>NC_136281.1:12318435-12918435 GCF_964198595.1 Lampetra fluviatilis
GTAATGAATTGCTTGCGCAAGGAGACACGAGTGTACGGAAACCTTGGCTGAACGTGACGAACGGTCTCAGAATATTTGGACCTCCATGGATCGATTTACCAATTCAAAACAGGTTTCCGGGGGTTGTGACGGTGTTGTATTACACTTCAGCGATGAGGTGGGGCAATGCTTCACATGTCCAGGTGTTACCCCATTGGCGACCTTCAATCTGGACACTTGGTCAACAACCCCCGTAAGTGCGCGTCACGCTGCAGCCTAAAAACCCCTGCACGTGGACACACTTCTCTCATTCCGGAAGGTTTTCAAAATGTCACGTGATCGCGGAAAAGCAGATTCGATTCAGAGCCATTGCCCGAGGTAGCAGGTGTAGCAGGCTGTTTGACGACAAAGAGTTGTTGTTGTGCGTGCGTAAATTTTCCCGTAACATTCAGCCGAAGACATACGAGTGCGCGAAGCGGGAGTGTAGAGGTCAGCGCGCTGCACTACGAGCCCGATGAGCCTGAGTTCGATTCCTGCTTGTGGCCAATATCAGTGACGTGTCTGAAGCTGGTCCTGAGCCTACCAAGACATTTACTCGGCCTTAGATGAGCACCTGGTGCGGTGTCTAAATGTTAGCATTGGGGAGACAAAGGCGGGTGTGGTGCTGGCCACCCACGCCCCTCGTGTGCCATGTATGCACGTATGTTGAACTTCTTTCGCACCGTACGTAGCTAATCGGAGGTGCCGTGTCAGCCTTAATAAATGCTCACTAATAGCACTCGCCCTAAAAGTATATTAAAGGCTATGCTGGGGTACCTTTGTATTTGCTTGTCTTTTTTTATAGGGGGTGGTGGTGCATTTCTGTAGAATCCCATAGAAGTCGGTACTAATCGTGGGTATGCACACAAAGCATATGAACCTCTCCTAAAATAGCCTCGCTCGAGTTGGTGTTAAATTAGTAGCTGGTGCGCCATGCCAACACTTCGTCCACTGTGTATGCCTTAATAGGTGCTAGCCGACACCAATCGCCCCATCATCCTACTTAGGCTACACACGAGTTTGTGTTGTACACATACGTCTATGTTGAATGTTGATTGGTGTGTATAATCTGTGTTGTATAGGTATGTTGTGTTGCAAATAATCAATTTATTACATTCTAATGTTACTGCCCATGTAACGACGCATGTTGAAATCTTGTCCTGTTAATGAGTGCCTATTAATGGCACAAGCTGATGCGAGTGCATTTACTTTGTGTGTGTTCATCATGTCACCATCCACGTGTGTTTGTATGTCTTTGTTGTGTGGCGAGCGGTAGTGGAACGATCCCGGCGACCAGAGTTCAATTCCCGTTCACGACCATTACCAGTGACATTTTCTGTATTGGTCCTGGGCCTCCCCGAGGTCGACTAAGCCTCAAATGAGTACCTGGTGCATTGTGTAAACATCGCCACTGGGAAGACAAAGGCAGCCGGGCATGGTGCTGGCCACACACCCCCTCGTTTGCTGTGACAGCCTTCATAGGTGCTCGCTCACAGCACTTGCCCCAAAAGTCTGTTAAGGCTATACAGGGAATATTTGTCTTTGTTGTGTACATATAACATTATTGCATATATGTTCAATGCGGATAGATGTCTTCTTTGTCCAAACAAGTGAAAATAATGAATTAATGTGATTAAAAGACACACAGTGGCTGCTTGTGCAATATATTTGTTTCGATTCCCAAACCAGGTTTTCAGCTCCCTCTGTTATCTACCCAGCCCATCACCCATGCAGCAGGGTTCAATCCATAGCGCGGGACATGACACTGGTTTACAAACACGAGCTGAATTGGAAACACTCTTTTAATATGGAGGACCATTCTTGCAACATTTTAACCAAAACACATTCCCTAACTTCTAGCTGTTAACACACTGACAGACAAAGTGTTCCATGTATTGTAGGGGCACACGTTAAAGACACTGTGTTGTCATTGACGGGACGAGGTATTTTGTGCCAACAACCCAATTTCAAATTTGAGTTACTCCCCTATCACATTAATGGGCAGCATTGCTCATCTGGATTGGTAACAATGAGTCGGTTGTGAAAATGACACATTGCTATATCAGTGTCTGCATCGGAAAACCACTGTTCATGACTTCCTACATGAGTGGTACTAATTTTATCAACCCCAGAGGGATGATGATGGTGCACTCAAGTTATCGCCCACCCGCAACTCGAACTAATTACTTACAATTGCTAGCGCAGTGAACTACCACAGCGTGACTCACAAGAGAGATCATGAATCTCAATGGGCTCTAATCACGTTGAATGGGGAATATCAATTGATTAATTCACAAAGCAATCAAACAGTCAATCACTTTCACTCCCCTTCGGAGAAGGCCTATTTATTCCACTTGTTCCAATTTCATTCCTTGCAAAGCGTCCAATGAATGATTGAATGAAGAGAAGAAAAAAAACATATCCACTGCATATATATTAATTTATGCTAGTTTAAATGACATACAGCCACTTGCCATTTCTTGCCACATGCCCTGCTGAGAATGCAATTGTGTATCGCTGCACTTCCCTGGCCTGGGAGTTTAATAAGCACAGCTTTATTTATTTGGGTTCCAGCAGCTGGAAGGGAAATCAATATGCGACACTACACCGCAATATTGGATAAGCAAGAGGTGTTTGCATTTAAAGCGCACATTACGGCAGCAAAGCGGCAGCCGTCCCACAAAAATGTCGATGAATTATTCATTTTATATTTCCACTGTCGCTGCACGGAGACGTAAGCTTATCACTTAGTACGCAAAACTGGCAGGGAGACACGTGAGAAGGCCGGCAGAGATGTCAAGATGAGGGCATTGAATTCTTAAAATATCCACCTTCGAGTGCATCAATCTGCACCCATTGCGGCACACATCTAGCTTCTCCCACATTCATTCAGTTTTTTTTTTGGGACATGACACACACAAAAAAGGAGCGACTGTGAAGGAGTGGAGAGGGAGGAATACGGGAAGCGTGGGAAATGTGGGTTTACAATAGCCGACGTGTGCACTCGGATGCCAGATCGAGATACACGATTGAGAAGCTGCCAGACTGCAGGGAGACGCTTTCTGGAAACAAGCGTTGAAAACATGCGCATGTGCTCTCCTCTTTCAATTCTGGACATTAGTTCATGAAAACCCCCCCCAAAAAAGGCTGCAGAGCAACCATTTCCTTTGCCGATGAAGCCAGTCTTGAACTAGCGGTAGCAATCCCAACATTCCCCCGGTGTGCAATGTTTATCTTCATTGGTGGCATCTACGCCGGTGGTGGAAATCTTGATTTGAAGCTTTCGTGCCTGCAGGAATCAATACTCTTTGGTTATTTAGGTAAAGTCACGTGGGTAGAAAAATAATAGATCACGACGTTTCGATCGCAACACAAGCAATCGTCATCAGGTGGGACAACCACAGCAAGAAAAAAACTGCTGAAGTAGTCCTACATTCAACCAGTGATGACTTTCCAATCAAGTGGCACTTTTATAATGTTACGAACGTTACAAGAGATGATGGGGCTTGAGTCACAACAACAATGTTTTTTTCTAAAGTCCGTATTCCCATCCTTAAAATAAGTTCAAACTCCACATTTCCATGAGCAGAACTAGTCTGATCATCGGACAAGCATTGTTCAATCCCCAAAATATGTTACTTATTTTATCAAATCTGGCGGGATCATGATGGTGATGTGCTCAGTTGACCCTGGGTGGAAATTGTATTCATAGCTTTGGTCTCTCTAACCATCGTTCTACCCAGAATGAATATAATAATGTTCACAACAACGCATTAATATTTATTATAATAAACCACTTTGCTCTGTAGGTACTTTTATGAAGATGTGGATAACTTGCCCCATTAATCCCGATTGGATTCTCCATTGCAGGATATTAGGAATCCACTGAAGCCATGCACTTGTAAATCTAGACTAACTAATTGCTTTAGAACTGCTTTTTGTGTTTAGTTTGTTGTCCTACCCCTTGCACCTCCGATTAGCACGGCTGGCTACTTACAGTGCGAAAGAAGTTCAACATACATACAGTGGTTGAATAATGAATTGATGCAACGTGCGTGTGTTCAGTGAGCACAACGCGCTGGCCGTACGCAAAACGTCGGCGGGCGGGCAAATAATTCCGCAGTGTGCAGGGGCCTCTGTGCATTGAACTTTGAACTTGAACTTATTTTGCACCATACGTAGCCAACCGTGCTAATCCAGAGGTGTGGGTTAGTGGGGGGAGGAATCAGAGGTGTGGGGGAAATCTGTGCGTGAGGCCAAGGATGAGCGATGGGGGAGGGAGGGCGGACGATGTTTGTAATCGTGGTTGCGCAAGCAAAACAGCGACCCCAAGGGCAGGGCAATAAGCTGTGTTCACGGTGTGGATAATATTGGCCCAAGCAATGTCAACGCCCACGTCGCATATCTTTTGGAGAGTGAAATGCCCTCCGAGACGTCGCGAGTGACACGATTTCTTACGGCGTTTACGCTTTGCAGAAAAGGCTGCATACAAGCGCTTTGTGAAAATGTGCAAGTTGGCGTCTCCGTTTGTTGCGAATCTGTGTGCATTTGTCAAAGTGGTGCTGTGGAAGATCACTCGACTCATAATTTCAATGCTGCTTACGAGTTAAAGTCCCAGAACGGAGACTCAACGTATCCCACCTTCCTCCTGGAGTTCATAACATGCCGAGCTGTTTGGTAGGAGATCAGGTCTGTTAGGTGGGAAGTCAAAGTCAGGTACTAATGATAGGTCCATTTGCTTCGTTAGGTTGGGGTCAGGAGTTGGGCTAGGATATGGGGTACAAAACTATCTCAGCCCATTTAAATCACTGTCAATTAATGGCAATTTTAACTGAAGGAGTTGTTTATGCAACTGACGACTGGCTGGCCAGTTGGATCAGAGTTTGGGCTACAGCAAATTGTCTCCTGCACAACCTAGTATATTGTTTAATTCCCCTGCACAAATTGGCAAATTCTGTACGGATTTTTTGGGGGGTATTTCTTGTTCACTTTTTTTTTACTCGAGTTGTATTCCAAGCGCCTCTTCCACGGTCGCATACCGTGGGGGTCTTTTCACGGAGTTGGGAATAGTATGCCCGCCCGTGTGTTATCAGGCCGAAGTGTGCCTGTCTCAGTGTCGACCCGTACATTACGCTACTTTAGCAGTCTTATCTCTGCTGCTGCTGCTGCTATCACGGTTTCTGTCTTAGCATGTTGTCTGTAACTGCTAGGCACTGCGCCAAGGCCACTATAGCAAGATCACGTAACAATGACGGTGCAAGCGTTAAACGAAAATACTTTGCGACTCTCGTCATTCGCAAGCACTGCCTTGTTATCCAAAACATACAAATGAATCTATTGTAATGTGCAGCTCTTTGTCAATCCACTGCTCGATGTAGCCTCCAGATGGTGTGCCAGTCATTGGGGTTGTGTGACCATACTTCACCGCAATGGTCATCACGAATTGGTGAAGGATGTGGAACTAGGATGGTACACAGGTCGTTTTGGCTATGGCTGAGTATCGAACTCAGGTCACTGGGTCGATTGCCACTGCATTTGCTGCTCCCACCCAACTCAGAAACAATGTAAAGTTTGAGTAATGGCCCCAGAGTCTTGGAGAAGGGAATTATTTGACTCTTTCTCCTTGCCGAAATTCAAGAGCCCACATCTTTACAGCGCGCGTGGCCATGCCTTTCTGACCACCCCCAACACCGAACTCAATATACATTTTGCTGACAACGCAGCCAATGCCGTGCATTGCACATGCTCCCCAATAAACTCCATGACAAAATCTCTAGCGATACCATCTATTAACTGTGTTTCTGATGATCTCCAACAAGTGTGAACCCCACCCAAGAGCATGTGAACACAGCGGCAGGCACGCTCTGGATTCGTGAGGGACAGATGGTGCTACACAATCTACTGTCTCTTACTCCTTCATGCCTTCTTAAATATTGTTATGTACGTTGAACTTCTTTTGCACTGTACGTAGCCAACCATGCTAATCGAATGTGCGGGGAGCAGAAGGACAACGAACTAAACACAAACAGCAGTTCTCAAGAAATTACTTTTCAATCTAGATTTGAAAGTGCATATCTACAGTGGCTTCCGAATATTGTAAGAGCGTTCCAGACGGCCGCAGAAGCGCATCTGAAAGCGCGCGATGCAGTGACCGTCTTTGTTCGATGGTTAGACACAAAAACCGCTGCGAGGATGACCAGAGTTTGCGTGATGGTTTATGCTTCTTGACGAGATCGGCAGGGTGTTGTGGTTCCAAATGTCAGCATTTCCACAGACATACAATCGCACTGGCGATTCCCCTGCTGCATGGTGACCGTGTGGATGCGATCAATACATTGCCCGAACTGCCAGTGCAGTGTAAGTACAACGTTGTGGCTTGGTAAAACGATTCATGCCACTGAGTAAATATTTAATCTTGAACCACGAATGGCATATGAATGCTATGAGGGCTGGAATGCCAGACGGCCACTCCAATGGCAGACTGCAAGATTTGGACCCCTCCCCCCTAAATAAATCTATTCCATTTCGATTTAAAGCTTTCGTGGCTGCAGGGATTCATCTTCTTGGTTCTTTCGGTAAAGTCACGTAGAAGGAAAATAATAAAAATAAAACATAATTAAATAATTCTCACGACGTTTCGGCTACAACGCAAGCAGCCGTCCTCAGGTGAAGAATGAAACACCACCAAGCTTGGAGCGTATATTTAAGCTGGGTTGGAGGTGTCAAGGCGCTCTTCTTCCACCTCCAACCCAGCTTAAATATACGCTCCAAGCTTGGTTGTGTTTCATTCTTCACCTGAGGACGGCTGCTTGCGTTGTAGCCGAAACGTCGTGAGAATTATTTTATTATGTTTATTTTTATTATTTTATTATTTAAATCTATTCCAGTCAGGGGGTGCTGAGGCAGGAGATATAATACTGGTAGGAACCACCTGGTTCCACCAGCCCACAGGGGATTATTGTGTCCCTCCGTCCTGCATCCAAAAATGGGAGGGGTGGGGCTGGGTGGAGAGGGGAGGGTGGGGAGGGGATGAGTGGGGAGGGTGGGGAGGGGCTGGGTGGGGAGGGGAGGGTGGGGAGGGGCTGGGTGAGGAGGGTGGGGCTGGGTGGGGGGGTGGGGCTGGGTGGGGAGAGGCTGGTCACCCCGTGGAGCCCTTATAAAACTCAACGTTTAACCTACTCACGCCGGCTTGTGCCCGGCCTCACAGTCGGCCATATTTGCGGAATACACCACGCCGCCGTTGACCCGAGCCATTGACTGAGCAACCCAACGTTCCTACCAGCTCCCTCCGCAGGAATGTGTTTATGTTGCGAGCATTGGGCTGGCACCTCTGGCATAGCGAGCATAACTCTGGGCTTCCTTCACCTGTGATGATATTGAGCTCTGGTAGGACAACGCCTACGTCTCATGCCAAGTTGCCAGCAGGACAACTGGTATTTGGATTGTTGTTTGGCTTTAATGAGAGGCTGGAAATATGGCAGGACAGTACGGTACTTGAATCACAATTACAAAATTGCCTGTTATTAGCTCATCATCCCTGAGGGGTTGATTAAATATATACCATTTTGTGGGAAGTGAATAGTGATTGTCCTATGGGGTGAATGGCTGCCATCACACAATGTGAATTTGTTTTCAGTTACCTGGACTCAATAGTTACGCAAGTAGTTATGCATTGGTGAACTGCATTTAAAGTATATATATCAGGGATTGACATTTGCTAAACACACTCTGAGCTCCACCCGCATTCTTTTTTTTATATTTTAAATAAGTTTCCTTAATTATTTTCCATGATTTTATCTACATTCCTAAATCAATTACTAGCTTATTAAATTATTCAAATTGATTTCTATTCATATCCGCTTGCTTTGGGTTTTAGATAATTGGTGGCGCTGTTGGTTGTGGATTCGCCTTGTTGCTGCTGGTGTGGTGTTGGTGGTGGTGTCTTTGTGTTGGTGGTGTGGTAGTAGCAAGTATGTGTTCCTGGTGGTGGTGTTTGTGCTGGTATTGTTAGGCTGAAGCCTGCCAACAGGGACACAGGCTTAATGTCGTCACAAATAAATGTAATTGTACCTTTCACTTGATAACTAGACAGTGTACATGTTTTGTTTTAAATGTAAAAGTAAAAACATTTAATACAATGAATGGTACATGTTAGGATGTCCATTCTCTACCCACTGCTGCATCGAAGACGTATCCAAGACTGCGATTACGCACCATGTGCTTTGACCTATCGGCTGTCATTCTCTTTCGTATATAGATACATGAGAAACTGCATAAAATTACCGACCGGCGATTTACAGGGTTGGTCAAACTAAGTGAATGATTAGACTAAAACACATTTATATTTTCAGCACCATTTTATGAATTGCCTGGTCGAAAACTAGTGTGGCTATGACGTATGGTAAAAGCAAAACACTAAGCTTAAGAGGCTTTGCTAAATTTCCATTGCGTACACATTCGTAAATGATGCATTCAAGATGACGAGAGCAGCAAGCAATCCTGCACTGCAATAACATTTGGATTTATACAGCATCTAAATACAACCACATCTCAAGACGCTGTACAGTAACCGTGGAGATATTTATTTTGCAGACAGCAACATGCGGTCATAGAGGAGAAGAGGATGGTCTTGAGCCTGGGCTCAGCACAGCACAGATGGCTGGGGGAAGAGCGTTCCAGACTGTGGGGGCAGCAGAGAAGAGTCAGCAACCTCCCACTGAGTGACTGTTCAAGTCCAGTGTTCAGTATGTCTGAATTTTCTTAAATATGAACAGGGCATCGCGGGTAACGCTGTCAATGCCACCAAACCTCACCGTCGCTTCATTCCTTCTGTCAGATTCTGCAACGTTTTTGTCCGATGCGCAGGTCACACTCTGCTTCGACTATTTACGCGATCTCCCTCGCAAAAGGAGAGAGGGTTTCCATTTGATTTTCCGTCCCGTTTCAAAGAGAAGAAAATGAAAGAGTGATTGATTGATCGATTAATTGATTGGCACGAGTGCGCACACGCTCAATGCGACACTCAATGAACCACTCCACACGTGGCAATACAGAAAACAATTCAAGAGCATTACTTCGTCAGTCATCGACACCGCTGCCGATGTTCACAGATATTGACGTTGCTTAACACCGCCTCTCAGAGCTGGTTTGGAAAATTAAGTGTGATACGACATTACCATCCATTCTGCTAAAACCTTGGAGTATATTTGTCATACAGATAATGCACACATGATTACCGTATTGTCATGGTAATCAGGACAACCCTCACTGCTTCTGGAATACATGAACAATACCGCTTTATTTATCCAAGAAAGCCTCACTGAGGAAGGTTCTGCTTGGGATGTTTGACCAACTCCTTAATGATTATTTTGATTGTGGGATGAAAGCAGAGTGCCTGTTGAAAAGCCATGTATGCTCGAGGATAATACTCAAACACACCCACAATCCTGAATGGGACTTCGCTTGGTGATGGAATAAATATCTCTTTAATGACAAAAATGTTTTCATTTACCCCAGAAAATGCTCACTGAAGGCTAAGGCTCAAAAAATCCCTAGAGATCGGTGGGTAATCGACTTGTTGTAATAGTATTTACTGGCCACCAGCCGCCTCATATGCTTGCTGACTGAGAGCACATCCTAAACTTCAGCAGTTTTTTCTTGCCGTGGTTGTCCCACCTGATGACGATCGCTTGTGTTGCGATTGAAACGTCGTCATCTATTATCTACCTACGTGACTTTACCGAAAGAACCACAGAGTAATATTGTACACACACAAAATGCTGCTTTCAACATCCAATGGCCGATGGGGCAAGTGACGCCAGTGGACACCTATTTTAAGGCCAGCACAGGCAGAGAGATGGTGTGGCCGGCACTGGCTGACCCCATCACTCTGGTCTCTCCAGGTGATGCCGTTGACATGCTGCATCGCCGCCACACGTTGTAGGCTCACACTCATGGTATGAACATGGCCAGAGACGTATGATAATTGTTTTTTTTACCCTTCTATCTGGCAACAAAACTGACACCTTTTTTTACAAGGAGTCATGTTTGCATAGACCACAATACCTGCAGTCATAATGCAAACAAAAAACATAACTCTGTATGCACTGTCCTGACAGAGTTAAGTTTTTTGTTTGCATTATGACTGCAGGTATTGTGGTCTATGCAAGAGTTATGTTTTTTGTTTGCATTATGACTGCAGGTATTGTGGTCTATGCAAACATGACTCCTTGTAAAAAAGGTGTCAGTTTTGTTGCCAGATAGAAGGGTAAAAAAAACAATTATCATATTTTTAACTGGTAAATGAGGTTCCAATGATGGTCAGAGACGTCGAACCCCAGTTATTGGAATTGTAGCGGATTGCACTCGCCATTGCACCACAGCTCTCCTGCCTATCTAGCCGAACGCACAGTCGATGTAAGTGCTGTTTGTGGGTGCCTACTCAGGATAAAATTACACACAGGGGGGTGAGTTACCAGCATCATGCCCAGCCGCCTTTGTCTTCCCAAAGCTGATTTTTATATAGCATGATCCATATGGGTTCGGCCGTGTGTTAGTTAAATGCCAATATTCTTATCATTATTCCTCCACCACCAGCCACAATTGTCACATTTACAAAGATGTCATTAATACGCTTATGCCAATGCATTGATCAAATTCTGACCAATAAAGCTCCTCACCGGTGGCTTAAGACTCATTGTGCGTGAACGTAACATCTGCAGACGATGTTTTCCCTCAAACGGCTCTGAGATTCATCAGGTAATGAACTCGGAAGTCGAGTGCGGTGCATTGTTTCGACTCTGCGCTCAAGTATCCGCTGCGACCTCGCCACTGCCAAAGCATGGGTCATTGCCATGCATTTGTAATTTGGGGATAGTGTGGCCAGTCCCACGCCCCGTTGCTTTCTTCTCCCCATTGCTGATGTTAACATTCCATACCAGCTACTAATTTAAGCCTAAGTTGACCTGAGGTTGACCCAGGACCAGTTCAGATAGCACTCGTCACTGATCTTAGCTGTGACTGGTAGTAATAATAAAAAATGCAGGTTGCACAACAAAAATGCCGGTAGCACAATTCACTGATCACTATGCCACCACTCCCCCACTCACACAACCCAATGCAAACATGTAGAGATCCTCTCCCAACGATATGCGTACATACTGTTGACCAACGCATACATGCACACACAAATAAACACACATGAACGGAATTCCAAAGTGCATGCAGAAATGCACTCACTTAAAAATACTGTAATGGAGTATTACAATGCAACGCATGGGACGCTGTCTCCGTAGATGCAGTGCGCCAAGCAAGAACGACGCGCTACACAATGTCTGCATTTTAAAAGCTACGGTGGTAACCCAAGTGTCACGTACGTAACATGATGTTCTCCAGTCAGGGCACAAGCAAATTGCTTTATTATGCACAATTTGCAAGCTGTTAATAAAATAAAAACAGGCAATGTACGGATCTAATTTTGTGCCGCGTTTTCTTCATAAAATGTTGTAGACGCCATTCGGGCAAGGCAGATCGCATGCTGCCATGGGCACTGCGGTTGTGTGATGGCGAGCACGCTGTGCTTGCTCTGCCAGTGGCTGCCGATGTTCGATCTCCTGGCACAGTCGTTGAAGCAATCGGGATGTTTCATGAATCCCCTCCGCCTCTTGATCACCCAAGCAATAAGAGTCGTTTTCTGCAGCCAGGTTCCACGATTGCGGAATTCCCTTCCTGGGCCCATTCGGGATTCTCTGAGTCTGCTTCACTTTTTAAGTAGCGTCTTAAAAGCTCACCTATTTTTTTACAGGCTTTTCCTCATAACTTAAGATATGAAAACCAATGTTGTCATCGGATTACTCTGTAATTATTCGTTTTTTCTCATGGTTCTCAATTTTATTGCCATCTCGAGTGTAGTTATTGGTATTGTTATCAGCTTTCTATTTCGCTTAGATTGTATCCATACGTGTGAGTTAATTTTTACGTACAGCGCTTTGAGATACAGTACTTCAATATGAAAGGCGCTTTATAAAATCTCGGTTATTATTTTGTAATTGATAAAGCAGAGTTAGTCTTGTGTGGTCGGGTAAAGTGTGGGTCCTCCCACCTCTTCCAAGACTTCTAGCATGCACGTGAAATGGAAATCTGAAAAAGTCCGAAAGGATATTGTACATGAACCTAGCCAATTTGACTTGTACAGTTGAAATTCAGACGGTATTATGCAGTCCGTTAATTCGTTCAATTAAATTTTTTTAGTAAAAACTCGCCCCCACTAAAGAGAGCATCGCAATCTCGTCGTAACCGCGTTACATTGCTAGAGCTAGAACATTAGAATGCGTGTGATGAGTGGCGCAAATCTTGAGTCCATTTGTTAATTGTAAAAAAAAATCCACGTGGTTAGAACGATCTATTAATGAAGTGCGTCAAGAGCAATGTCAATGAATACTGAGTGAAAGTCCGAAAGGGCAGTGAAATAAGGTATGCAGTCCTGGTTAAATCTCAATCATGGGAATCTTGGGCCGCTTCTGTCATCATACTCGAGAAATAATGTCAAATGGTACAAATGTATTTATTTCCCACTCACGTCCATTACTGCAAGTAGGTCATTAATAAAAAAAAAGATTAAGAGTGTCTCTCTGATGAAATAAACATGGGGCATTGGTTGTGTCCATCTGGCAATTCCACCACTGACTCACAATCACAATTTGTATTGATCCTGCGAGAGTTGACAGGCCAGGTCAACTCCCTGGCTGGGATTGGAATTTGTAACCTAATTGTGATTGTAGTAATACAAAAAAATGTTTCGTAATAAAAAAAAACGACGAAAGTTGAAAACAGTTTTGCATCACATTTTTTATATTTATTAAATGTTAACAGTTGGACTATTATTACTGCCTGTGATTTGTTTTTATTACATTATGCGGTGTGGTCTTAGGTGGAGTGGCCTTTGAAAAGTATGAATCAACAGTGTTTCATCAGAGTGTTTTAGAGAAGCCATAATGTATCTCCCTTTCATTTCCTCTAATATTGACAATTATGTTCCAAGCCCAATTAGAATTTGCAATGATTACAATTATGATTACAATTCTGGCTTGTCTATAATTTTCGATAAAACTAGGTCTACCTACAATTAAAAAGCGACGGTGTAATCATGGCCCAGCATGTATTCTGGTTAAAAAAAATTATAATCAAACGCTGGGTCTGCGGGCACCAGGCTGGCTAGATGGTAATGACTCACGAAACAATTAACCGATTTCCATGTTGTGATGCATTGCAGATGGCGACCATTGGGTACCGTGTCTCGGCAGGTCCAAGACGACACCGTTGGTCAATTTGGGGCGATGCTGGAGGACGTCATTAAGAGAAGCCAGCACTGATGCACCTCATTCAGCCATATTCTCTGGTATGCCAAGTTGCCAGAGTTAGAGATAAATTGCTTCAATCAGACAATGTTAGTGTTCAATCAATATTGAACTGCTACAGACCAGTAGTACTCAATAGGACACTTTCCGGGCTCATGAATAACTGATAAAGCAAGTCAATAGTATGTGATGATCAGTCCAATAGAAGGTCCTTTACAGATATTCATTAATCCTTCAAATACAGCATTGTATCAAAGTTGGGTTCTTTGTTTTACAAATAACATCTACATGTGCACACCATTATCCAAATGTGGAATATATTTGTTGAAGGATTCCTTTAAAACATTGCCAGGCATATTCAGGCAATGCATGAACCACCGTGGGATATTCTATTGGAGCTCAAAGCAAAGTTTTGTCGCTGATCATGGGGAGAATACTGCGTAGTAGCCACATGCCTCTTAATGTGTTTGCCATCGTCCGAATGAAGACTCGTATGCATTTGGGAGTTTTACTCATACCACAAAACAGAGCCTATTTGACCACCACATTCATACGATTCATAATACAAATGTTGCCCGTCTCCCACGAGGGTTGGAATTAGAGATAATGCATTGGTGTTTGTCGGCTGCTTGTATTTACATTACAGTAGACGATAACATGATCTGGAACCTTGCCTTGATCTGAGGATACGAACCTCTTCCCAGGCTAAGCCCATTCCTTAGAGATGCTTTCCTCCTGCTGGCCATTCATAGAAAGACGCAGCAGCAGCAAGATGGGTTTAGCTGATCCGGAGAAGGCTGGGGAAGGCTTATCAGAAGCAGCCTTGATAAAGGGCCTCATGGAGGCCAAGCTCTTCTCTTTCATGGACTTCCCTCTAAGGTTCCTCACCTCATAACTGGGTTATCTCACTTTGCCACCGCAGCATCATAGGAGGCCCATGGAGATCTTCCTCTGAGGAGCCATGCTGGGATTGTCAGTAGACTGAGGCAGTTTGAGCAAATGGTAATCTCAGTTAGCATGAAAAAATATATATAATGCCCTCCACTGCCAACATGTCCCTTCCTGGGTTGGGAGCCAGGAGAATAGGAGACAAGCGAGAAGGATTATCAACTTTTTCAGGCGGGCGTTTTCTACCACTATCCTGGTCCACCTGCATTATCAGTCTTATGCCATGTATATTGGTAAGAAATAACCCGTGACTAGCTTGAAACATTAAAGTCCTCAAAGTCTTCGGATAAAGGACACCCGAGGTGACACTCCCAAGACCAAGGTGAGGATGAGACCTGAGGAAATGCCCCGCGAGGTTGCCTTCAGGGCCCAGGACTGTTTGCTCCACCTCCAGTATGCAATGTGGACTGTATGTACAGTGTATACTCTACACACCGTACACTGTACATACAGTACCCCATTTCCAGTGCACAGTTTGCATGCAGTATGTCACTACGCCCATGCGTTTATGCACCTCAATGAACTGTGGCACCAACTGTTAGCGTGCAGTTGCTGTACAGGACACGCCTGTATCATTTAACGTGCTTTGTGCCGTGGGAGATTGGGCTGGTAGTACGTGTGAGATACGAGACACAAATTAAACTTTTCATTTGATTTTTGGGTCACGACGTGGTCAGACAAAAACATCCTTAACGCTTGACATATAAGAATGATATTCAGAATCTTTATTTATCCTGGAGAAATCCGATGAGCTAGGAAGTTCTTTTTCACAGACGTCCAATAGTTTGATGATGATGATGATGAAGAATACGACGCCAGCAATGAGGATAATGATCAGGATCGTGCAGTTCTTGCAGCTGCTGCTGAAGATAATATAATTTTATTTTCTAACAAAAAGCTGATTCTCAAACCTATTTTTCAGAAGGGTGCTACGTTGGAATGTTTGGCTCATTCATTCGTGAGCATTTTTCACACGGCACAGTCGCTTTTCCGAGGTGGAGCGGTGGTGGAGTTTGTCAGTGCTCGCAGCACTGCACATTAAACCCAGAGGTCTGAATTTGATTCCTGTTCCACGGCTAGCATCAGTGGCGAGTCTTATCTGAACCAGTTCTGGGCCTCCCCTTTGACAAATCCACACTGTGTCGTATTTTTTGCTGAAGACCCTACCTATGATGTCGCGACCGATTCTTAATCATGAAAGACCCATTGCCTCAAGCAGGTTCTTATTTGTTTCATCCGATTCAAAAAGGGAATTTTATTTTACCTAAACCCTTCTGTGATTGTGAGTTGTTTTTCGTCACATACGCTTTAAATGGCGTACCTGATACAGTGTGTGCAACCATCAGCAATGGGGAGATAAAGGCAAATTGGAATAGTGCTTGCCTCACCACCCCCTCGAATGGCACGCTTGTTTCAATGGCCTCACTAACGGCAACTTGCTACTTTGGTCTTTGATGTCAAACAATTGATCTTTGCCTGGTGCGTGTGTCCATCAGAGGTGTGGACTCGAGTCATGTGACTTGGACTCGAGTCAGACTCGAGTCATGAATTTGATGACTTGCGACTCGACTTGGACTTGCATAACAATGACTTTGTCCCACCTATGAGATGTGGACTCGAGTCATGTGACTTGGACTCGAGTCAGACTCGAGTCATGAATTTGATGACTTGCGACTCGACTTGGACTTGCATAACAATGACTTTGTCCCACCTCTGGTGTCCATGTCAAACATTTTCCATTGCCAAGTGGCAGATGAAGGTAGATAAAGGGGACACGCACCATTGCTCTGGATAATGGCTGTATCCAAAGCAAATGCCACGGGATGTCAGGTGTAACTACAAAAAAGCATGGTTTGTTTGTTATATGATTCAAATGTAAAGGCATTTCCTCTATTGACATTATACCTTCGGAGTGGTACCCGTGTTATGGTGAGATAGAGTATCGCGTGATGTTTGTTTCCTTGTCATACACACAGGCTCGCGCACGCACGCGCATGTTGATAACTGTTTACTATTCGAATGGCGAGTGGATGATTGAAGCCTAATGCACTTGTGTCGGTAGGTCACGGTCGCTGCATGATTGAGTGCACGGACGAGAACGCGCGGCTTGCAAGCGCAAGGACCGGATCCTGTCTCCCGATGGAGCTGGAGTGAGAGCGACTTCTGTGTCCTGAAGGACACCGCCAGAAAAAAAAAACTTTTTAAATTTCGTATTGTATATCAGTAAACATTGCATTGCGACTATTCAAATCTGCTTCTGTAACCAAAATCGCCACCTCATCTGTTAAATCCCAGCTCCTAGTCAGTATCATTATCATCCATGGTCTGTTCAATGCTAGACGAGATCCTCTCTCCATGCCATTGCCAACCCCCAAGGTTTTACGATGCCACAACCCATCTCCCCCCTGTACCTGAACTGATCTTATCACTCCATCTCAACAGTGGTTGCCTTATCAGAGAGATCCTTTCAGAGATAATTTCCTTCGGCTGTCATTCAATCGCCATTCTTGTCCACGACGTGTCCTGGCCAAACCCACTTTATCTCTCGGTTAATTGCCCAAACCCACTTTCCTTATCAGTCAATAATGTGACGTGTCTGATTTGCGTTTGTTCACCGGTCCGTGTGTTCCACTTTCTGGCTCGAAGTGTAAAATCCAAGTATGTATCTCTCTATGCTTCTTTGTGCAACTCTTCAGCTACTGTTTCATGTTCTTTGTCTTTGTTTCAAGCCTAGTACATTATGTCATAGCTGGAAATATTCACTCGGGCACATCGGTATGTCGCCTGTCATTGTCATGGCTTTCACACTCTACAGTCTGATATGGAACACTTAAAGCGGTCAGCTCGGCCCCACGTATCGCTCCCACTCAGTGAATGGTGCCGAAAGGTTTCCAGTACAGCCGTGCCGTCACTGGAGGCCGCTTTGGCGGTGCACCTGAAAGTCACGTGGCTGTAAACTTGTGTTGTCGGGCGGCCATGGACACACAGCCGAGAAACAAAGGAAAAGGCGCGGCCCTGAATTTCTGGCCTCCACTAGAGGGAGCTCTAGAAAGAGCCTCTAGTAGAAGGCATTTTTTTTGTCTACTCTCACATGCTGACTAGATGTTTTTTTTTAAACATGTGTGAGTACCCACATTTTACTCCACCACACATTTAGGTGCTGGCCATGTGATTGATATTCTAAATTCACTATTCCCATGGCAGGGACCAATATCTCCACAGGGCAGCCACTCTTGACTTCAACCACTCTTGGCAATGATCCATCTGACCCCAGATGTATGATCGGTTGAGTCAACCCTTGACCAACATTTGAACTTGCAACTTTCCAATTGTGATTCGAGTGAGTGCTCTGCCTTAGTGTCATCCAGATGGTCTTCGTTGGGCTCAGTTGTTCTATTATAGCGAGCTTTGTTAGAAAAAAAAATCATTTTGACAGGCAAACCTTACATGCGGAATGTGGATCATAATTTCAAGTCGCAAAGCCCCGTTGCGTGCAGCCCCAGACAGCACGTGATCCTCGTGTACAAACGCAGTGCAGGCGGTGCGGATCCAAGAGGCATTTTGTCTTTCCCTCTGCAACATAATCAATTCTCTGAAGCATACAAGACGGGAATTGCAGGCTCTTGGCAATTAATTTTCGTGAATGTGTGACGATTGCTACAATGTGTGCACGCCATGGTACGGGGAGAGCGCTGACGCAGCAATTGGCATAGCAGTAAGCGCACTGTGCCATATGCCTAGCAATCCGAGTTTGATTCCTAGCTGTGCACATCAAATGTAATTTTAAATATGACCCAGTGCTTGGGCTTTCTCTGAGTCAAGGCGGTCTAAAATTCAGATTCTGGTGTGACGTGTCAACATGAAATAGAGGCAGTGGGACAACGCGTGTGGTGGTCACAGCAACCCCCAGAATGCCGCGTTGGCCACAATGCATGCTGGCTCACACTGGTTGCAATGGTCGATGCTGTGAAATTATTTAAACACGTGAAATGATAATAACAGGTGCCCTAGTATGTCAATTCATTTTCTTTCAATAAAAATTATTTTACATCAGTGGGCGATGGTAGGGCTACTCATGAAGGTGGATGCTGCCGCATTGCTTCTTTGAGAACACCAGTGCTTTGAACCTTGACTGCTAACCCAATGGAGTATTGGGGAAAATATCCAGAGTAAATCACACCACGAAAATATATTTTCATGACATCCGATGTGAACGCGCGTTGTATATGACGACTACTACCGCCTGTATGCGCGCGCCCCGTTGTCAGAGAGGCTAGAGCGTTGGTAGCTGCTCCCGTGGTCTGGCTCTCCACACCTGCCTACATCTGCCAGCGAAAACTGCTTGAATCAAATCAAAGGGCTCTGGTGCGCAAGCGAGCCCATCAATTTTAAATGCACAAAAATCCACTTTATAATGCAAACGTCTGCAGAGGTGTGTGCTGATCTCGTCAAAGAGCATAAACCATCACGGGAACTCCGGTCATCCTTACAGCAGTGGCTTTTTGGCTAACCATTGAACAAAGATGGTCACTGCATCGCGTACTTTCAGATGCGCTCCTGCGGCCATCTGGAATGCTCTGCCTTCCGATATTAGGAAGCCACTGGAGCTATGCACTTTTAAATCTAAAACTCATTTCTTGAGAACTGCTTTTTGTGTTTAGTTTGTTGTCCTTCCCCTGCACCTCCGATTAGCATAGTTGGCTACTTACGGTGCGAAATAATTTCAATATAGATATGTGTGCATTTAAGCGTGTGCGTTACATTCGCCACGAGCACTCGGTTGGCTCATAAGTTATGACATTTTTACATTGTCCATACGAAATGAGTGCCTAAATATAGAGAAAATCGACCAGGGAGTGCTTGATTATACTCGTGCCCTGCCACAATATTACCTATAACCTTACGTTTCTGAGAAGTGTGTAGCCAGTGAATGAAAGCATGAGGCAAATAATGGATCATCGTAACCAATAAACGCTATTGTGCATTTTTTCAATACATCAATTACGCGTGCACACAGTGAGTGACCTTTTGTGTAAAATACATGAGCAACTGACTTATCAGGTGATATTTCTTTATATATGAACTCACGCAGGAGAAAACATCCAGATCAAAGTAACGGAGGTGGGAAATATTCATTGTTTTCATCTCTGTCAACATGCTGATACTTTCTTTGAATTTTAAAAAAGGTAAGCAGAGTTTAAATGAATACACTAGCATAATGCCTATGTTGAATTACAGTACTCTTATCGGCAATAACGGTTGTTGATTTTTTTTGTTCAATATATGTTTGTGTATAACTATATACAACAACTAGCCTTTTGCCCATCCAAAGACGGGTGTATTGCAGTAAATATGAAACTTGCAAGCGAAAAGCAGACCGCGACGTGATATCCATTGCATCAATGCGTGTGCAATTTGTAAGGGCGCGTTGACACAGACCTATTTCATTTTAAGGTTATAATCCCTTGTTCATCACGACGTCCTTTTTACTTCTATGTCTCAACAGCGTTACGAAGATCACGTGACGGTTCTGCCTTTGTAGTGAGGGTTGTAAGTTGATGCTGAGGAGGGGGAGGAGGCGCCTCGCCCCCCTCCCATGTGGAGTGACGTCACCCGAATTATTAATGGGGGGGGGGGGGTGTCCATTTGGAGGACGTCACCTCTTCATGATTATTAATGAGGGGGGTTGGCCAACGTGGAGTGACGTCACGCGCGGGACACACAGACATTCTTGGCTCATTATAGTAGTAAATTGCCTCAAACAAAAACATTTCTACAACTTCAAGATTTTGATTGCTTGTTTTAGGTAAACAACATTGGGTGGCATTAATTAGCATTTGGCAGTCCTGAGCCTCTTGATAGAAATTCAATATTGCCATGAGAAAGAAATATGCAGTAGACTTTCGATTATCCACGCTAATGACGGGGAGGATGGCTGCGGATAGTAAAACATCTTGGATAATCCAAAAATAGGAAAATTTCCGCGAATATCTATGCCAAAAACCACTCATTTAGGTATACGTTATGCTTAAGTTAAGAAAATGTTGTTTGTTAATGAACAAAGCAAACATTTGTAGGAAAGAACGTATTGATCTTGTTTTATTACAAAAGTCCATACAAAAACACACTCACGCAAACAGGTTTGAAAAATCCTTTCCTGCTCCTGCACCGCAGACTCCGCCCACTAAATGGATAGCAGAGCCACGCCAATCAAAATCAATCAAACTCTGCCCACTGTTGTAAAGATATGCAACTACTGTACTGCAGAGGTGATCAAGTGGATTTTGGATTAAGCGGAGCACACATTTGTTCGGTTTAAGCACGTGACTTGTAATAAACATTTCCAAGAATAACAATGTATAACTGTTTTTAGAATAGCAATTTGGACTAAAGGGAAAATCTAATAGTAATTAATGTATGTCAAAATCTCAGGTGCGCGGTTAAGCCACAATTCGGAACCGCACGCGGATAATTGAGTCGACTGTATTTTATTCAACGACTACTATAAACTGATTTTAATATTCTCCGCCCCCGCCCCCCTCTGTCTATTTAAGGCCTCACCACAGAGACGATCTCCCTCTCTGTGCCTGTGTTACTCTCTCTCTATGTATCTTGGTGATATCTGTCTGCTTATATGTCCGTCTATAGTTTTCTGGTTAGATTTTTGTTGCTATTTCATTTATACCTGATGATGATTGCTTGTGTTGCAATCGAAACGTCGTATGCTATTATTTAATTTATTATTTTATCTTTATACGTGACTTTACCGAAAGAACCAAAGATAAATTCCTGCAGTCACGAAAGCTCCAAATTTAAGAATGATTTTAATATACAAGGCCAAAATATAAGTTTCAATTAATAATTATTGCAGTGGTTAAAACATTGAGCTGGCAACCTAAGTTTGATTCCCAGTCACAGCTAACATCAAAGTTAAGTGCTCTGAACTAGTCCTGATCATCTTTCCTTCATATAACTACGCTGACCAATGTGGTGAAGTATGGTCAAATAATACTCATGACCATCAAGGTGCAGGGAGGCCTTCGGCCAGCAGTGCCTTGGCAAAGAGCTCCACGTTTTTATCGATCATCTACCACATGAGCAAGTCAGTCAATTAAAGAATGGCGATGTCATTAATGAAGAATCTGCGATGCCATTTGTGTCCTTAAGGAATCCATGTTGATGTCAACAATCATAGGGCTCGCAATGTCTCCTTTAGACAGTGGCTCCAGATTAGGGAGTTTAAGTTTTCCTAAATCACTCCAATCCACGATGACTCACCTCTTCGTTTCAACACGTGGCTCTCGGCCCCTTCAGTAACTGCCCTGGGTCGACATATTCTGCTGTGTTTTCCAGTTGTGGTTCCCACAGCAGGTATCTCTGATTATGTAGCGAGCTTGTTGCACGTAATTTTTGTTGGGCCCATATTTATATTTATCTACTTTGAAGCCTTATTGATTAATCTGGTCGAACATTTCCTCGTAGTTCATTCCCATTGGTCATTTTGATGACTAGGTTGTCAGCAAATCTGAGATGGTTAATGTCTCTCCATTAATAATGAATAGATTTGTTTCTCCAATCCATTTTCAGAGGAAAAAATAATATTCCGTTATTGTGAATAACTTTGGTGAAAGCGTGTCACCTTGTCCGACTCCCCTTTTCATTTGCGTCTTCTATTTTATACCATGTAATCTCAGTACGGCTATTCCGTTTTTTTAAATGGTTTTGACTATTTCTTCATATTGTAATAACGTCCGACATGTCATTTCTTATTTTACAAACAGCCTTTATTCGGACACAACGCTTATTCCTAGGCCCAGACTTCGGCTCTTGATGCACGCACTTCGTCTTCTCTCCAAACGTCCCCACCCCCGCGTTGTGCTAAAAAAAAATCCCCTTTTATGTCCCTCGAGTCCCCCTTTCTAGAAGGTTTGCTAACCCCATTCCCCCTACGCCAATCCCCATCCTCCTTCTCCACCGGTTTGTTGCTCGTTTGCCGCCCTCTCACGTTTGAATTTCTCTCCCAATCGTTTCTATTCTCTGTTCTTAGCCATTCCCTTTCGAGGCCTCCCCTGCACCGATCAGAGGCCTTGGACACACTCCCCTGACTGTCAGTTTTGCACGTGTAGCATGGCAGGTAAAAGTGTGGTCTATTTAAGCTTAAATATACGCTCCAAGCTTGGTGGTGTTTCATTCTTCACCTGAGGACGGCTGCTTGCGTTGTGGCCGAAACGTCGTGAGAATTATTTTATTATGTTTTATTTTATTATTGTATTACTTCCCTTCTACGTGACTTTAACGAAAGAACCAAGAAGATGATATATTAATTTTAGGCCTCGGTCTGTGAGAGCTTCGATGACCGCATCGGTTTCTACTGAGTTGCATGCTTTCTTGTAGTCTATAAAGGCACCTCTACAATAAGCTGGTTATAAGTGATTTGATTTGATTTCCGTGCTTTATTTTTACTGTGAAATTTCATAGTCTCGGATTCAAAGGCAATGCATTCTTTAAGCTCTTCGGAAACAAGAACACGAATAAATCGTATCTACTAGACTTTGTTACCAAGGAATTTATTCCACTAATCCGCACAAAAAAGTACATATTTCATTGTATAATTGATGCACTATGCACTTTTCTAAACAGATGTGATGCCCCATAAATGTCCCCATGGTACGCTGGCATAATATAATCATCCAGAGATTTGGCTGACTATTACTCTCCTGTGATTGGAGGAAATTGATCATGTGCTACTTTACATATATTTCATTTACCGTGTCCTAAATGCAATTATTTGAACAACATTATGAACATGTATATTTTCGAGCGGATGGATTTTTCAAGGAGGTTTGCATTGGAATAGAATCATTTTCTATTCAAATAAATTGGACTTATACGGGCAAACATTTTCATTGGAAAAACTGTATGTGGCCTGAATGTGCACTATTTCAAAAATAACGTACTCTCTTCATCTCGCCCTCTCCCTTAATCAGTTTACCAAAGTATAGTCGAGTCCATAGCCTGACATGTGTAGAAGGAATTGTATCTGGCATCCAGAGAAAATACTGCAAATTATCGAAAGGATTATGATTGCTTTATCTATACATGGCACACAAGTGGTCGATATGACTATATGTACAATAAATTGCACTCGGCAGCAAGTACTGGCCTCCCTTTGGTGTTTGACAACTAAATAGAAATTGAAACAAGCTGCACTAGCCGCTGCTCATATGAGTTCATATTGAGACCATAAAAAATGACAACATGTTAATTTGTGTGTTATGTCAAGTCAACGCCACTGTTATTGTGTGTTTCATGATGATGAGTCAAATGCTGGATCTCATGCAACACATTCAGCCATTACGTTTTCCACGATATACACTTATACAAAACACAAAGCTTATAATTTATATAAACTAATGAGCCAAATGTCAGTACCTATTATGACTTACAAGCGGTGGTGGACATTTTATTAGGTTCCTTAATATTAATAATCTCTATTTTATAAAGCACCTTTAATATTGAGGTATCTCAAAGAACTGAATGTTGACACGCCACTAATATGAGGTTCTCATTCGAGGTTCATATAACACGAGAGGTTTAATATAGGCTGCCATTGGTGCCTCATGGTTAGGAATCAAATATGTGCATTTTCATAACGGTACACGATGCATTATCGACTGAGATACCGCTCCCCGTCATCACACGCCCGCACACACATGGGAGCGTTCCATTAGTCGACTGTCAGTAATCTAAAAATATTCCTTTTTTTAGTTTTGAATCGCGGTGTGTTTTTTTCTGTTTCACACAACAAGAATCCAGCGTATATCCAAAGCGGCGACGTACTGTAATCGCAAATTGAATTTTCCTTTCAAGAGCGGTACGTGCGTCAAGAAGCGACAGCTGCCGTCAATCGTGGCAGGCGAGTCGCGCCGTGTCTACGTGTTTACGCGGTTGAGATTACCCATCTCCACAGTCCAGGAAGGCCGTGTTTAAACGACCAGATGCAGGCCAGGAAATGAGCACGAAATGCCGCTGACAAAGCACTGTTGGCTCTATTATCTCCTGACCTGGGCCTGTCAGTCTGGGATTGATCACCAGGCGGTTACTGTTTTAATTGGTTGTTTATTTCATTGTGTGCAGATGGTCAGAGTTCGCTTATGGGGAACGGGTTAGAGTGGCCAAGGACATTTTTCATGCTTTTTTGAGAACCCATTCCATCCGGGTAGCACTACTGGCGGGGGCGCCTGACTCACAATTGGAAGGTTTCAAGTAGAAAATTCGGTCAGGGGTCAACTGAGCCCATAATCCCTTTACGGATGATAAAATGTGTCCGATAAACAAGTCCTCGTGATAGGAATGTGGAATTTCAACCCACTGGTTGAGAAGTATTGGCATGAGTACTGGCCAATGAGTATTGGGTCAGGAAGATGCTTTGATTTTTCACGATGACACGAGACTACTAATGGGGCATGACGAAACCTGCATAATATAAGGCAAATAGATAAATCATTCTCCGTTGAGACAGATTATACGAACTCAACAGTTTTTTTGCAGCGATTTTGAATTTTTTGTTGGGAATTAGAGAAGCTGTTTTGTGAACTGGAATGTAAATTTAAATAAGGACCCTGTACATTAATTTATTATAGTACATTCTGTTCAGGAATCACAGCCAACAGTTTGAACAGAAAATTACTTTAACTTAAAATGTGAATTATTAATAACTGGACAACTCTGGTTTTTCACATTGCCCTTGCACATTCATGGGGAAATTGCCCGGATAACAAAGTATGAATAACTCTAACACATTAAAAATACGTATAAATGTACAGCCCTTGGTCAATCCACTGCTAGACGAAGGCAGTGTCGGTCATTCGGGTTATTTGAACACAGTTCACCACGCTGCTCAGTGTGGGTTGGTAAAGAGAAGGCCTAGGCCAGTTACAGCTAATAATCGCCGGTGATGTGAGCTTTGGCTGGATTTGAACTCAGGTTCATAACACAGTGCGTTACTGCCGTGGCACCCGATGCACCCATTGACAACTGTATCATACATAATGCATGAACACGTGGTGTTGTGGCCAGAGGGTGCAACTCACATTTGGGTGGCTGTGAGTTGAACCCCTTGTCCAAGGTCGACTAAGCCCATTTATCCCTCCAAGATTAATACCATTCGCAAAACTTTGCTCAGAAGGGCAACGGTCATTGACCAGTATAGATGCTAGTGCACGCTATGGATATGCAACATTTCTACCAAATTTTTAGGGACACCGATGGGAATGAGCCACCCACCCCACCGTCCATTCCGCAGAGTGGTGCTTTGACGCTGGCCATACGTATTTATTTTTGCAGATCTTTTTTCCAAACAACCCCCGCAATGGACAGGCTCTGGGAGATATACTTTGACAAAAAACAGTCGCAATATTTCAATGGATCCGCATTATTTGGAATGAGCAAAGGATTTTAAAAATCGGATCAAGATGGAGAAGTCCCCCACTTGTTTAAACGAGCAATGGGGGCCGCTGATCACCACTGGTGGTCCCGAGAAAATGGGGTAAATTCAACATTTCCACGGCAGCGGTGAGTTTCTCTGCAGAACAACCACTTGGGACTTTTTAATTTTTCACAATGTGGTAGGACATGTTATTGACCTCAGCGGGGCTGAGTTTAACTGAAAACTTGGAACTTAACAGCTCAAACCTTTCAATATTGAATGAAATGATCGAACCAAAGCACCGCCCGGCAATTTAATTTTTTAATACCGCACACGTGAACACATTACAACATTCGGGTCTTTGTGTGTGGAAAATATGCTCAATAAATTGCCGCACGGGCCCATGTTCTTATTTTCAAGTATAACATGTTTCGTGTAATGCTTTTTGTATTTGCATGCTGTTCATTCAATAACGTTAGGCCACAGCCATTGGCCCAGTTACCCGTGGGCATTAATCAAACAGAGGCACAGATTGTGCTGTCACGGCTCGTGCACATTTGCTGACATTCCATTACTGCTGCAAGAGGCTCTATGCAACACTGTATGCTCTGTTATCATCTAGCAGAGTGGCGTGGCGGTTACAGTACCCCGTCTCAGAGAAGATTGCGAGTTCGAATCCCAGTAAGGTGTCTACTTAGCCCTTGATCCCCCTGGAGTCAATATAATAATTATTATATTTCGATTTAAAGCTTTCGATTTAATGCTTTCGTAGAAGGGAAATAATAAAATAAAATAAGTAATTAAGTTTTTATGCTTTTATTATTTTATTATTTCCCTTCTACGTGACTTTACCGAAAGAACCAAGAAGAATAATAATTATTATTGTTATAATTCCCTATAGGGGATGCTGCACTGGTGTAATGCTTAGCATGGCACCAGAGCAGGTAGCACTCATTACACACGGAGTGCTTGCCACAAATTAACCCTGGCCATCGGACAAAGATGGTCACTGCATCACGTGGCGCTTTCAGATGCGCTTCTGCGGCCTTCTGGATCGCTCTGCCTTCCGATATTAGGAATCCACTGGAGCTATGCACTTTTAACTCAGGATTAAAAACTAATTTCTTTATAACTGCTCTTTGTGTTTAGTTTGTTGTCCTTCCCCCGCACCTCCGATTAGCACGGTTGGCTACGTACGGTGCAAAAGAAGTTCAACATACATACAGCAACAATGGACTTGCAATCCAGATAATGCTGGATCAATCGCTCAGCACGGCATTTAAAACGAAGGTGCAAGTTTCTTTATCACCCCATTTCTGTCCACCATGCAGTGTAAATGGATACACCACACAGTTTGTCGATTGGCAGGCCACGGTGTGGTGGGGTAAAGTGTGCGTGCCACCCACCTATTTTAAGATGTCTTCTAGGTTGAAATGCTCTCTGAACAGGCTCTCTAGAGCTCCCTCTAGTGGAGGCCCTTCTGCCAGCAGTAGCATGAGCAATACATTTCAGTGCTGCACTTTTACCTTTACATCTATATTACGAATATAAAACAAGTTTCATTGGCACCTTTGACACCACGACTGTGTACACCAGCGCTCATTGTTTGTATTATTCTTGGTTGTTGCGTTAAAAGCATAAGCTCACCCAAAAACAAATCTTTAATACATCAGAATTATTATTCTCATGTTAAAACACGAGACATCTGTCTGGTATTATAACATTTTAATAATAATTCAGAAATTGCTATCGTGAAGAATATTCAAACTTTTTTAGTTATTTGTCACCAGTGTCTCTATGATGAAAATTAAGCAAAATCTGCATGCCACTGCTTCTGCAAGTGATGCTACTACTACTGTCTGACGTCATCCTCATATCTGGGGGTTGATGTCCATGATAGATGATTTCTGTTTTTCGCAATCTCCAGTGTGTCTCGTGGAAAGTCCCATTCCACTGATCACATTGTTCCACAAATGTATCCGTTTCCTTCCTCTCCCCAATTGCCTTCCATTTTGCCTTTCGGAATCATCTTTGTCATTGCTCGAGTTGATCCTTGTCGGAAATGTCCAGCATATACTAACTTCCTCCTCATGGCACCCACACATCATGAAGCCCTTTATACAGTGTACTGGTTGTGAGCAAAGTTAGGTGAATCGCTTACCACTGATGAAGGTCCAAAGGGTTTGGTGCTGGTCATACTGACCCTGAAACTGGTTGAGTTGTTGTGTTATCCCAATGCCCCATCTGAGGCTGGTACTTACATTCATATACTCATTGGAAATATTAAGTATATCTTTCAATGGATTGAACGTACAAGAATGGTGATCTTAAAGTACTGTTATTTATCTATCCAGCAATCGCAATCGCTTTCTAAGACAGGTCGCGTCCTCTCAAAATGTAAATTTGCATTTTGAAAAAAAGTAATTATGCTTGCTGATTGTTTAGGCGTAATGGCTATTATTTGTAGTAGTGTTGGTTCTTGAGTGGAAGGACAAACATCCTTCAATACATTGGGAGAGATCAGTAGTGGTTGTCCTTTTTGTCTAACTTTTCCCTATCATAGCAATGTGGGATTTTCACTTGTTATGGGCTGTAAACAGGTGATCAGCACCTGATTAGACTCTTTGAATTGGTAAGCCAATTTTTTATATGTTTGTTAAAGCCGATAGGCAGCTTATTTTTAAGGCCCTGGAGATACCTTTGTCCACCTGTTCCTCTGTCTTGAGCACATTTCACATATTATCACAATGATAAATAAATAAACCCACAAACCAATCATTGTGAAAACTCACCACACCTTCTATCAATACCAACAACGAGATATATGTCCGCAGCACCGATTAGGACGTATTGGCTGTGTACGGTACAAAGGAAGTTCAACAGACATATATTGTTTTGGGGGCAAAATTGGCAACGAAATGCTTCAAACAAAGTGTTTTATTTATATTTTGTATGCATTTAAAGCTGTGTACCATAATGACCATAATACTGAAATGGAAACTGAACGCCCACAAAGCAACATTTGAAGCAAAATTTGAAGCAAAATATCAGCAGTGATCGTTGTGTTCATGTTTTTATCGTTCGTTTTTTTAATCAGTGTGAAAAAGTAAATATATTGTGGTTATTGTTACAGTGACTCTTATAAATATACTATTATCCGATCCTTCCCTCTTATCCAGGTCATATTAGTGCTGGGCATAATGTTATTGTCTATACTTGCCAGTAACTGAGCATGAATGCACATGGCGCAGCATTAACCCGCAAGTGGTTGAAAATTCACGCTATTATCTGAGCCTTTGCACAGATGAGAGTCACCCACAAAGTATATTCCTGGAAGAACTACTATATATTCATCCTTACTCTTTGGTTCTTTCGGTAAAGTCGCGTAGGTATAAAATAAAATAGATCACGACGTTTCGGGCGCAACACAAGCATCTGTCATCAGGTGGGAAAGCGATGGTCTGCTGCTGAGGCAGACTGTTTTAAAAAAGCTTCAAATCAAGATTATATTCATCCTATTATCTGTGTTTATCTAATAATCTGTGATCAGCCATTATTTACCATGCCTATAAAATAGCTATTTGGCACCCTACCCCTACATTCAATCGGATAACAGGAGTTTCATATATAGAAGATTTATTCGTACTGGACGAATCCGATGAGCAATAATGCTATTTTTTTTACAGATATCCGGTATCGGTATGTGCATGCATTCAAGTCAATATATGTACGTCCCCCTGCTCGAGCAATGGGGCAGTGCATCTTTCTCTATCGATAGCACTGAGCAAGCTGTGGAAATGTGCTTCCGCGAAGAGCCTGTCTCAGGTGGTGACACGGGCCGAGCGGTAGTGCGTTTGCCACGCGTCGCAGAGGTTCGCGGTTCAAATCCTGCGGCCGCCGTGATTAATACTGCGGATGTATTAAACGTAGGCAATGCGTGCTGTCTGTTTTGCAGGCCCCGTGGCGTCATTCACAAGAGTGAGCCATCGGTGTGCCGGCGTCACGATTTCAAATTTTGCCAAGTTAGAAAAGTTACCCTCAAATTACTCGGTTGGGATTATGTACAGCAATCATTGCCCCCCCGCCCCCTTCCACAGGGGAAACTTGGGTGGACCATCCTGAAAAACAGTCATGGGTAAACCAGCATCGTGAAGCATAATCCCAAAACACGTCTCTCAGATTTTGCTTTGTCAGTGTCCATGTCATAACTGGCAGTACGCACTGATTGAAAACATTTATGTTTGTAAACATTGGTGTGCTCCTTTTCATTATGATGTTCAACTCTTCAAGTGCACTCGATCGTGCTTTTGTTTCTCGACATATCATCCTTTTGATCCCGATCCATGTTGAGTAATAAAGTTCAAATGAATGCGTGTCACCTACATGAGTTTACCAGTTCTGTAGCCATGGACCACCCTACGTCTATCAGGTGTTCATGTTTTTGCCGGACTGCCATTCTCCATAAGCGAAGCGTAGTGACATATAATTTACTTATTTGTCCGGGAAAGCCACACTGACTAAACAAAAAACTATTTAAAAAAACAAATTTTTATTTTACCAGGTGAGGCCCACTGAGCTATATAGCTCTTTTTCAGAAGCGACCTGGCCACAAATAATAGCTCAACGAAGTGACTTATCACGTGGACATCTGTAGCAGCCAAATACTCCAAACGCGTGACGTTGATTCTAAATGTGGAGGGAAAAACCGGAGGACCCCCGGAAAAACAATCATGGGTACAGCAGGCGTCAGGGTCGGAATTGAACCCACTACCTTGCGCATACCAGGTGAGCTAGTTAACATCTCGCCACCGGACGGCTCTTTTTTTAGGAGGGTCCAGAATCGTGTTTTTATTTTAAAATATTTCCAGCCAACCAATGATGAGTGCTTAGTGCTTATACACATGGGAGGAATCCGGTGCACCCTGATTAACACACGCGCACATTATTGTCATGAACATTTCTTCTTGCGGAGTGATGTAACCCACTGAACGAAATTTCTCTCGGCATAAAACACATTCCTGTGGAGGGAGCTGGTAGGAACGTTGGGTTGCTCGGTCAATGGCCAGGGTCAATGGCGGCGTGGTGTATTCCGCACATATGGCCGACTGTGAGGGCGGGCACAAACCGGTATGAGTAGGTTAAACGTTGAGTTTTATAAGGGCACCACGGGGTGATCAGCCCCTCGCCACCCAGCCCCACCCCTCCCACCCCCCACCCAGCCCCACCCTCCCCACCCAGCCCCTCCCCACCCTCCCCTCTCCATTCAGCACCACCCCTCCTATTTTTGGATGCACGACGGACGGACGGACACAATAATCCCCTGTAGGCTGGTGTAACCAGGAGGTTCCTACCAGTACCAACAAATTAATGTTTGATATCTAAAGTTTCCACCTCGAACCTGGCGAAACGTCGAGCCATAGCGGACGCACGCGACAGCTCATCCAGTGGAGGGCGCTGTCTGGAAGCTCTGGGGTCCCTGAATTCCCCGTGACATTAAGACAAAGACTGCAGTGAACAACACGACACAACACCCGCCCTCATTTGCCGTTCACTATTGTATGCTGCATCCAAACCATGTGAGAATTCGCTATGCGTTCATGCATATCTCGTCAGAGAGCATATTCACACACATGCATCAGCCACTACTCTCTCTTTGCAGCGCAACTCTGTTGAGAGATACTTATTCAATAGCCCCCCATTCTTTAACTAAGCCTACAGTCAAACTCCATGTATCCGTGAACAAATTGTCCATGCATTCGTTTACCTGGGGTTGGCAAAACCTGGTTCTCTTTACCAAATATCCCGGGGGGGGGGGGGGGCGGGGGGGGGGGCGTAGACATCCGAATACCTGGTGTCCAGACCACGGTTAAACCGACTGATTTGGTAAATACTTCGAACTATCCAAGGTCCGGACCACAGACGAACGGAGGCATTCGTCACATTCTTTCAATGATATCCGTGGTTACCTGTAGTCATTCCACGTGTTGGGACCCCGGATATTTGTAACCAGGGTAGCCATCTCCCCTCCTTCCCCTACGTAAACGGAGTTTGACTCACCGTATTTAAATCTCCGCGTGCTGTGCCTCTAATTAGGTGAGTATTCATGAACAGTTTTCAAATGTTACTTGGGAGAGCAGTGGCATGTTTGTCATTGTACTGCGATACGAAGCCAGCTATTTGAGTCAAATTCCTGGTGACAGCCGACATCAATGGTGAGTGACATCTAAAAAGATTCTCAGGTGCCTCCATCACCAATCTGCGTTAACACCCCTCCATGGTGAAGTATGGTTATACAACCCCCCATGATCGACACGGTGTTGTGGGAGGCATTCATCCAGCATTGGATAAATAGAGCAAGCGCTGTGCTTATTGCGGTTGGAGTGTGGAGTGTTTTTATTTGACTTTTAAATGAGCAAGTTTCTGTAAATGCCACTGAGTGCTGGCTTGATTCTGGGCCAGTGCAGTTCTGGTCTGATAAACAGCACTCATTGAGAGGAGACATACACGAGCACAGCTGACTCAAATATCATCTCACCATGAGCTGAAATGGTACCCGAACACGACAGCTATCCGCGATGCAATGAGCAATCCTGAAACAATGCAATGAGCAAACCTTGATAACGATACATCAATCGTGCAGTTTATCTATCCAGGAGTCTCAAGTCTTTGTTTCCAGGGGGGGGGGGGGGGTCCTACATTTGTATGTTTGCCCTATTTCCTTTTAAATGAGTGCAGAATTTCGCTTGTGCAAAAGCAAGATACCTTGAGAAAACCAAGGCACATGCAGGGCGCGTAGATGTGTACTGCCACCTCGGTGAGTTACGGGCCAGGAAAGTTCGGGAGTTTCTAAAAAACGTGTCCGAGCCACCAAATCGTCAACCTCTAAAGCACTGAATGACAGCTGTACGATACCGCGTTTGGGTTAGCAGTGGCATTACAAATTCAATGCAGTGAAACTTGGTCTGTTGACATTCCAAATCGTGTTTCTCTGCCAGGAGGAGATCTATGCCATGCGCCTCAATTGCATCACTTCGTTGTCACTAGAAAACAAATGTCTCTGCGACTGATTCCTTCGCTGTGAAAATACGTTGAAGTTGTTCGGAGCCATTACTCGAATGGATTTTCACTAGATAATATAAAATAATGTTTTTCCCAATTATGGTATTGTTGTCCCAAATTTATGGAATTTACATCCATTGCATCCGGTGAGCAAACTTGGAAGATGATGTCATAGAACTACTTCTAAGTCACTACAATAGACGTATTTAACAACTCTAGGAATGCACCTTTTATGTGCTCTGAATCAACACAAACTGAAATTTGTAACTCTCAGAGTTGGAATTAGCCCAGTGAAGTGAAAAACCTAATTTACTTTCAGGGCTCTTTGTGTATTCATTGGTGATTGGGTTAAAACCATTGACGCGCTACACTTGAGAACCAATTTCATAATCAGAACCTTGATTTAGACTGGAATAATCCAATGAGCTATGAAGCTCTTTTCACAAATGTCCAGTATTTCATAGATGCTGTCTGAATTCAAAGCCACCTCAAAGTTGTCAGTTCAGTGCTCTGACCTTTGAACTACCCTGCCACCTCTGATTCTCTAGAATGTTTGTATAGTTTATCTTCAATTTAGGTGGAAAAAAATACATCGGGAATAAAATTACAATTCATCACGATAGAAACGTACTTTTAAATGAACATTCACATTTGATTCCGACACCACTCTTCCTTTGTCAGGCCAGAAACATTTTGATCGCTCCCTATACCAAACGATGTGGTTCCCTCCTGACCCTGGTAAGGCACAACTTTCGGAGCACACAGCTCCAGCACCACTCAGCCAGATAAACCTGGTTGAATAAATGTAATGCCCATTACGAGTGCGTCTTGTTTTCGGGTCGTACCGCGTGTTCGGCCCGATTCCCGCTCCACTCATACACGTTGCAGTTCCTGAAGAAGCTTCCAGCACGTGGAGAAAAATGTCAGACACCGTGCCAAAACAACATAACACGGGACAACCAGAAAACAACACATTGGAGAGTCATGTCCCTGATTATAGAAAGCCTAACTGAGTATATCAAGACCTTTTAAAAAGGAAATTCCTACATTGAGATATTCGGCCAATTCCTTAACAGTTCCAAACAAAGAATGACGTAAACTTCACTAAAATTCAAGCGGAGAGAACTTCCCGACTTTCCACTTTACCGTTCTCTATCCATATGTAAATGTGGCCAACACAGGCACAAGCCCGCATCTGTTGATGTGGTAATGTGGACCGTGAGTGGAGTAGTGAGGACTGGAGTTTGGGGAAGCTCGGCTTCAGTTGAAGTCCGCACACAGAGCACAAAGGCTCAGTACGTGCTGTGCCGGCCAAATAATGGCAACACCAAGGCCACGAACAAAGTCGAGCCACGGGATTAGAGAATGGGTCTCATTTGGCATTCAGGGTTCTCTGGGAGCCTCTTGCTAGCGTGGGGAAGCCGGAACGTGGGCCCCCAAACTCCCCCCCCCCCCCGGGTAACGAGGGCAACCGCCTCTTTGGTCCCCTGGTCCCGTCCACTCCCACCTTCCCCACCCCACCCCCTACGCCGCCACCGACCCACTCTGCATCGCACCACCGCGGAGGAGCCTGGCCGTGCAGCCTTCTGAAAAGCTGCTCGAGGAGCAGCGGCACTGAAAGTGCCCGGCACAAAGGAGCCTTTCAAGCCGATCTGCGAGTCTTTCTCTGCTTCTGAGCGCTGCGAATGATTCGTAGCACGTCTTTTTCTTTCTCTCTCTCTCTCACCAGCTCCCTTTCTCTCTCTCCTCTCTAAGCGCTGTGAGTAATGTGTATACAACTTTATTTATTTCTTTACCTACACTTTCCACCCCCCCCCACCTTCACCGGGATAACTGCCTCAGACACTAGATCAAGGTGGCTGGACGGCTCAGGGGACTAATTCCAGTGCAGAAGCACCGGACCGGCACCACCGAGACACACTGGGCTTGAACTCGCGGCAGCCACGCAAGATTAAGCCAGGTTTTCGAGTGCAGTGAGGTGATAGATGATGGTCCCAGTGCAGCCATCAATCACCGCAGCGAAACAGTCAAAATGCCTCCGTGCTGAAATGAGCATGGGGTCGTGCTCATCCGTACTGGTGACCCCGCGCCAGTCACGGAAATTCGACATTCCTCTGACGGGGGCCAGTCTTCTCGTGGAAGTGACACTTTTTTTGACCTTACATGCAGTGCTACTCATTTTATCAACCCCAGAAGGATCGACGGGTGAAATGGAACCCCCGACTAGAATCAAAACTTGCAACTTTATCACCGCAGCATCACCAGTTCAGATAAAAACTAAAAATCTGTAAATTAGTTTTTTCCATTTCATGTGGCCAAACCCTGCTGTAAGGGATAATTTTGTGTGAATGCCATAATGTTCTGCACAACGCCATCACCAATGTGTATGGTGTCCTGCTTCTGATAATCACTTTCTTTGCAACCAAGCATCAAAAGGGACAGAATATGCTGAACTTGTCTTGGGAAGCTCATCCAAATGCATTAACTTTGCTCACAGTTTATCCTTTCCCATTCCGAGGCGTCTGCAAGTTGCAGGGTGGGTCCCGTCCACCACTGAGTCTTGGAACGCGCAAGCGGTTATCGTTAATTTTATTCAGAGAGGCACAGCGCCGTTGTTTTTAAAGACATTATATTCATCTTCTTGGTTCTTTCGGTAAAGTCACGTAGAATGGAAATAATAAAATAATAAAAGGTCTGTCACCTGAGGACGGCTGCTTGCGTTGTGGCCGAAACGTCGTGAGAATTATTTTATTATGTTTTATTTAAATTATTTTATTATTTCCATTCTACGTGACTTTACCGAAAGAACCAAGAAGATGAATCCCGGCAGTCACGAAAGCTTTAAATCGAAAAGACATTATATTCATAGCAGAGACCCTTGGCGACACGACCGCACTCTACCTTAGCTGGCGTTGAGCTGTGCCACACGCCCTCCCGCGTGGCCTTTGTCGAAGCCTCGAGACCGATAAAGTTATTTTTGATTTTCTTCCAATTCCGTTCGATTCTCTTTCAGATGACGTAAGTGTACGTAAGTGTACGTCATCGGAATGGGAGAGGGTTAATGTCCTATGGCAGCAGTTCTGCCCGTCGTTTAAAAAATCGTTTTCGTTTGGCGCTTGACTTTTGTGTCCATCGCAAAACGTCAATGCAGGGCAGAAACATTCATCTCGTGGCGCGCGCACAGACGCACATACAATGGATACTGCTGCACAGACAAACACGCACACTCTCACATGGACATACGCAGAAAACACAGTTGTCATGAGCCCAAAGTGGCACAGTACGGGATGGCGCAGCACATCATTAAACAACAATCCACTGCCCATTACGGCTTGCAGACACACTATACTCAGTGGCAGAGATGCAGCGCTTAATGATAGCACTGCCGTTTTGTCTGATGATTAAAGAGTACATGTAGGCTGACTGTAACAGCACATAACACTTAGGCTAAAATAGCGGTTTTCAACCTCCTGTCCCAAACGTTTCCGCACGGTTTACCCTCCCATCTTTGCCACCTGCTCATTTTAGTCTGAGGTTTGAGAAGCCTGAGGCTCAAGTGCCCAGACTGCTGTGAAATGGTGAACTTTGTGGCTATCACAGATCTATATGACGCACATAGTGGCTGCATAGTCCACATGCTATCCACTGATCTACTTTGCACAATGTCAAAGGTTTGATTCCCACAGCAGAATGTTAATTGATTTGGCAAATGGTCCCACAGTGCCCCCTAAATGTTCTGATGCGGAGTGAATATTTAGCACCCTTGATATCAATTAAAAGTACAATTGTCAATCTCACAATCTCATTGTGTTATTTATTTGCTCACAAATGTATCAATTATACACCATCAACTCAACTGACTTAAGGTGTATTGGACTCTTGAGAGGCAGTGATGGCTGGACATGGTGGCATAGACCTGCCCGTCCAGTCTCTTGGACGAGGGGTTTGGTGAACCACACACATTAAGACGTCACAAGGAGGATGGAGTAACCCATAATCCATCTTCATTGCTGAGCAATAAGTAAACGTATCTTTAATTATATTTTTGCAATGAACAATGCTGCCAGAGGTTTGAAATCCACAAAAGATCGGTTTTCTTTAAATGCAAACCAAACTATTTCATGCACACAAAATAACCACTGCCTTTAACCACAGAACAGAGTTAAAATACTACACAATGTCTGAAGGTATATTTAAAATCGTGGTTTCGTGGGACGCTTGTTACATAAACCTATACACTCATTGGTTAATTCTGCCACGGAGAGAACATTGCTTTTGGAGGCATAAAGCCACGTCTGCTCAAAGGATTAACGGGTCACACTGATTGACCACTCTGGGCAGTAAATTGCATAGCCACAGGGCCCGTGAGTGGCTTTTATCCGAAAGTGAGAAACACCATTAAAACGCACTTGTTTGGGGGATAATGTGGAAAATTAACAGATAATGTTTACGTCGGCTGCAACCGGATTGACAAAAGGAAAGGAAGAGGCAATTTTCGAGGCATATCTGCTGGGGTAACAGATATGGGCACATCGGAGAGTCCGACTGTCTGGTTTTGTACCCAGCTAAAGCGCTCCGAGTGAATGTCTTGGAGGGAAAAAAACAAGTTAAAGCCCAACAGGTCTCCTTATTCCATATATTGTGGAGGTGGTGCTAATTTCTACTGGTGGAGTCAGTGGTGGAAATCTGAAGCGTAACCACTGACAACCGTAGTAATTTCATCAAACCTCGGTGGGATGATTTAGTGAGTCAACTTGTGACCGATATCTAATTTAATCACCAACTGAATATGGGTTTGGTGCTATAACTATGCCACCAGGATGGATTTTAAATGAAAGTGCAATTAAAGATAAACAAAGTGTATGCGAGCATTTGTAAACACACTCGAGTAATATTGTCAAGCGCCGACACGTGTTTTATGCATGTTCCCTGGAGGTGAAAGGTCAAGCTACCTTTGAGCCAGTTACATTTATTTAGTTTCAACATTGGCCAATAGTCAGTACTTTACATAGGAGTGTAAGCTTGCACAGATTAATGTACAGACGCAAACCAAAACTCACGATAATTGTTTTTGTGTCGTCACAATCGCTGAGGAACGACGGGCAACATTGAAGGCTACCAGGAGGTGAGCCGACGCCAACAATTGTTCTGCAGTCTTCTACCTCTTAAGATGTTTTCAGAAAATTAGTATTCATGCATTCGGGAGGAAACTTGAGCACCTGGAGAAAAACCACGCATGCGAGTTCATACTGAACAGTGAATGCAAAAAACTATGATTACACTTTATAAAATACAAGTATTTACGTTATTTAGTTCATTATAGCGGTGTTGATAATTATTTTGTTAATGTATGCGTCTTTTACAAATATGAGAGCCCAATGAATTTGAAAGGAAATTTAATGGGTGAGATTTGTTTACACTTCAAATGAACCATTAATTACGTAGCAATGCAATTTACACAAATACAAATATAAGCATTGTTTCTGTGAATCGTGTTCATGGCAAATACATTTACAATATAGTAATTTTAACGGTGATTTGTATTCTTTGTTTTTATTCCAAGGTCATTAACCACGTGTGAGACTACAGCACGAAAGAAATACATATTAATAACAGCTCGTGTAAGTTATATTACAAGGTTAGCCACCGATCATAATCTCGTACAATATGGTTAAAAGTCACACGTGAGCCATGTTAATTAACGTATTATTTGATCAAAACACAGGAAAAGGAAAGCAAGCGATTGCTTGTGCATTCTCAGCCTAATCCCATGGGGAATTAAACGCTTTAATAATCCAACTTCCAGGGCAGGCAGACCTTTCACTCAGACACAGCTCCTCCCTGCATCCTCTCTTCATAGCATACGAATCATGGCAGGGCCATTGTACGAAATGCCGCTGATTTTCTATTGTTTTCCTCTTTAAGGCAATGTTATTTATGTTAAGTTCAATGCTCATCGAAATAAAATTGTTGCATTTTTAAGTGAAATTAGGCTACTTTGGAGGTCGAATTGAGGTCACACGACTGTGCGGAGCCAATTACATTTTTTTTTTATTAAGAAAACCCCTTTTACTCCAAGTTAACGCGTCAAAAGGTTGGTGGCTTGTCTACCATCTGAAAATTAGACAATGCAAAAAATCTACTTTGTTCCCACCCCCCCCCTCCATGTGAAAATGTGCAATGGTGCTGCCAGCATAACACAATGCAGGCTGCAAAGGCAATGTTTTTCTCTTGCAAGGACATTGCTCCAAAGCAAGACACCACATCCTCTCCACGTCCAGTCACATGCAGAGCCTGGCCCAGACGTCACCTTGTCTGTGGCACAAGCATTGGACCTTATGGGGAGCGATAATGTAGTGGTTTAGCGCTACGCTGCGCTATGAACCCGGTGACTCGAGTTCGATTCCCGCTCACGGCCAACACCGGTGACCATTATCTGAACCGGTCCTGGTGCGGCGTCTAGTAAACGTCGCCACTGCGGGAGACAAAGGCGGCCGGGCGTGGTGCTGGCCACCCACCCCCTCGTGTGCCGTGCCGGCTTTCATAGGTGCTCGCCGACAGCACTTGCCCCAGCAGTCTGTTGAGGCTACGCGGGGGGATCTTCGTCTTTGTTTGGATCTTCCCCGCCCCCCGAGCTGCCCCGTGTGAGAATGATGGTCGAAGAGATGGGTGACGTGGCTCTGCCTGCCGCCGCCGCTGCATTTGTATGAATGTTGAACGTCTTTCGCTAGTCTCGAGGTGCGGGGGAAGGACAACAAGCTAAACACGCGCAAAAAGAGTTGTAAAGAAATTATTTTTCAAACTAGATGATTTTAAAGTCCATAGCTACCAGTGGCTTCCTAATAACGGAAGGAAGAACGTTCCAGACGGCCGCAGAAGCGCGTCTGAAAGCACCGCGCGATGCGGTGACCGTCTTTGTTCGATGGCTCGCCAGCTAAAAGTCGCTGCTGCGAGGGTTTAAGGAAGCGATACTGTGTCCAGGAGCAGTTGGTAAGTGTGGCCGGGGACAAGCTGAGAGACTGATCAGGACATCTTAATGCTTGCAGGGGAGTAACGCATACGTGTCAACTCCTTATTCAGACCTTATTGGTCACCACGTGCCCCTTGTGAATCTCAACGTCCATCCTACAAAGTCCTATCACAAGAGATGCCCTTTCTGAGAATCAAAGAGGTGCAGGCTGCAGTGAAGGTTAAGAACCACTGATGTAGACTAATGATTGGAGTCACGTGTGCTTGGGGCACCTCAATGGGCTGGCAACAACCACCGGATGAGGGAGGGTAAAACAGCAGCAGGTGGCCTCATGCAATGTGCGAGTGGCACAGATTCGATTGGCCACGTCACATGATAATCCGATTTTTTTTGTGTGCAACGTTTAAGTTGCGATAAATACATATTCGTGTGCAATGAGGATTCGTGACGGAATAGAACCTGTTTGTGTCCCACTCCCGTTGGCCTTGGCGTTTCTTCATCGAGGGATCAGTTTTTTGTGTGAACAAAAATCAATCTAAAGTACACTAACATAAGCAAACCTATGGATGTATTACGCACATATAAATATGTTTTTACGGCACTAAAAATAAGTTACTGTTTTACGTTCAAGGTAACGAGCCACACATGAGAACTTTAAAGGTTATGCGTGACATGAGGAAGCACGGTGGAGGCAGGGGACAGATACATTGTGATAAGGGGTGAGTGGGCTGTTATGGGGTGAGTGAGCCATTGAGTGCTGTGGAACAGTGGAATAATGGAAGGGATAGAATACGGTGAAAGGTGGGTTTTTTTTCTTATTGTTATAGAGAACAAATCTGCATCTGACATGCGAGTTTAATTAATTATAGCAAAAAGCCTCGACTGGAGTCTTCAGAAACGGCTGTCGATGAATGTTTTGCTCAGTTCGCAATTGAAATATTTAGTTTTATTTTGTTATTGAGAGGGAGCCAAAGTGCCCAGAGAAAACCGCCACGCATACGAATAAATAACGCTTAAACATCTAGACTGTAGCTGTAGGGCAATTTGGGGTTACCTATCTCCTGTACTGTCACCTTCTGGCTACCTCGTAGCCCTTCAGATGTAGTGTCTTGTGCACACCGCGACATCTAAATCATTCACTAACTCTGCTTCCAATAGTGCTGGATTGCAGACGTGCACCGTCACATCAGCAATAAAAAAAAATGTAATAATAAGAAAAACAAAACATGAAAATTACGTAGAAATTCACCCAAGAGAAACCCACTGCAGGCAGTAATGCCAAGGCATTAATAGAGCTGACCGGGTTGACCCCTTGACCTCACGATCTTAAGTTACTCGGGAGTGTGTTGGAGTGCCTGAAGTTTAATTACATTCAAACACGTAGTGTATAGCATCTAAGGAATGGCCCAAATATGTAACAGGTGTGAGCTGCAGATGTTGTGATATTGCATTTGTAGCTGGCCACGCTGTCTGTGCATGTTTTGATACAGCGGCCAACGCGGTAAACCCTCATAGCTCTCTCTGCCCAGCTACCGCGCGGAGCAATCGCTGCATCGCCACAGGAAAGGTAAGAGAGGGCCCTATTATGCGTAGGTTTTCAGTTGTGCTGTGCAGCTCTCTGATGTTTTTTTCGGGTTGTGCCGCGTGTTCTTTTGGCATGATGTCCCAAACGAACTCCCAGCAAGTGGAGCGAAACGTCGGATAATTCGCCAAACCACGTGCAGTATAACCCTAAAGCACATCGTAAGCGTTAAAACGCCCGAATGAATGCTACAGCTTGCATTTACACTCAAGAGGCCATCACTGACAGCACCAATGATGCCGCCACTAGAGCCCGCCATCACTTCCTTCTGACAGATCTAGCAACATCCCTGAGACTGAATCCAGCATGAATATTTACACGATCTTTTGAAACACGTGTTGAAGACCCAACCCAAAAATATTGAGGATGTAACATTGTAGATACTCCTTTAGGCTGCGTATTATATCACAGGCTGTCTGGCATGAGTTTTAACCTTTGTCAGTGAGAAACGTGAACTTTTTTGGGGGAGTTAAAAATAGCGATTTCATGTGGCCAAGGCAAACAAGATAAGGCCGAAAATACTTAAATAAAGTCGAACTTTCTTAGAGAACATTGTAAAGTTTTAATACTGCCAACTCGTCCTCCAATGACATCCCAAAGTGCAACTTGTTTTATGTGATATGTCAACCTATGGCAATTTGTTTGGCCGATTCATTTTTTTGTGAATATCGGTTTACTGTCGCTCATTACTAATGGGCAATGTAGCGTCCCCCAACACATTCACGAGCTTGAGCTCTGAACTTGCGATTGCGTCTCAAAGCTCCGCGGTGAGACTTAAAACAAATCCACAGGCATGGCGATAAACCCGAGGAGTCCGCACACCTGGATCCCATGCACAATGTGTGAGCTCCATGGCGCCGGCTACAACACCACACACAATGAGACACTCTCCCCTCTGGGTTCAGGAGAAACACTCTCCCCTCTTGTTTGAGACACCCAGATGGGAGAGTGTCAATACAGAACCCAGAGGGGAGAGTATCTATACCAGTTATCAGCAAACTAAAATCATGAGAGCCATTTTTTTTCATTCGGTACAAACCCCAATATTTCAAGAGTTGCAATGCGAGTACGAGACGGTGGGTCCTTAAACAATAATATCACGAAGCAGTCCTTAAAGAGCTGCATGCAGCTCTGGAGCAGCAGGATTGCCAACCCATGGTCTCTACTGAACCCAGCAGGGAGAGTGTCTCTACTACACCAAGCTTAATTCAACATAAAGCCAGCAGACTGAAAACCTAAAATCAGTAATGGCAGCACTCTGCTCTGAAGCCCCAAACCAGGATTTTGAAAGTGAATTGTCAAAATGCCTTTTGCAGAAATATATATTTCAAATTCTGAATTGGGTTAATAATGTATTCAACTGCATATTTAAGTTAAATTAGGTGGGCATTCCTTTATAAGGCCTCTGAGGCCCCTGCATTCCTTGCAACCATACTGATCGGACACTAAAACCATGAGCAATGCCCACAGTGCACACGGAATGAGCTCTTCGGTAGATATGAACCATTGTTTGGTGCGGTTCCACGCAGGTGGAACTCGTAACTCTTATAATGCGTGAATAGATTTATTTTTACTTTTGTATATACACAGACAGCATTTTGTCGTTTTAGTTCTGCTCCTGTAAATAAACAACTGCCGACTACACCTCTCGATTCCCAGCTCCGACCTATATATCCATGTGCCACCATTCACAATCATAATAACCATCATCCATAGTCTATCCATTGTTGGACGAAGGCCTCCTCCCCACGCCGGCGCTGTCCCTCGCAATCCTGCGAATCTGCGTATGTTGAACTTCTTTCGCACCGTACGTAGCCAACCGTACTAATCGGAGGCGCAGCATTTCCGCGCAAGGCTTCTCTCATTCCTGCACATGATCCGATATCACCCCTCCATTTCCTCTGGTCGTCCACTCTGATGCGACCTCTCCTTTGGCTGCCATTTACATCGCTCGCCTGAATCAGAGGTCACCTTTGCCTTCTCGCGGTGTCCCACCCAAACCCACGTGCTTTGCTTAATGGTCCAAGTGATGTCTCTCATACACACTTGTTCTCTGATTCACGTGTTTACCCTTCTGTCTTTGGCATTGCAATTCCAAAAAAAATTTACCCCTCCGCGCTCCCTTTTGCAATTTCATCTTTTGTTACGCTGTCGGTATAAATTTTTCAATCCGTATTTCATAGCAGGAAATGTGCACTTATTTCGATTTAAAGCTTTCGTGACTGCAGGGATTCATATGCTTGGTTCTTTCGGTAAAGTCACGTAGAAGGGAAATAATAAAATAAAATAAATAAAACATAATAAAATAAAGTTCTCACGACGTTTCGGCCACAACGCAAGCAGCCGTCCTCCGACAGCTCTGTTTCTTCACCTGAGGACGGCTGCTTGCGTTGTGGCCGAAACGTCGTGAGAATTTTATTTTATTGTTTTATTTTTATTTTTTTATTATTTCCCTTCTACATGATTTTACCGAAAGAACCAATAATATACGCACTTATTGTAAGGGTTTTTCAGTACGATAATATTATTTAATATTGAAATAAACAGTATCATGTGACTACTATATTTCCTACTTCTGATTGTAACTGTACTATAATATTGTTTGAATTTCTACTACCGACAAGAATTGTAGATAGACAACTAGATTTTATATAGCTGATCATGACGCGATAAATTTCTGGAACTGCATGTTATAAAACAAATTATTTCTTGAAGATAAAAAAAATCCATATATGTAGGTTTGCTACCCGTGCATGAATTGTATTGCTTTAGAGTCACTTGTATCCAATTTTAAATAACATAAGAAAGTACAATCCAATACAGTACAGCACAATGTAAAAATCAATGCATAAAAACGATATATTGTTAATTGAGACAATAGAAATACAAAATTACAGCTGGACTTTAAACAGGCATTCATGGATAATGTATCCACGGATCTGCATAGACTCGTAAATCCGAGTAAACAAGTCACGTCCTTAAATTAACACGTTAATTCTCCACATCACGCACAAGAAGGATAGGTTTTAAGTATACGAACACGCATAAAATACAAGCAACGTCCCGCTGGGAGAAACTAACTAAACGCGCTCACGCACACACGGCACGATGCGTGGGGAGCAGACACGTGACACGCACAGCTGTTGTCCACGAGCAGGACACCGAGAGCGCACGATTGCGTTGCAGCGAGCGGTGATTTTGCTGCTATCTTTCGAGAAGACAATTGGGACCCCCTCTGGCGTCGAGCCCAGACTGATAGCATTGCAGACGGCAGGGACCGACAGAGACTGCTCGTATTAGCCAGCCCCATTAGGGCTCGTGTGCGAGGTAGGTGTGTGTGTGTGTACACGTGTGTGTGTGTCAAGCATGACCTTTCAGAGGAAGCACTCTGGGCTTCTGGGTGACCTGCGCCTAATCTCATATTGAGGTGGCATGGCGCGCCCGCAATATGATTACGGGTTCACCTTATTGAATGAAGTGCTCGCCCGCCCTCTGGCTCGGCGCTTGCGTGCGTATGCGCGCACGTGCTCAACCCTCGCGCTAGACGGCGGCTGCTTCCCCGCCGCGCGGCGTGTTTGGCGAAGGGTAATTTCTCTTTATGGGCCGTGACTGCCGAGCGGACAAATAGCACGCCCCGCCTCGCCGTGCCGACGTCGTAGCCTCCCTCGCCCCGCGCGGACAATTAGAATGCCGAGCGGCGACACGGGAGATGAACAATGTTTTACATGTTGGCGGTTCTTCGGCGAACAAAGACAAAGGCGGCTAAACTGGTCAAAACAAGCTTTGCGATGACGGTGGTCATGGCGTGACCAAACCTGTCGTATTCGTTTTGACACCAGTCGGACGGTTGGGTCAATAAATAACGGGATATTTGAATAATCGTCGGGTGTTTTTGCATCGACGTATATATTGCAACTACACAAGTCAAAACGAGAGTGTCGCCGTGCCGTAATGAGCAAGGGTGTGATACTCTTTTCTGCCGGCAGCCCTGTGGGTCAGTGAGTGGAAATTCCACATTTCCATGACGGGAGGAGCTATTCTTAACATTTGCAAACGTTACAACTCTCCGCCAACTCCTCTTCCCGTTGGCTGCGTGAAGCGAGGCCTGCACGTTTTGTAACGCGCGAGGCCACGTGGAACTGACCCTGGAGAAGAGCGCACGGTCAGGTACGTTGGTCGATAACTTCCGCAACGCGGGTCTTTCAGATGGCACATTGAATGCGGCGGGAGCAGCGCTGTCAAAAGTGAAACTTCTGTGGACGGGCATGAAAGAGTCGATAAATCGTGCCAAATGGAGACACATTCGCAGAGTGTTCCCGAAAAAAAAAAACGAGCGCATTTACCGCATGACCCACGGGTCCTAGACGAAAAGCCTAGGACCCCATCACCCCCCGAGGGGTTTGGAGTTGTGCACTAATTCAAAGCAATGGGCTCAATTAGATTCAGGGCACGGTCGGTGGCACTTGTGTAACATGGCTATGCCGTACTGATGATCCTTAATGAGTGTGAACAATGTCCACATGTTCCGCAGCTGCTGGTTAGGTTCTAAGATTGTGTGTGAGCCTCCTGCCTGCCGAAGAGAGCTTAGAGAGTGTTGAGAGTTATTTATTTATACGATGCTGTGCCACTTAAATATTTTACCACCTTAACAAGTACATGTAGTATTTTCACGTGCGCCAGCACATTATGGTTACTTTGAAATGAGCGCCGCGATCGAAACAGCAGAAATTGTTCCACAAACGTGGTTCAGGTAGCGCTTTGCCAAAGCCCCCACCTCACCACCAGGTCACGAGTTAAGAATCGCAATTTCTCTGGCATCAATGAAATCGGTCACACTTTGTGGGCAGTCTACAGTGGTTGTCCTCTGGAGATAATTATAATGTGGTCATAATTTATTCTTGTTTACTCCAGGAAAGCCTGACTGAGCATCAAAGTTTTTTTTCAGGAGAGGGTCCTGCCAGGTTTTCGCAGGAGGAAGGAGACTGGAGAACCTGGAGGAGACCCTTGCAGAACAGGAGTCGGGAATCGAACTCAGGCTCTTCTTAACTGTGAGGCACGAGTGTTACCACTGCGCCACCCTGCCACCCAGATATTGGATACCCACCATCAGGGCTTTCGTAGTACATGTTGTTTATTGTGAAAATTCCGTCACAGTGCCTATCATCACTGTTTCATTTCTTTCATGGCTTTATTTTGGTGATTTCGAAAAGTTTTTTGGTTTGGCCATGTTTGTTTGTTGTAGTACGGAGTAAGACTGATGGCCTTAATCTAAGTTGTCTTGTGGTTGTTGTTGTTGTTTGACTTGCATCCCACTGGGATTTGTGTACACAGCGTTGGTGCACGGTGCTTTTTCTGCAATATTTTGCTGTCTTTTCTTGGATTTTCTGTTTGCACTTAGTCACATTGTCACTATAAATATGTTTTCTTGTTCGTGTTTTTGTATTTTGTTTGTTGCGGTTGCACCCGATTCAAGAGCCGAATGGCTCACAGGGCTCTACCTAATACATGAACTTGAACTTGATGTGGAATTCCCACCAATGACTCAGGACTGGCAACAAGTGAGTACCGCCAGGCTTAGTAACCGCCGCATGGAGGATTGTCTGAGTCAACCTCCAAGTGGCATTTGAACTCTCGACCTTCTGAGCTTCATTTGAGCGTTTGCCGCGGGAGCGCCCCCCATTTCCACCGCTGTTAACCTGGGCCTGGTGCTAAGGCAATGCTGTTGGTACCGGAGTGCTTATTGAAATAACTCCATAGCAGTGTTTTGTTAAACAGAGCTCTCCGTGTATGTTTATTTATAAAGGACACGTTGAATTGCACATGTATATTTCTATTTAAGATAATTAAGATAACTTGTACGGCTTCACTGTAAAGGATATTTGATCAACTATAATTACATACGCAGTATAAACTTACGACGCAACATACAGGCTTAGTGACGGGGCAGTTTCCAAATTAGTTGTGCGTTATAGTTAATCAAAGCTCGCAGATTTAATAAAATAATTTAAAAAGGAAATTGAACACTTACAAACTAAATTTGTCAGAAGCCTACAAGATGTAATGGGAAACATTAGGCTTCTACTGTAAAATATGTATCATATTAATGCCACCAATAGACCACGAATAGGTTTTGGAAAATGATCAACGACAGCTTTCAGTGATTTCATTGCGAAACAATATCAAAGTAAAAAAAAAGTCGACGAGTTTCGCTGCTCAATTTACAATCGCATGGAGAAGTGCCTACGTCCATTGGCAGCCCTGAGCCAGTTGTGTAAATTCCACATTGCTATGGCCAGTATTACAACCGTCGCCTGGTGGCCCAACGGTAGAAGCGAACAACTCACAAATCGGAAGGTTGCGAGATCAAATCTTGGTTGGGAGTCAACTCAAGCCCCACCGTTCCTCTGTGCTTGATACGATGAGTACCATTTTGTGAGAAGTCAACGGTGGTTGTCCTATGAATGTACTCGCCCCCATCATAGGAATGAGGAATTTCCATCGCTGGCCGAGGACTGTTACCGGGAGATTAGCACTGCCTCAATCCTCATTTGAGCAGGAAATCACTTTTTTAGCCTCATAATCGGATAATCAATAAGCGCACACATTTTTTTTCCCTTCTCAAATTAGGTGTGTAATACAGAGACCAGCACTCGCATCTTGATCAATCACTTGCGGTGAAATGCGTGCGCGTGAAACATAATACTCATTCCTCATGCGTTAAGCGCGCGGACACACACACATAACACATGCAGTTGTTGAGCACACACAAAACAAGCACGTTTCGACTTACGGACTGTCAGTGCATGTGCTGGTCCCGACAAGGCTTACCATAATGCTGGGGTGCTTTGGCCACAACTACTCCACTGCCCGACACATTTGTCTCCGTGCTACTGATGTTTACACTCCGCAACGGGCACTCGTTTGAGGCTGGATCAACTTAGCAGAGGCCTACGACAGCTCCAGGTATCCACATGCTGCTCACGCTGGCACGTTCCACTGACGTTAGGAATCGAGCCCAAGTGGATCGTGGTGCAGCGCAAGAACCACTGCACCATCACGTACAAAGACAAAGCCTCCTCCCACCCCCCGTATAGCCTAAACGGATTGTTAGGGCAAGTGCTGTTACAAAGCACCTATGAAGGTTGGCACGGTCCAACACCATACCTGGCCGCCTTTGTCTCCCCAATGCTAATGTTTACAGGCTGCACCAGGTACTATTTTTTTAAAACGCTGAGTCGACCTAGGGGAGGCCCAGAACCGGTTCAAATATTCGCCACACGTTATCGGTCGTGAGCAGGAATATAACTTTGGCCGTCGAGTTCGTAGCGCAGTGCACCAACCACTGCACTACTGCACTCCACACGCAAACAAAGACAAAGATCTCCCATGGAGCAGACTGTAGGGGCAAGTACGATTGCACACACACACACGCGTGCAATATTCGCGAGTACCTATTTAGATCAGTATGCCACCCATAGGGGGTGGCCGGGGAAGCATCACATTTGGCTTTAATTGCTTCCCCAGTACTAGCTTCCACACATCACTCCAGCTTCTCACTTTACGCTGAGTGTACCTACAGGCGTCTTCTTTTCAACAGTGCAACAACATAGTGCGATTACCGTATTGCAAATTAAACCACGCGACTTGCAACCCAAGGGGGGGGGGGGGGTCGTTCCCCTGGCACGGCGTGAATATAACCAGATTCGTGTGAGCACCATCATCGAGTGCATTCGCCCGTCTCTGCTGGTTGAAGGCTGAAAGGCTGACGTCTCAGCACGTACCGTGAATTTCTTCTCCCGAGGATGGCTCTCAGGGTGTTGCCGCAAGATTCTGCAAAGCCGTTAGCGATGACGCATTGGCCACATACCTGCATGTACATGTGACGCTAGTATTTCCATTATAAAAATGTTTAATAACTTACACGTCTGTGCGCATTGTTTGCGCTCCACAATTGCAATGGTTCCGTGTATAACAATGCATTATATATTGTGCAGTGAGACAAAAAAAACTTTATCAGCATTCAAAATACAAACAAACTGGCCTCGGCTTAACTTTCCAGACATCACTCGCCCTCTGACATCCGTTTCAAAGCATCGCTGTGTTTTCATTTCAGATTGGCAGGTCAGTCCGCCCCACAATGAGGCAATGTTATGATTAACGTACTTTTGTATGATTCGTATACAACACACGCTGCTCCAACAGCGAGCCATGCAGAATATGCGCTTTCTACACCAGTGCATATACTAAAATTGGAACGATACAGAGAAGATTAGAATGGCCCCTGCGCAAGGATGACACGCAAATTCTACACCGGTGATTGCATCGCGCTTCTGCGCAGCCAAAAGGTCAAAGTTCAAGTGTCCCCCACCATTGGGGACTAGATGCATCTCCCTTACAGGCTCTGGAAATTCCACCTTCCCATTTCATGGGCCAATCTCTTCACATAATTAAACACATCATTCGGTGGTGTTGCATTGGCAGTAGTGCTCTGGCACAATTAACGTTTAATTACCACTGTTGACATCGTACAAAATGGTTCTCATTTTATTGACACATTTATTGAGGTAAGCTCTGACCATGCATTTTTATCCAGGATGCTTCCTTCTGATTGTGGGTTTGATCGAGCTCATTATAAATCCACTCAATGTTGAAAGGATACCCTTTTTAAAATGTCACTAATCTTAGGTTGCCACTGCTTTCCAACTTCAATGTAAAACAACCCAAAAGCAAATGTTTTTTTTGTGTTATATGATCCTTTGAAGAGGTGGCGGCGAGATGGCTTCGAGGTCCAAGCAAAAATGTGTCGGATAGTATATTTTAATAATTCATGCATTCGAGTGGTTAAAAATGACATTTACAACCAACCGATATCATTATGAGAGATTTATCAAAGGGAATTGCATTTCTTTGGAAAGTAGCATCTCATAACATATATGGAACGGAGAGGGTTATCTACATTTAATGTAGCTGGTGACCCAAAATCTGCCTGCAATGGCCAGCTGAGCCCTCGGAGTCGGTCACGATCAGTGCCCACTGCTAGCCCTGCTGCAGTTGCCGTCTGTAGCTCAAATATACAGGGTGCAGCGAAAGTTCAGAAACCAAAGAGATTTCAGGACTGGACTGAATACATTGTATATTGTTGTTTGTTTAAAATACGAGATGAACGTGGGCATGTTGAGTAGTGTCCAAGCGAATGATGCAAGGGGCAAGCACCCGCTATGATTTACCGTACAAATTTACGTTTTTTGCCGCACCGTGTATAACATCTCGTCAACTAAAAATGTTGGAGCTAAAGATGTGCTGTTTACAATCTGCTAAGCTGATTGCTACCTCAGTGGACTGGACCAATATCAATGTCTTATTCATTAGCATCGGTGAGGCTGGAAAGGTGTGATGGCATGTACGGTTTTGGCCATGACGACATCTTGACCTTGGCGTTTGGTTTATTAGCAGGCTAGAACCAACTCCACTTACTCTGCGACGGATTTCACAAACCGTCCAAGGACTTGCCTTTTACATGTAAATGTAAGCAGTCTTAGAAGAAAACTCCATGCCTTCGAATTTCATCTCATCACTCCCTTAAATCCAGGTTGTGCCGCTGTTCCTGTCACAGGACTCACACCTTCCAATACGGATGCTGCTGCATCATCGGGCAGGTTCAAGTAGTTCTGGCTTTGATTGGCCAACAAGGGCAAGGGGGTGCATCAATTCAAGCTGAAAGATGACTTCATTCTACTTGATAATCAAAAATCTTAGAATGTACTGTGATTGGAGTACACACATCACTCTGCTACCCAATCACGCTGATTGTTATGATGATTGGTACTAATGTCAAGACAAACCCCATCATGCTGTCAAACCCACCGGTTTTAAATGTGTGGCGGTCCTCACACTGATTATGTCTAATCAGCGAAAGTGCCCCCCCCCTCTGAGAATTAGTGAAGAACACTGCCTCTTGGCATTACAGCACCTATCATTCCATTCTGAATTGATGGCTGTGAGAGAGTTCAGATGGGATTGCCTTCAAAATCTATGTCAAATGTATTCAATCTGCTCACCTCATTTGTATTGACCCGATTGATAAAAGAACCCACCTTTCTCAATGGAAGGCAATCACACAATTCCTCATTATGGAATCCAATATACCATGTCTCCACATACATTCTCATCAGTGGGTATTCTCGGAAATAATTTGAGCGATCGGTACATGGTGGCCTACATTATGTCTGTTAAACATCTGAACGCCGATTTACAAAATAACAACAAAAAGTGCCATTCAGGAGTCCGATCGCATAAAGTTAATTGCAGACATCGAACATTATCTTTGCACAGGCAGCGTGCACAATTATTTACATTTAGATGCAGAGTGATGTGCATGTGTGCTGCCTTGACTGCCTTGATCCTATTCTTGACAGTGTAAATGTATTTGGCATTGTATAAACGAATATGCTGTAAAAGTCGTATAATTTAAAATGCTTGTTCGTATGCGTATCACTGCGTGTTCGCTATGTACGTGTCACTTGACATCCCTGACGAGATGTTCCATCTCAATTGATTATCCAGGTCAAAAAGACAGGAGTTTAATTAATAAAGAATACATATACCATCGTGCGTTTGTCTACGTGTGTGTACTATGCTATACACCCAGTGACCCGAGTTCGATTCCCGCCCATGGCTGACACCAGTGACGATTACCTCAACCGCTTCTGGGCCTCTCCGAGGTCGACTTAGCCTCAAATGAGTACCTGGTGCGGTGTGGAAACATCGCCACTGGGGAGACAAAGGCGGCCGGGCGTGTTGCTAGCTACCCACCCCCTTGCGTGCCGTGCCAGCCTTCATAGACGCTTGCTAACAGCACTTGCCCCAAAAGTCTCTGAAGATTATACAGGGGATGTTTGTCTTCGTCTATGCAAATTATACCATACACGTGCGTCTATGTATGTTTGGTAAAGTATATTTTAATGAAATAAATATAAGTGTAAATTGGTAAGATGTTACATCGAGTGTGGACATAGAAACTGCCCAGTTGTCTTTTCAAGATGTAAATACGCAAACATTTGTCTTTTGACACGAAGTTTGATATCTCTGCCCTCTCAAAATTGGTTTATAATATCCATCAAAACGCTATCCTGATAACACTGTGTAACAAAAAAATATATAAATAAAATTGTTCCTGGGTAGTAAGTGTTATTTCCTAATTGCTTATGCCACAAACTTTGTTTCTGTGGCCAGAACAATGATATTTTGAAATTTACCTATTTTCAATGATAAAACGTGTGCATTTGTGTCATTCTTTCACATAAAGTCCTGGTCACAAAAGCAAAGTTTGTGGGGAATAATAGCAATTTTCTATACTTTTGAGGCATAAGCAATTAGAAAATAACACTTAGTACCCAGGAACAAAAATCGTGTTACATATGCAATGTGTCCCTTCATTTCATTCTCACAACCTCTTGTATCGTGCACATTGCTATCTAAATACACAAAGTTATTTTCTCCCTCCACACTCTCGTGTCCAACTGACACCTGCGGCTAAGACTAAATGCACAGAAGACTAAACGTTTAACATTTCCGATCCATAAATCTCTTTCAAAGTTAAACAGATCTTTGTGAAATGTCACTAAACACTTCATCTTTGTCACCCTTTGGAAACGGTTGTTTCCGATGCACACCTGGATATCTGGTGAGACTTAAAAAAAAATCAAAATGTAATTTTGCATGCACAAAACCTCATCAACGAAACACAATAAAATAGGGCATTAGTTCATGAATAGATTTGTCGGTATGCTGCTAGGAACACTGGATTTGTAATCCAGGGGTCGATTTCACAGCACAGCAGTTGAAACAATGGGTTAGCTTCTTCAACCTCTGTCCACTCAGCAGGATACATTTGTACACCGCAGAGAATTAATCGGCAGGTCGCGTGCGGTGGATGTTCACCGTTGCACTTTCCACTACAATCATGTTTTTTGTAATGTTGTTGTAACGTTTTTACCCGTCCCTACTGAACATCTGTTAGAAAAAAAAGAGCTGTATAGCTCATCGGATTACTCCAGTGTCAATACATATTCTGTTTCTGATTCTAGGCGCTCTCACCTCTTCCAAGGATTCATCTTCTTGGTTCTTTCGGTAAAGTCACGTAGAATGGAAATAATAAAATAATAAAAATAAAAATGATAAAATAATATTTTATTATGTTTTATTTTAATAATAAAAAAATAAATTTTACTTTTTTATTTTATTATTTCCATTCTACGTGACTTTACCGAAAGAACCAAGAAGATGAATCCCTGTGGTCACGAAAGCTTTAAATCGAAATCTTCCAAGGATGTCTGACCAGCATGGAAGAGTTGGCCAAATATCCTCTCCAGGGGGCTCTCTACAGCTCCCTCGAGTCAGAATCAGATCCTCTGTGCTGGAAGAATCCGTGGAGCTGTGAAGCTCTTTCACACACACGTCCAGTCGGGGCGAGCCAGCAAGTTGCATCAACATATTCTTGGGTTGTTTCGGTAAAGTCACGTAGGAAAAAAATTAAAATTAATACAAGTAAAATAAAAATCACGACGTTTCGGAGGCAACACAAGCTTCCGTCTTCAGGTGGAACCGTCACAGCACGCTTGCTGTCTCATTTACTTGATACATTTACTTGATGCAGCGATCAGAGGTCGCAACCGGGTACCCGATACCCGTACCCTACCCGATACCCGGCTACCCGTACCCGGCCGGGTACGGGTACCCGTTTGCGACCCTGGTGCGGCCGGGTACGGGTACGGGTAGGCCGTGAGTCACCGGTGAGTAACCGTTTGTCACTCATTTTGGGTAGGGTACGGGTAGCGTATGGGTACCCCATACCCGGCCGGGTACGGGTACCCGTTTACGACCCTGGTGCGGCCGGGTACGGGTACGGGTAAGGAATCAAAACCCGTTTGCGACCTCTGGCAGCGATTCAATGGAGGCTGCGGAGGTGATGTGGCACAGGCAGAAATAAAATCAGACGCATAAAGCATGAGAAAGGCCAGGAAATGATATTGACAATACATGTGTATATAAATGCCGAGACAGAAATTAAATAAAATCAGCTCGGCGGCATGGCAAAGTCATTTCCGTGCATTGTACGCAGAAGCCATTCATTGTGTGGTTGCAGCGCAGAGCGTCGCCCGTTTGACTGTTAAAGTTCTCTGAAACATTATGAGTCACAAGGTTTGCATTTGCAGCAGTAAGTATATGTATTAGACCTGGGACGATCAGTCAATTAAATCGATGTACCAACATAATGTTGCCATCGACGTATTCTTTGTGGCGGATGACTCGGGCCTCCTGAATGCGGGAAACCCCCTACAAGCCACGCCCAGCGTGACGTGGCTGATGATGATGGCGTCATCAATCACCTCCCAACCAGCGGCACACATAGGAAAAGAGTTTGAGATGAGGTGAGAAATTCCTCTCTAAATTATAATTTGTAGAGTAATTTATTGCTAAAGCATTCTGATAGCCCAGCTGTAATGTTTACCCAATATACTTCAATTACTGCAAAAATTTTACAGGATCTCATGTATAGCCACTTGATTGTTGGGAACCCAATCACCGATGACTGATAAAACATAAAATGTTCACTTACATCTGCATACACCGGCTGAGATTTAAACACTTTGCTTAGATTCCCATGCAACCAACACCCTTTGCCCATTGTATTAAAGATGTGCTCCCAAACTTGGGTAGATTAACAAAGTCCCCCCCCCCCCCGTGAATGCATTCCGAAGCAGTCGTCGTGACGTCGTCGTCCAGAGCCATTCTCTGACGCCACTTGAGGTGGAGCGTTGCTCACCGAGGCCAGAATGGAATTGTATTTCCCACAAAATTGTTTTGACGAGTCCTTGAGCGTGCAAAGAACATAACCGGTATTTTAAAAAATGTACACACAGATCGTATAAAACATTGCGCGGTTAAAATTGAAAATAAATGTCCTTGCGCCCACACACTTTCCAACACAACCGTGTATAAATGTTTATGTTTTACACTGGGCCTTTGTGTTACAATCTTCAGATTGTGAATTCAAAATAATGTCCGCCCCTGCCGGATGAACAGTCACCAAGCACGTGGTACGACAGGGGGACACGTGACTCTTGACGATCCACGCACGCAGCGCGATAACAGAAGGCCTCGACCAATTGTGAACCATCAACAAGGTCACCCAAACTGTAACTAACGGTTGAAGCAAGGAGCTGGGTTTAAAACACCCCCCCCCCCCACGGGTGTAAAGTGCCAAACACACACATACCTGTGTGATAGTTTGCACGAATCGTAGAAGAATTGCGAACGTGGCAGGGTGAACGGGCGAGCGATTGTTTATTAAAAAAAAAAACATCGGGCTATAATAATAAAAAACACACGACCGTGTTTTAATCGTGACTTTACAAGACTTTTTATTTTATTATGTTTTTATTTTCATTATTTTATTATTTCCCTTCTACGTGACTTTACCGAAAGAACCAAGAAGATTTACAAGAGACCCCAACTGTTAGCGCGTGTGATGCCCGAATTCACCAGGTCGAGAGGTGTGACGCTAACAGCAATTTATACGCAATCGGCAAAAACTGGAGGTGTCAAATGAGCACAAGGCGTATTGTGTTACAATCCGACACATTAGTGCAATCTCCGTGTTTATGTTTCACCGATAACCGTCCATTTAAATAAAGTCAGTGTTCGAAGAATATCCCCAGTCAACCTTAAGAGTTGCTCATATCTACCGGTGATCCTGGGCCAGAGGTGAGCAGGCTTCTTCTATATTGCCACGAGACAAGTCGGTCTCTCAACGGGGCTTCCCACAGAGTGGAACTCACGTGAGCCGATGACACGTGATATCATTTACATTGCTCTGTAAGTGGAGAATAACGACAGGGATGGTGCCCTATCTTCTTCTTCTTCTTCCAAAAGTGGCACACTGTAACCTGTAGCTTTTTAACATATATCTGCAATTTTGATTTGAAGCGATTTTCACCTGAAGACGGGCGCTTGTGTTGCGTTCGAAGCGTCGTGATTTATTTTATGTCTACCTACGTGACTTTACCGGAAGAACCAAAGAGTAGATCTGAAATTGTTATCATTTTCAGCTCTCGGTCAATTCTCTGCTGGATCAAGGAACCCCCCCCCTACCACCACCGCCGTATCGGTCATGGGGGTTGTTTGACCATACTTCACCATGCTGGCCACTGGCAAAAGTGGAGGGGGGGGGGTGCCCAGGACCGGTTTAGATATCGCCCACTACCAATGTTATCCGTGAAGTCTCGGGGTTCACAAGGCAGTGCGTTGACCACTCTCTCCCAGATCTAAAGCCATGCACTATATCCAAGACATTGTCATCTTTTGAGGGAGTGCTAAACCAAAAGCTGAGTGTTCTGTCTGGAAGCAAGATCCTTTTTGGGACGTCTGCCGTTGGAAAGTAAATAGCTGTTGCTCTCTTTGCTTCCCACCCCCACCCCCAGCCATAGAATTGCGGAGTTACCACGACCGGCTCAGAGTTGCCAACAGAAGAGGGCATCGCACTCCACTCATCCCACGCATCGCTGCGTGGTGACACCGCCTTGTTTTGACTGTGGTCGCAGCAACACGCCTTGATACGCGACACCTGGCAAATAGTCGTCGTTTCTTGAACGACCATATAATTGAAGTCAAAACAAATACAACAGAGTAAGGATTTTATTTCACTATGCCTGGCCTCTACTCGGAACAAACCAAAAGAGCTTAGTATTCCACTCACGAGCCTAAGCAATGAAAACAGCCTGTAAGTGATAGGTGCATTGTAAACTGGGTTTACACACATGTGTATCGTGGCACGGCAGTCAGCCCCATTGCACAGATACACAAACACCAGGGATCATTCAACGATGGTGATGTCTTCTTGGTTCTTTCGGTAAAGTCACGTAGAAGGGAAGTAATAAAATAATAAAAGTTTAGATGGAAGCATATTATATAATTTTGACGACGTAGAATTGTAATGTATTACTTGCTGTTAGTAACTCAGCTTATTGTATAGTATAGTAAGTATACTGATGGTGCTATGCAGTTTATACTTTAGTTTTCTACGTGGTTGTTTAGTAACTGCAGCTACATACTATTAACATTCCTTTCCTTTGTTAATGCTACTCCCTGCACCCCCCCTTGGTGCTGTTGATCCTGCATAATGCATGGCCATAATATGACTATGAAACCCCCCCACCCACCTCCTACGCATTTCCCATGAATATGCTAAATCCCTCTTCATATGCACATTCTTTTTGTTAAGGCGCTCTTCTTCCACCTCCAACCCAGCTTATATATAAGCTCCTGGCTTGGTAGTGTCTCATTCTTCACCTGAAGACGGCTGCTCGCGTTGTAGCCGAAACGTCGTGAGAATTATTTTATTGTTTTATTTTTATTATTTTATTACTTCCCTTCTACGTGACTTTACCGAAAGAACCAAGAAGATGAATCCCTGCAATCACGAAAGCTTTGAATCGAAATTTGATGGTGATGTCATTCAGGGTGCTTTTTTTTAGGAAGTGCAGCAGGTAGGTTACTGCCGCCACCTGTGCCCATGTTTGGGAGTCTATTCTCCTTTCGAATACTCCTCGCCACGTGGCACCGTGGGTTAGCGCGCACTCCACTGACACCATTGAAAGGTCTCCCTCGCTTAGCATGGACCTTAGCCACAACCCATTCACGGCAACAATATCGTAGCAATATCCCCAGCAGCTCATCGTAGTGTTAGGGCGAGGAAGGTGATTTTTCCAGAGGGTGTAAAACTACGGGGGGTGACGGGGGGCACAATAAATAAAGTTCAGCGATGAAAATGCGACCCAGAGTGCTCGTAACCCCGAGCTGCGGGCCCTGTCCCGAGCGCTCGATTTGCCTTCTAATCTGGAATGCCCGCGCTCCTAACGCGGAGTTGTTGTTTTTTTTGGGGATAGTCGTTGAGATCCACCATTGTCATTCCAGCACTGCCTGCCAGTTGCTTCACTCGTCCCGTTGTAGCGGAAGGCAAGGAGGGGGGCGGGGGGACGACTTAGTCATTCCGTGCACGCACGAGGCACGGGCGCACAGATCGGGTTAATCGTTACGAGTGCGGGGCGGGGGAATTGTAAAAGGGTGACTTTAAAAAAAAATCCAATAATAACGCAAACGCCACGACATCAACTAACGTGTGGAATTGGCGCCAGGTTTTCAATGCGGCTCTACCACACTCTCGGCTCTTTTTTTGTTGACGACTCGCGACAAAGTGAAGGTTCATATTCTTAGGTTTTTTGGGTAAAGTCACGTAGGTAAAAAAAAATGTTCAATTAATAAAAGTCAAATAAAAGTCACGACGTTTCGGAGGCAACACAAGCCTCCGTCTTCAGGTGGAACCGTCACAGCACGATAGCTTGCCTCCGAAACGTCGTGATTTTTATTTAATTTTTATTTTACTCTTATTAATTTAAAATGTTTTTTTTTACCTACGTGACTTTACCGAAAAAACCTAAGAATATGAATCCTTGCAGTCACGAAAGCTTCAAATCTAGAAAGTGAAGGTTGTCATCCAAGCCAGTGAATGCTGCTGATGCGCTCACGCATCACGAATGGCTTCCTGCCTTCCTGCAACAGTCAACACCTGTGGACTGGTTGCATGAAATTAAACCCCTTCAAGAGATTTACCCCCTTAACGTGCGCGCGTGCGTTACGCTCTCATGGTCAACTTACCACTTCTCAGTCCTTGGTCGCCAAACCTCTGGGTGCCACGAGTATTCGTGAACTAAGTGTTTATTCCATTGCACATTGGCTGTGAGGTGAGCAGAGCGAAACTACGATGAGATTAAATGAACAAGTCTATATGAAGATGAAATCTGAGATAATATAGTCACGCTCAGTGCTTGGTAATTGGCTATGTGTGTAGATATATTATTGAATGAGTTCACTGATTGGCTGCCCTGATACTATTAGGGGGGGGGGGGGTTATGCCCCATCACATCAACATTTAACAATTAAGAAGTGGAGTGAATGTGTGCCTGCTTTCGTCGACTCGGCTAAGAGAATGATGAAATGAAATCCACAGACTGAGACTGCACACAAATTCCACAGTTCATCAATGACTGAACTAAAACAAACCCTCAATTAACACAATTAACACAGGATGCCACTCCGGTGGGTGTCTCGATAACCTGGCCGTGCCACCAAACACAGCCTCCTCTTCCCTGATGACCACTCTTTCTTTCCACGTTCCTTTCTAAACGTCAACGTTGCTTAACCCGTCTTCCTATTTAAATAACTCGCATGCTCCACATGCTCATATACCATACAAAAACATGTTTTCGCTTGAAGTGATACAGGTATTAATAATTATCTTTATGAAAATAAACATTCCGGCTGATCGATGGCCATCAAAGAATGCACTCCACGGGATGATTGGTCGTCAGTCTTTAGCGTAGTTACCACTGAGCCAGCGATCAATCGATTTCTGCGAGTCGGTGACCAAAGTGCTCTCTCTCGCTCTTTTGTGTGATGAAGGGGCATTACCCGAAACGTAGCCGATTGTATATATACATTTTAAACTTAAGGTAGTGCTGTTGATGAGTGTGTAGAGTTTTTTTGTTAATTGTACTCTGATTTTATTATATAAAGAAAAAATGAATGTTAAAGACCCAATGACATCATGCACGTGAGTAGGCCACCATGTGCTTCGGGTGTCAGCGCTGAAAAAAAATCAAAAAAATCTGAACATTCCCTCGACTAAAATTGTTAAATACTGTACATAATGTAGACCGCTCAAAGTTGGGAGGATGTGACAGCACGTGACTTTTGGGTAAGCGGAAGGAGTTCGGATTTAAGAGAGACCAGCGGGAGTCGGTGCGATCACTCCCTGTGTTCGCCAAATGAACGGAGCATGCAAATGTGTGATGGTAACGCTGCCGATAAACTGTAAGATCCGTACCAAATGCTCAGCGTTGTCCATAGACTCCACGCCGCCCAGCCTCGCCGTCCGCCTCCACACGCTGCCTTCTTGACACGCTCCCAACTTGGGCTGGTCAAACGGCTCTCTCCAACGAAAATCATTGCTTTCAGCCACGCTTTTAGGCAGAAAAAACGTTTCGGAGCTCAGGGCTTTTGCGGTCCTTGGCCCTATGCATTTGGAATGCCCTGCCTGAAGAACGGCGCCTGACCGCCGATATTCTCTCATTTAGAAAAAAAACTAAAACCTATATATGTTCTAGGATATGTGAGGTAAACTGGATATGAGTCTTTTTTACCGAAAGAACCAAGAAGATGAATCCCTGCAGTCACGAAAGCTTTAAATCGAAATTTAACCATGGCATACTTTCTGGAGCTCGGCCTCGGACAGCTCCAGCTGACATGAAGCACCACAGATATTCATTATAACAATCATTTATGGCTTAGAATAAATAACCTCAGAGTGTCTAATAGAGGGCATTCAATTACTCGATATTAGAGGAGGCTCGGCAAAGCAGAATGCGCGTGTATATGTCCACTTGCGTTATTTGTACTCGGAGAGTAACTGTGTAAACCTATTACCGTACATTATCAACAGACCCACGCAGAGGGATTGCTACGCGTCTTATTTGATGTGGCAGCACAATACATATTTTATAAAACACGGACATTCCCATGAGCGTGTGCGTATGGAGCTGTCATCTGAAATCCCCCAACATCTTGAATTCATTTGTGGCAACAACATTTCGCACGGCGCTATACGTACAAGGAATGTTCATAATGGATGCAGCGCGTCCGTGTTTACCGCGAGGCCGGCACACGGTGTTTCGAAGGTTACTTTAAACAAAGGTAATCGTTAGCTGATTGCGATAGGATTTCTATCGCCACAGCCATGGTCAATCCACTGCTTGATGAAGGCCTCCCCAATCCGCCACTACCTCTTACGATCCAGGGAAATAAACCGCCTAACACCTGCGCACCCACCTTATTTCATTGCCCCATTTCCTCCGTGGACGTGATGTAATTTATTTTTCAAGCAATGCGCTCTGATTAAAAGTGAACGTAACCCTGTATCAGATTTCACTGTAACATTGGCAATAGCTGCAATAAGCTACATGGGTGTTTTCTGTTGTGATCCTGTATGATGCTGCTGCTCTCACACTCACCCAAGACGCTGATACCACCACTTCTTCATGATGATTGCGGTTCAAATCATGTTTTTTTTTTAAAGAAGTCTTTCTAAAAAAAACATTCGTAAAACATAAATCCACCAAGGTACGCTAAGTAACCCTACATTTGATTACACACCTAACAAGGATTACTCAGTCAGGATTACTCAAAACTGGTCATGTACTGGGCATCTCTAATAGAGGTTTTTTTTTGGGTATCATCACATACGTATACATGTGTCATTCAATCCGCCACCACCCGATAGAAGCCAATGAGTAAAGTTGTGTCACGTAAACAAAACATGCCAATTCATTACGCGTCCAGCACACCACCGGTGTGTTGGGAGAGTAAACCCACTACAACATTTACATTTCGAGCACTGTGAGGTACCGCCGAGTCATCACAACAACCAGCCTCGTCAGGCGACAGCCAGAGAGTCGTGGGCATCTGTGGACAAGGGAGCTTCTCCGTAAGCTCATCGGATTCCTCGAGTCTAAATAAACATTTCCGATTCCGACGAGGCGGGGAAAAGCAGTAGCCCATGGACAGCTGTCGGCGTCCCTGCAGCTATGATGGCTCAGAAAATCGCCGTCCACCCGCGGGTTGTGTAAGGATAAGGCCAGCCGGCCAATATTTAATTCTGTCTCTCACTCCATCCATCCAGTTCAATTCACCCGGTAACTTTATTCTTCTTCTTTCAGAACACGACGAGAGCCCACCGATTACACTGGTCAACAAAAAAGAAACATTTTTTTCTGGCCTGGACTTTTGCAGCTGTTTTAAACCCATTTCAGGGTGCTGATTCCAAATCTGATCTCAGATTTGCTCTATCACATCTCATTTTTATGCTATCAGCATACCCCATTTTTATTGATTTTACCCAAAAATAACTCTGTCACTTATGATTGCAAGTTGTTGCGAGTCAGTGACTGCTTTAGTGTTAAAATATGGTGCTGTATTTTTAGGATAGTGTGTTTATAATATCATTTTATGTAGATATCCACATTTATTTAATATTTTTCTTCTACAGTTTTTATTGAAAATGCAATATTTGATATCTCAAAAACCTGATGTGATAGACAAAAACTGATGCAGATTAGGAATCAGCACCCCTAAATTACCTTAAAACCGTTGGAATACCTTATGCCAGAAAAAGTGTGTTGACCAGTGTTATCATTAATGCATCGCCCGATTTTTTGCAAAGTGCACGTAAGATATAGCAAACGAAAAAAAAATGTTATGAAATACAGTTGTTGAAACGATGTACTACCGTGGACAGCGGGCTATGAAATAATGCGATCTTAGTTTTGACGGCCACCTCGCAAATGTGTGCTTGAGCCTCCGCTCGCGTGAAGATGTCCCCGTTCAGTGGGATTGAGAGGCGCTCCAAGGGTGCCCGTTCGTCGTTGAATCGTAGCTGCGTTATCATAACGCTGTTATGTTACAGTCCACAATATGCAACATTGCAAACTGCAAGTGACGGTACTACTGTGTTTGTACGATATTTGAACATTAATTAGTAACCCCCCTCCCGCACCACTACCACAGGACGAATCTCGTTTAAATGCTTTTATTTGTTATTTTTTTTGCCTCGTTTGTAATAGTTTTCTTTTACATTGTCTATTTGCCAACTTAAGAAGCGATATTTAATTGACGGATCGGCCCTTGAATGCGAGCACGCGCCAAAATTGTTTTTTTACGATTTTGGTCATGGCAAGGGATATACATTACGTTGTCATCGAAGTCTCAATTGAGCAGGTGAAATCCCGTAGATAATCTACGCAAAATGCAACGCAAGGATAGCCACTTGCTGGAAGGCAACGGTGGTTGTCCCTCGCGATATTAGACTGACGTAGCGGCGCGCCACACAAATGTGGAATATATAATCAACTTGCTCAGGAACACGTCGAATGTGATCGTCTCAAAGCCCCAGACGCTTTGAGACGTTGTGTACAAATGCACATCATGTCAATCCACTGCTGGATGAAGGCTCCCCCACGCCGTGTCCGTCATGGGGGGTGTTTGACCATACTTCACCGCACAAAGTGTCTCCCTGCTCAAACGCCCATTGTCAGTTACTGGCCAGAGTGCGCCGGTGAAAACTCCACATTCCAGTGGCGTGATCCGTAAAGACGACCACCCGTGAACTCCCCGACACTGATTTTATCGACATCATATTGATAATAATAGGTCGCCGGTATTTGAACTCGCAGCCCTTTTTTCCCCCGGGCTGAGCCAAGCGCTGCTGCTCGAACGACATCGCAACCCGTCCGGGGTTTAAACACAATCGCTCCCCCACCTCCGCCGCTCAAACTAAGCGCGACGCCACTTGCAGGTATCCAACCTGGACGCGCTCACCCGTGGTGGTGGTGATGACGAGCAGCGGCTGCGTGTGCACGTGCCTCCACGCGGGCCGCGGCCTCAGACGCAGCGTGAGACGGACACGGGGGTCCATGCCCCGCACGGCCTCCATGAGCTGGGCGGTCACGTCCAGGGGCCCCGTTCCTGTTGTAGCTCCCGGTGCCCCTTCGGCCCCTGCGGCTGCTCGTCCGGCCGCGGAAGTCGCGTTCCCCGCCGCGCACCTCTTGAGCGCGTCGCTCGGCACCGTCAGAGTGACCACCCTGCCGATGCGGCCGCGGAACCATATCGGGGGAGGCAGCGGGTACCCGCGCAGCACCGTGCGCTCGGACTCCGCTGGGAGCGTCCCCGATGAGGACGAGGCTGAGGCTGATGACGACGGGGAGCCGGTCCGGGCGGCGGACCCCGCCGCTGCAGCCGCCGCGTCGCCCGGCGCGGGAGCCGGCGGGCTGCAGGGTTCCTGCAGCAGCAGCTCGGCGCGGGCTGTGTCACCCGGCGCGTCGCCGCTGCCCGCCAGCCTGCGCACCAGCCCCGCGGGCGGGGAGAACACGTAGCCGCTCTCCCAGCCCGGGGGCGTGGAGCGACTCGCGGAGAGCGCGTCCGAGGGCGGTGGCGGCAGCAGCAGGAGCAGCAGTAGCAGCTGCACGCTCATCGTCACCACCGTCGTCACCTTCTTGTTCTTCGTCGTCGCCGTCGTCGGCATGATGTTCATCTGCAGGGGCGGCAGACGACGAGGTGCCGAGAGCTCCTCGCCCATGCTGCTGACCGCTGTGACAGCGGCAGGAGGCAGTGAGAGAAATGAGCGCTCTCTCTCTCTCCCTCCTCTCTCTCTCTCGGGCGCGCGCGACGGGATGGCGAGGGAGGACGGGTGGCTTCGGAGAGGTTCCCCTCCCTGCATTCACGGGCAACGCATTGCAGCGGGGCTTCCCTCGAGTGCCAAGGTAACCTGTCCACTCCCACACCCCTTCCCCCTCTCTACTACACTAGCCGCCCCCCCCCGCCGCCCTCCCCAAAGAAACGCACACCAAGCGCACGTCCCTTCCCTCTGAGCCACGCAGTTCGTCAGCGCGAGTTCATTTGGTGTTTGTCGGACGTGGTTACAGAACCGCAGTGCTCCGCTGCGGGCTCAATGCGTAAAACGCGTGTCCGACACGAGCCTGTGAGTCTAGCGAGAGAGGCTTGTCCCTTTTTAAAAAATTCAGAGCCCAATTCCTATCGTTGCTCTACCGGTACAAACGATGCGAGAGAATGTCGTGAACATGAACTGCAAGCGACGCGATGCTGCTGCTCCTGCTGCTGCTCCTGCCGCTTTATTTTGGCGTTGCTGTGATTAAGAGTCCACGCGAGATGCAGCCTTCGTGCATGACATTAGCGTGCGTGCGTGCGTCTCAGTGCGTGTGGTGTGCGGGCAGGCGTGCGTCGTAGCCGTCAAAGCCAAGCCCTCGTGCGCTGAGGCTGTAGGCAGCCGGAGCCGGGCGGAAAAAACTGTGCGACCCCCGACTGAGCCCGAGCGAGTGAGCAGCGAGCGGACTCTCAAATATGAGCCACGTCCCATTTCGCTGCGCGCTCCTCGCTTTATCCGACGCGCGTGACGTCAGCGCGAGCCTAAGCACTTGCCCCTGGTGCTGAGTGATGGTCCTAAGGGGGGGGGTAGGCGTGCGGGAGGGGTGGTGGTGGTAGTAAGGGTGGTAGGCGTTGCTGGTGGGGTGGGGGGGTAGTGGATTTGATAGGGGTGGTTAGTGATTTGAGTCTTGGTGGGTGGTGATAGGGATAGGGAAGAGGCAGGGGTTAGTGGTTGCAGTAGGGGCTGATAGGGTTCGTAGGTGGTTGTAGCGTTGATATTTTGGGTGATAGTAGTGTTGGTGGTATGGGTGGTCGTATTGGCAATAAATGGGTGGTAGTCGTCTTGGTGCTAAGGGTGTTTGTGATAAACGCGTTGGTGGTAGGGATGCCGGTGTAATGCCGTTAGGTGTAGTAGGCGTGGAAGCGGTAGTAGTGCTATAAGGTCGCCCTGGGCTCTCCAGACTGTAGGTGAATGATGCAGATATTCAGCCGGGTATATGTTTAGCCCGCACAGCGCTCACAATCGAATAGCTGCAAATTCAAACGGCAATCGAGGGGCATCATTATCATCCTCCAGGGTCGATAACAATAATACCTCTTTGTGACAAGTCTAAAGTGGCCGTCCAATAGAGGAACTGATCCACGTGGTGGAAACGATTACTTGCAAGTGTGTTGACGATTCGAAATGCCAGTATGAAATATGTTAGTTTTATTCGTATGTGAAAGTACATCATTGCTTATCTGAGTACGTGGAAATGTTAATTTAATTCAGTGGTCCTGATCCACTGGTGAAAATGCCACGTTATTATGGCGGGGTCATGTATTTCATACTATAACCATTATTGAATACACCAGGGGCGGTTTCTTCATTAGGGCGATTGGGCGACGCACCACCAATCTCAACCACAGAGTTAAGCGAGCCGTTACTGTGCCTCTGGATATAGTCCAATCAGCGTCATGTCACGTTCTGTGGAGTACCGCCTCTTTTTGGGCGATTTCACTCTGGCTGAGAATCGCCCAGAGTGTTCCCATAGACTTACATTATAAGATGTTTTTTTTGAACGGCGGGCGCTGCAATGCATTCTCTATGGCTTCCGGGAGGGCTCGCACTAACGTGCTTACGTCATCATACGTAAGCACGTTTCAGTCAACAATATTATTTGTCGCCACCTAGTGGAATATTTAATTAAAGAAACTGAGTGGATTGTAATAATAGTGAGTATAGAAACAAACAAGATGTATTGTAAGAGTCACTTTATTTTTCATTAATATTAAAGAAGTGAAGTTGCCTTTACATGCTTAAGCTGTTAATTTATCCATTGCATGGGTGGACCATATCCTTATCAATCATCCAGACATTTGCCCCCCCTGAGAGATTTTGCAGGAGCCGCCACTGGAATACACATATAACCAGTTTAACACGTAGGCTTTCGCGACCAATATCACCCATAAGGAACGAAACAGGTGGACTTCTCCACAAATCTGACTGTCGGCTGATGAAGATAGTTGTAATTGCTGGCGAAACGTCGTACTCAGATTGTAAATGTTGTGGCTTGGCTCTCCAACACACCGGGTGTGCTGTACTAGTGACGAATTGGCCACGTTCTGTTTACATGACAACCCTTACTCGTTGGCTGTGTTGGGTAGTGGCGGGTTCAACGAAACATTTAGATATTTACGCGATATAACCCCAAAAAACCCCTCTATTATGGATATATAACCAATACTACATGAAATAAAATAACAATTTATGAAAAGGAAAACATACAAACGTCTACAAACTCAAATAAAGGACTCTTAATTGAGATTGCGTAACTCATATAGGCAGTACCTACAAACGCCTCGTCGAAACAACGAATGTGATCAGGCCATTACCAGGTTAGAGTCGAGCACTGAATTGATACAAATATAATCAGTAGACAGTACCATGGCACCTTAATAACGCGTGATCCTCTCGGTGGGACGAATGCCAAAGGTAAACAGATTGGTTTACGAGTGCTTAAAATCTTCAGTTATCACAAATATTTAGTTTTGCCAGGGCAACAATGTCTCATGAAGTTAGCCATAGGTTTGCCTTGTGTTCACGAGCAGTGTTGGTTTAAGCATGCAAACACTCGACCGGTTTCGTCTTCCTGGGGCTCATCGGCAGAGGTAGGCATGCTAAACCGATACTGCTTGTTTACCAGATGTTATTAGCAAGTACCATCTCTCTACAGCACGTGGGCCATCAGCAGATAAAAAAGTACGAAATATCATTGAGCGCTGTAGTGGAAAATTTGGGGTATTAAAACAAAAAACACTGTCACTCTTAGCCTTGGAAGGGGATTCCACATTCCTATGACAGGGGTAATTACATCCACAAAGTGGCAGTGAATTGATCGATAACGTGGGAATGAAAGACTTGAGTTAACTCTGGAAAAGATTTGAGCTCCCTCCCGAAATGCCAGTCGGATGCCCAGCCACTGCGACATCCAGTCAGATGCAGTGAATTATAAGAATCATTAATACATCTTCAATGCGATGAAGGCAGCCCATGGCAAACAGCGGGTATTAAACAAACCGGTCATAAATGCCAATCTTTAATTTAAAATATAAATCATGAGTGTTTATGTTTGTAATTATAGAGCGTAAAGTGCTTGCATAGTGTGTTCTTAATACACTGGCGCGTTTTAAACTCAACTTAATTTTTATATTTTTCCAGCTTAGACCCACAGAGATATATAGCTCTTTTTCAGAAGCGACCTGGCCACAAATAATAGCTCAACGAAGTGGGTCATCGCGTGGAAATGTATTGCAGCCAAATACTCAAAACACATCATTGTAAATGTGGAGGGAAACATCGGAGCACCCAGAGAAAGAGCCACGTGACCACGGGGAGAGAGACACGCAAACTCCAAATACACAGGAGTCAGGGTTGGGATCGAACCCAAGATATCCTGCATACCAGGCGAGGTAGTTAACATCTCGCCACTGTGGTGCCTGCAGAGGGCCCGGGACTGGTAGTCGGGTCGTCGGGTTTGTAGAGCAGTGCAAAACGGCTCCACTTGTCACACGCCTCAAAGACAAAGATCCCCCGTATAGCCTTTAATTGACTGTTGGATCAAATGCTTAGGGTTGCCACCTTTGAATTGAACAAAACAAGGATCACGCACGAAGGTGTTGCACTTCAAAGTCATACTTCCTGGAAAATAGAATGTTTGGAACAATGGCATCGAATTAGACGAGCAATTTATTTAAATCATCTGAAGAGTCGGAATAGTTCTTTGGTTCTTTCGGTAAAGTCACGTATAAAGATAAAATAATAAATTAAATAATAGCATACGACGTTTCGATTGCAACACAAGCAATCATCATCAGGTATAAATGAAATAGCAACAAAAAATCTAACCAGAAAACTATAGACAGACATATAAGCAGACAGATATCACCAAGATACATAGAGAGAGTAACACAGGTACATAGAGAGAGTAACACAGGTACAGAAAGTTACTCTCTCTATGTATCTTGGTGATATCTGTCTGCTTATATGTCTATCTATAGTTTTCTGGTTAAATTTTTTGTTTCTATTTCATTTATACCTGATGAGGATTGCTTGTGTTGCAATCGAAACGTCGTATGCTATTATTTATATTATTATTTTATCTTTATACGTGACTTTACCGAAAGAACCAAAGAATAATTCCTGCAGTCACGAAAGCTCCAAAATTAAGATAGTCGGAATAGTGTTTATAGAAACCCATCTGAAGCAGGTACTGTCCATACTAATTGTGTATGTTTGTTCGTGCGAGTGCATCAGATATGTATGTCTGTTGAACTTCTTTCGCGCCGTACGTAGCAAACCGTGCTAATTCGAAGTGAGGGAGAAGGACAGCAAACTAAACACTAAAAATAAGTTTTAAATAAATGATGCTTGGTGAGATACAGATGATGTCTATCAAAGGGTACGACATTAATATCATTCGGTTATTAAGTGGATAGGCCAATTGAGATAACGAAGTTCGAAACTCGACCAACAGGATAAATACATCTTTAGGTGGAAACAACAAAAAGCTTTATATTCGTACTGTCCTTTATTTACACATTTTGTTTGGGCAGCGGATTAAAAACCAGTTTCTATTTTTACTACCTTGTTCTGTTTATTGATACACCAGGGCCCATCTACAATGTAGTAACACAAATCGTTCAGTTACCACTAAATTTGTCTCTCCAATTATACATAGACAGTGCCACTTTTTGTCCAAGCAACAACAAAAAACCTATTTTGACTGATAAAGGATCACTTTTCAATATATCTTCAGGCAATATTGATATTTTTGTATTTGTTTTTGTTGTTGCAGTACTCATGAACTACGGATCTCGACTATAAAATAGCAGGGCAACACCCGAAACGGGGCCATCCGTGTGCCGAATTAAAGAAAATGAAACTTACTTTGGGAGTAAATCATTATCCTTATATTTTCATTACAATTTTGGTTGCACGAATAATGTGCAGTCAAAAGTCAAAGCAGCACCATTATCACCTTTACAAGCCGTTAATTTTCATATGAAAACTTTTTTGTTAAAGCACAGCGGTGGCGACTAAAATTTACATTCATCTGCATGAGAGGTGCTGTGGAGTAATTAATAATAAAGTGTACTTGGCTTAAATGAGAAATGGGTACGCAATGTTCATGTCCATGGGTGGCTCTGAGCAGGTGGTAGATATTTCATATCCCGATGGATGGGACCAACCAATATTGACTTCCCACAAAGTGGTACTCATTTATCAATCCCTGGGAGATAGTGGACTTAGGTGACCCTCCAATCAATTGTTACACTCGCAAGCTTCTGATATTGACTGCTACAACTAAAATGATCATATGATTCCCATTATTTTTAGTTTAAACATAATATATTAAATTTGGTAAGCATTATCTTACCTAGTTTTTCTTAGGTTGACTCAGCCTCAAATGAACATCTGTGGTCAACATCATCTGGGAGACAATTATGGCCACGCGTGCATTGTTACGGCCTTACATATCCATCGTGTCCCACGCTCACCTGAAAGGGTGCTCGCTGCAACATGATTTTAATGCAATATATATGCATCTAAACATACACACTAAAGAACAATTGCGTGACCGCTGTGCCATTGTCGACGTCTCAAACACCATGGAGCTAGCCAGACCCATTGCATTGTTCAACCACTTACAGACATACCCAATTTCACGTCGAAATGGATGTGCAGGCAGCCTCTAATTTGCCAAAGTGGTTGTCACTGGCAACACTTTAAATATCTTTTAAAAGTCAAAAAGCGTGCGTTTCTGCCGACGCTGAAAATGACACTGGTGTGTGATGCACGACCACAGGAATAGGTAGCAGAGGTTTATTCCGGTGACTATGTTAATGTTAATGCGCTGACTATGTTAATACATTGAATACCAAGCAGTTAATATGGGGTAATGCAGGTTGCGGTAGTGCACCTATAATTGTTGGAGACAGCTCGCGTTTAACATAATGGAAACAACATTTGAAGGATATTCGAGTGGCAGCCAGGTGTGTGTTTTCTTGGTGTGAAAACACACACCTGTTGGTTGATTGTTTTTGAGCATTCTGTGCGACACGGTTTTAACGTGGTTAGTACAATTGTGTCGGGGCCCTGTAGCAGCTATAATCCCAAGATCATCACGGTGCGAACTGAGATTCGAGAACAACAACAAAGCAGTGCAAAAAATTATTATAGCTTAATAACCATTGCTACAGTCTACATTATAGACTGCCAGTACACTCACCCAGCTTAATAACCATTGCTACAGTCTACATTATAGACTGCCAGTACACTCACCCAGCTTAATAACCATTGCTACAGTCTACATTATAGACTGCCAGTACACTCACTCCGATTATAACCAAGCTACAGTTTACATTAGTGTTTTTTTTATTAACTTAATTTTCTTTAATTAATTTTCCATCTACGTGACTTTACCGAAAGAACCAAGAATATGAATTCCAAGACTGTTTGGGGTGAAAAAATCTGTAGGTAACGTAACATTCGTGCACATTCAGCAGCAGTGCCAGCAGGGGGCACAACTCATGGCCAACGAAGGGACCACTGCAGACAGACATTCACTTGCTCTTTTGTCATTTTCCACATTTGTCCATTTCCCACTCTTGTGTTACCAGCCAACAACTCGTGTCAACGCATCTCTCGGCGATCAGCTCAATGAAACTATCTAAATCACCCTCCCAGCTCATATCTGTGGAGGAGATGTCATGATCCATTAGAAGAGAAACACGCACACTATAATGACGGGTATTGTGTGGGCAAGATGTTGATGTTCACTGTGGCCGAGGAAACAAACTTTGGTTTCTGGGTACGAGGGCTCAGTGCCGCTAACAACTGTTTTGCACGTGTGAGCACGCACGTGAGGGTCACGGCAACTGAAGTTTGTATAATGACGACTTCGACGGACTTGTCTTGAGATGGTTTCTTTATTTAAGGAGCCACGTGCTCACACTCGAACAGGCGGAGACCCCCACTGCAACAGCCCCGAGTCTGCCGCGCATCCCCCTTATATAGGTCCGAGGCCACGCCCCTATTCCCGAACCTTCTCGCTGGTTCTAGATCGCTCGCTTTACCAGCAGACTTCACTGTCCTCTTACGTCACCTGGCCACGCTCCTATTCTCGATCATTCCCGTGACCACTAGTCCATTCGTACTGCAGGCTGACTCTCCTGTCATTACCTCCCGTGGCCACTAGTCCATTCGCACTGGAGGCTGACTCCCCTGTCATTACCTCCCGTGGCCACTAGTGCATTCGTACTGCAGGCTGACTCCCCTGTCATTACCTCCCGTGGCCACTACTCCATTCGCACCGTAGGCTGACTCCCCTGTCATTACCTCCCGTGGCCACTAGTCTATTCGTACTGCAGGCTGACTCCCCTGTCATTACCTCCCGTGGCCACTAGTCCATTCGTACTGCAGGCTGACTTTCCTGTCATTACCTCCCGTGGCCACTGATCCACTCACACGGTAAGTTGACTCTGCTGTCATTACATATGCACTGATGCGTTCATGAGCACACTCGCCCGTACTATCCTGTCCCTCCTGGCAGCAACATCAATGTTGCGAGACTCATAGCAGGTGATGAGTTCTTGCTCGATCCACTAAATCCGACTTGCAGAGCGCTACTTTGCAAGGCTGGAATTGATTAACTTTAGGGCTGGGCAGCCTCGTGGTAAGTTGCACTCAACACTGAGCTGCATTGCATGAAACGACAGTTTCACTCTTGCCTGGTATCGTCTTGAGGGGCCGTCCATAAATGACGTGACGCACCTAGGGGGGGGGGCATACATTTGTGACGATGTGTGACGAGGGGAGGGGGTGTGAGAAATGTGACGTCACATCAAAATGCGCAACTTTAAATAAATACAGACAACACGTTCTACTTAATTAAATAGACTTTTTAATAAATGTTTTCTTCTACAACATCAGAGTGCAGCGCCACATTAAATACGCACTACAATGACAATAGTTTAAAGCGATTTGAAGCATGTTTTATTTTCAAAATGGAAATATGGTTTTGGGGGGGGGGGGGCAGAGCTTTGTGACATCATATTTGAGGGGGGGTCTGACTTTTTGTGACGCCGTGTGACGAGGGGGGGGGGTCAAAAATCGACCAAAATCGCGTGACGAAAGCAGGTTAAACCTTGGAGTTAAATGACCACGGGCTTCGCCAGGTGTGCGCGTAATGGGGTGTAAACTGCTTGGCCAGCATGGAGGAGTCGGCCAATGAAACCCTCTAGAGGGCCTCTCTAGAGCTCCCTCTAGTGTAAGCCCCTCCTGTCAGCAGTGGCACGAATGAGAAATGGCAGCCCTGCACCTTTACCCTTTTAAACGCCAAAGGATGGGGAATCGTTCTTGATATGAGCGCGTCCACGTCAACCGTGGTTTTACCCAGAGGGCGGCTTCAAGTCCCACGGCACAGCGCCGCCACCGCCGTTGATGATGATAGTGCGCAGGGGACTCTGGTGGCGTCTGAGGATTATTCGCCCGGACACATAATGGAGACAACGCGTGCAAATATAAACTGTGAACGGATGGATTAATCACACCCGGATGGTAAAACACAGCGCGGCGACGGCACCGCAAGCAGCCGCAGTAATTATACTTTTGTAATAATATTACTTATTTGCCGGGGAAGCCGCACTTGAGTTGTAGGACTCTTTGCAGGAGGGCCCTGCATTGTTTTATTTTTTAATTTTAAGATGTTTTCAGCAAATTAATGAGCGTTTAGACAAGTGGGAGGAAACCAAAGCACCTGGAGAAAACCCACACGCGCGAGGGGGCAACACTCTATCCCCATACCAATGCCAACACATGGCGATTAGTCCACTAGCTGTACTGGCTTCTCCTGGCGAGCCAGGCTAATGGATCCTCGACGCCCATGGGAAGGGAGTGATCCGCCAACTCCCGCTGCCCCCACAGTCACCGCCACCTGGCAACAAATACACAACCATAACAGAGGTTTTGTTTGGGTTAGATCGCGTAAATATCTAAATGTGTCGTTAAACCCGCCACCACCCGACACAGCCAACTAGTAAGGTATTATATTCTTGGTTCTTTCGGTAAAGTCACGTAGAAGGGAAATAATAAAATAATACAAATAAAACATAATAGGATAAAATTCTCACGACGTTTCGGCCACAACGCAAGCAGCTGTCGTTGCGCCAAAACGTCGTGAGAATTGTATCTTATTGTTAATTGTTTATTATTTTATTATTTCCCTTCTACGTGACTTTACCGAAAGAACCAAGAATAGGAATCCATGCAGTCACGAAAGCTTTAAATCGAAAACTAGTAAGGGTTGTCGCATAAACAGAACGTGGCCAATTCGTCACTGGTAAAGCACACCGGTGTATTGGAGAGCCGAGCCACAACATTTACAATCTGACTACAACGTTTCGCCAGTAATTACAACTAGCTTCATCAGGCGACAGCCAGCTTTTTGGAGAAGTCCACCTGTTTCGTTCCTCATATAGAGGCGTAGATGTGGTGACCAAACATCTGCGCTCTTGAGTCAACTTTACATTATGCATGCGTATTATGCGGGCCCATTGATCTTGTCCTTCCTGTCCATTGTGTGTATTAAAATAGCCGTACCAACGGTAATCGCTATTTAAGTATGTTGGCCTGTGCAGGCATGCATTTACACAATGTTTTATTTGATTATTCGCTTCCACGCAGGACTAAGTCGGTACCTATCCGAATGGTTAAAATTATTTTATTTCTTTAAATTTCTATAGATTATCTCATTAGTCTTGGCCAGTAGTAGCTAGTTTGCACAGAACTTCAACATTATCAAAATCAATTGAGTATCCTTGTTGGCACGCGTGTTCTGCTACTGCTGAACGTTGTGTTTGGGAGTATTTAATATTCCTTTGGTGTTCTTTTAGTCTCGTGCTGATCATTCTTCCTGTTTGCCCACGCTAGTTGTAATTACTGCCGAAACGTTGTACTCAGATTGTAAATGTTGTGGCTTGGCTCTCCAACACACCGGCGTGCTGTACTAGTGACGAATTGGCCACGTTCTGTTTACGTGACAGCCCTTGCTAGTGGGCTGTGTCGGGTGGTGGCGGGTTTAACGACACATTTATATATTTACGCGATCTAACCCCAAAAAAACCCTCTATTATGGATGATATTGGTCGCGAAAGCATACGTGTTAAACATATATACATAATGTTTGTAAAGGTATAATCCCTTATTGAATGACTATAAGTGGACATTATTTAGTTCTAGGTGAATACCATTGTGCACAGACACACACTTGGAAGTATGAAGATCATATCATACAGGTGTCATCGCTTTAAACCTCCAACTTTCCACTACGGTACAAGGGACACATTTTTTGGAGATGACAGAGTTCCAGGTGTTCAACCTTGCAGGCGTGTTTATTCTCAATGCTTCTGTTATGTGCTTTTGAAGATCACTAAAGCGTTTTTTTGGCATAAACTTTTTATTTTATTTTTGCCATAAACGCAACATTCAATCACACAAGTCAAGATGCTGTATGATCATGATTCTTTAATCGTGGATATATATGGCCGTGCAGTGGCTCACACCGGTAATACAGCAACTTTTAGGCAAATGAGTTAAATGTATGATAAAGGCGTGGAATTTATATACTTTGTAAGAATGTATATCACCAGGTAAGAACGTATTGGAAGTGGTTGCACAGTGGTCATCTTACTCGGCTATAAACCTGGCCACATGAGTTTGATAGCGATATCGGAACAGCTCCTTGGGCCAACCTCGCCCCTTAACAATCCCATGTTGACTAACATGGTGAAGTATGGCGAAAACAACCCTAATGACTGCCTTAATCCAGCATAAAATTGACCGAGGGATGAAAATTATCGCTATTGCAAATATGTGTGTAATAGCTATAGATAACATCGTTCCGCTCTTATACAGCACTGTGAAATATAATTTATAATGAACAACCTAAGAGGAATATTGTTACAATATCTAAGTATATGATTTATTATTAAGATACTATTAAAAACTAAACGATTGTATTTAACTTTTTTACCAGGTAAAGCCCACTGAGCTATTTAGCTCTTTTTCTGAAGTAACCTGGCCACAATTGGTAGCTCAACGAAGTGGCTTGTCATGTAGAAATGTAGAAGCAGCCTATAAACGCATGTTTCTAAATGTGGAGGGAAAAAACCGGAGGAGCCGGAGAAAAATCCACACGACCATGGGGAGAACACGCAAACTCAAAATATACAGACACCAGGGTTGGGATGCAACCCACGACCTCCTGCATAACAGGCGAGGTAGTTAACATCTCGCCACTGGAGTGCCCGTATACGATACTGTATAACAGTATAAGGGCATTACAAGAATGTGGCCTGGTATAAGAACAAATGTTCAGCCATTGCTTTCGATGTCAGAGCCCGGACTTTTCCATTACCAGCCGTGTCCGCTGTAAGGGGTGATATGTATGGGGTTCTGCACGCAGGGATGTGCAACAGTAATATAAAAGTCTCCATCCTGCCACCAGCAATGCTGGCCACATTACCACAATGACCGACGTTGACTTCCCCAGCAAGCAGTACCCATATAATGACCCTGGGTAAATGGCCGGCTGAATTGTGCCCGAAACTTGGATCTTAATTCAAAACCCCTTTTCAACTAATTACCCACTGCACCACCCGGCGAGTAGAAAGGATGAAACATATAGAGGCGAATAGGTGCATTGTGAATGTTTTTGCCACATAAAATAGATTGCAAGGATGGACTCAAACTAAATATATCACATTGTATTCAAGGCTGACACTGCCTATTGCCACATAGAAACAGCAGTCGCTGATTAGGCAACGTGCAGACAGGGCTGTAGCGTCACCTAGTGACTGAAGCTCCAAGCGCTGCTGCATAACCCCGATTGTTAAAATTGGCTACTTGCATGAGAAAAAGTGCGTGTTAATAATACTATATTACAGTGTCACGCCTGCATATATGGTTGCCGAATAAAGAATGTGTGGCTACATAGGCATATATTACTTTTTGAGAAATTGCAGTAATTACCAGCTTGAATGGTGAATTTTGGTAACACGCCTGTAATGCAATGCGTGCTTTGGGGGATGGTAAGTGGACCATGCAAGAGATATCCAACCTGCAAAGGCTGTTTTGTGTTAAAGGTCATCCAATCTGCATTGCGTGTTGAGCCTTATCTTCTTTATTGGATGGATCTTCTCTGGGTACTCAATGAGGAGGTGGGGAAATCTTTGAAGAAAGACCTTGCTGATGTAAAAAAAAGTGTTGAGACTTTTTGACGCTTTCCTGGATGATTAAATTACATTATTATAATATCCTTGGAAGTCAAATCAGAGTGTCTCTCTGCTCCAACGAACAATGGGCTGGCGCTTATTCTTAGACCTGAGCCAGTGGTAAGAAAAAATCCACATTTCTTTGGCAGAGTAAACATTTTAATGGGATGACGACCATCGAATTCCCACCACTGAGCTCAGTTTCCGGTTTTCTCGGATGGTGGAGCACTAAGCTGGAACCAGAGAGGTCCTGGGTTCGAATTTAGACAGCTACCTGTGATTATCATTAGACCAGGTTCTCAAGTGTATCGGGTCTCAGCCCAGTGTCCAATGACTGCACACACAAAACTATCTTCTTAAATGTTGTCCTGCACTAAATTCCAGCACCGACTGTTATGCGATGACCATAACTCTGCTGCCCTCCATGTGGATCAGAGGTCACTTGGAGGGATCTTGGATATACAACGATCCCTCGCCATCCGCGGGTGGTACGTTCCTGAAAACCGTCGTGTTTGGCAAAACCGCAGGTTGGCAATTCTAAGGCCTTATGGGAAATAGGGGGTTTGGGCAATCCTCGGCCACGGTCACACTCGTCAAAGCCGAACTAAGTTGCCTATTCCTTCACTGAACACAAATACATGACATAATAACGTAATGTAAAAAAAAAACATTCAATTAGATTAAACACAATAAAATTATGCTATTTATCTTTAATACTGAAGGTTGCAGTCAATGGTGATGGCGATGACGTCGATGAGGTAATAGGTGAGGTAGGTGATTGTTCAAAGGAGGAGGAGTGGCTTTGCCCACCGTCCACCTGGTGATGGAAATAGAGCGGTGGCGTGAGCTGGGAGATGAGACGATGCCCAGAGGGAACACAGATGCGGGGTGATTTTAAATGACCAAGTACCGGTTGCCAAATCGTGAATACACAAAACTCCAAACCTCGGTTAGAAAATTGGTATGCAGAAGAAAAAGCCGTGGATGCGTAAATTCCGCGGATGCAAAAAAAACGCGGTTGGTGAGGGATTGCTGCCGCACTGTGTGATATTTGCTTCCACGGGTCGTTCTCGAATACAGTACTTCTGCAAAGGGGTTGCACTTGCTCCGCGAGAGAGATCTAAATGGACAATTTGTCTCATGACATGACACCCATAGTGCGGCTGGGATATAATTGGAGATAAAAAAAAAACTCGACAAAAGGAGCCGAGCAATAACATCACGTTTGCCATCTGAGGTCGGGATGTTGGGGATTTATAGAGCGTGCAGGGGAGCGAGTCGCAGTAATGAGTGTGGAAAGTCATGGTAGCATGAACGAGGGATTGAGCCGAGCGGTCGAGGTATTACCGGAGATGGGAGTGCTTGGAAAGGTGGTGGTTGGGATACAACGCTTATAAATGGAAGAGTTTGTGCGCTCAGGGTCAAGCAGAACAAATATTTTTAACCCTTTTTTTAAATCACGTTTGTTGCGTATGCATGTATGTGCATCTACAGCATGTCTAACGGTTTATTATAATGCATTGTACTGTATACGTACACAACTGACCAAGCAGTGCTGTAATATGAATGCGCATCTCACCCTGGAGTTGAAATCAAATCATCAATTTTCATCCCTCCAGGGACAATAAAATGAGAACCACTTTGTGGACCATGAACAGTGATTTTCTTATAAGACTGGTATTCTAGAGAAGAGCACTACCCCGTCCTTGTTTAGCAAAGGAGATCGTTTTAACTTTTTTTTATTTCAAATTAGAACTACCAATGGATGTTTCTACACTTCCTCTGCTGCCTATGATGCGGCTCTGTAGTGAACAGTCTGCCCCGCACTGTGTACACCTAGTCTGTACTACAGTAACAGTGTTAATTACGTCTACAATGCTTAGAATTGGAAATCACCATATCAGACTGGCACTGCCCACACGACTTCTGAGAAGCAATTTGGCAGCTGAACTTCTGATTCAGCAATCGTATGATTTGCGCGTGAAAAGCAGGTTGTTGATCGGTCTTAAGCTTATACGATCAAGTGTCCTCATTTTCCTGAACAGAACACATCAGGCTTTGTTAATTAGCTTTGCTTAATGAGCACTCCACCAACTTGGCCGTACCCCGACGTGTCTGAAATCACAAATTAATTTGCTGACGCTATGGGTTTGTATCTTGCTGCGTTTCTGTATAATTAGACAGGAAAGTATACTTTAACATACGATTCATAAAATATGCTCAGAGGCACTTAGGCTCGCTATCCATTATTAATCTTGAAAGGTGGCAACATCTGAGAAAGCAATTCAATTGAACAGGGATGCGCCTTTTGGCGTCATCTGGTCCAACACCATGTGAGACTAGGCTCTAAAGAAAGCTGTTTCGGGTGTGGACCAATCAATTTCAAGGACAGTGCATACATTATCAGAGTTATGTTTTTTGTTTGCATTCCGACTGCAGGTATTGTGGTCAATGCAAACATGACTCCTTGTAAAAAAGGTGTCAGTTTTGTTGCTAGATAAAAGGGTAAAAAAACTATTATCATATTTTGCTACTGGCAAATGAGGTTCCAGTGGTGGAGGGATGAAGAGCATAACACAGGAATTAAATGGCCTGGGCTCAAATCGCCCTGGCAAGACAAGTCTCCCATTCGAAATCATCGTGAAGAGTTACATGACAACGCGTGCTGGGATGCTGATAACTCGGCCCACCCGCTATTGATTTCAGGCTGGAGGGGAAATGAAAATCATTTAGATGCGTCACCTGCATTCGAAGCTGGGAGGAAATTCACCTGTGGCCTTAAAAATAGGATGGCAACCTTAGAGCACGATTCACAGGAGGTGAAATGACTCACTATGTTCAATGTGTGTGGTTGTCTTGACGCACAAAGGGAGAATGATAGCCTCATGCTAGTTTTACTTTTGTATACGATGGGAGATGGACGGGAGTTGTGTTTTATAAAATTATATTTTTAAAAAATAGCTCAACGAAGTGGCTTATCACGTGGAAATTTATAGAAGCCAAATACTCTAAACGCGTGTTTCTAAATGTGGAGGGAAAAATCCGAGGACTCTGAGAAAAATCCACGCGACCATAAGGAGAACATGCAAACTCCACATATGCAGGCGTCGGGATTGGGATGGACCCACGGCCTCCTATATATTAGGCGAGGCAGTTAACATCTCGCCACCGTGGCACCATTGTTTAGAGTTAGATAATTTTTAAGTGAAACACCCTAAATTTGACGTTTAAAATTGTAGTACCAATCTCATACTCTCTGGTTCTTTCACTAAAGTCACGTAGGTATACAATAAAATAAATCACCAATCTTATGACAAATAACTCGACATGCTTCTTGTTATATCTGCACGTGCTACGCAGGTACAATTATGGGTGTAATGGCACGTTCGAACTAAAGTGACATTTTTCCATCGCTCTTAGCGTGAAAGATAAATGCTAGATCCCAACGAAATTTGGCAGGTTTGGTGTCTCTTGGGATACGATTGAGATCCCATTGAAAAATCGAGACTTCCTTTGCACACGTCGAGCACACGTCCAGCGCAAACACGAAAGTTCAGTTTTCCAAAATCACTCCAGCCTGCGCTCATCTGTCTCTTTCATCTTCGCGGCCCCGGCTCGTCTACAATAATTGTCATCGGTAAACATGCCACGTCATGTTTTCCAGTTGTGTCCTGTAATATCACTGCGCGTAATGGAGTAATTAAATAGCCCGGAAAGCGTTACGGAATCCGATATTTATTCATTTGTATAATTCCCGTAATATATTATAATAAACACAAACCTGGAAATAAAACAGTATGTAATGTAAGTTTGTGTACGATAATTCCATTGTAATTTTAATCATGCTATCTTTGTCAACTTCCTGAATATTGGCACGCATGTTTTCCAACCACAGTGTGAAATTAAATCTGACAGTTACTGCAGTCATAATAAACGCGGTACAGATGCAATGCGATTCTATGCATGAGACCACAGTGATGCAACGACACCCCACGTAACAGAAACGAGACGCCTCGAGCTGAAAGGCAACAACACATCGATTCCAGGTGCCATAGATTTTGAGCTTGGAATCGATCTGCAGAATTGAGATCTGAAATCTCAGAAAGCAATTCCGCAACCCTAAAATGAATGACGCACCAAGGCACATTGTATCGCAGAAAATTGGACCTACTCGACATTTATGTCTATAGTGAATACATTGTGTAGCCTATCGCAGAGGTGGGACAAAGTCATTGTTATGCAAGTCCAAGTCGAGTCGCAAGTCATCAAATTCATGACTCGAGTCTGACTCGAGTCCAAGTCACATGACTCGAGTCCACATCTCATAGGTGGGACAAAGTCATTGTTATGCAAGTCCAAGTCGAGTCGCAAGTCATCAAATTCATGACTCGAGTCTGACTCGAGTCCAAGTCACATGACTCGAGTCCACACCTCTGGCCTATCGTGAGCAGTCTACATTGAGTTGAGTGTGATCTACAGTGAGTGGCGTGATATGTGAGTGTGTGGTGTGTTCTATAGTGTGTTGTTTGGTGGGGAGCGGTAGTGTAGCGGTTAGCGCGCTGCGTTACGAACCTGGCGACCCGGGTTCGATTGCCACTCACGGCGAACACCAGTGACGATTATCTGAACCGGTCATGGGCCTCCCCTAGGTCGATTCAGCCTCAAATGAGTACCTGGTGCGATGTGTAAACATAGCCGCTAGGGAGGCAAAGGCGGTCGGGCGTGGTGTTGGCCACCCACCCCCTCGTGTGCCGTGCCGGCCTTTATAGGTGCTCGCTAACAGCACTTGCCCCTACAGTCTGTTAAGACTATACGAGGGATCTTTGTTTGGTCTATAGTGTATTGCGTGCTCTGTAGTGATTAGTGCGTTCGACAGTGAGTGGTTATTATGCGGTGTGGTCTGGGGCGATACAAGTTCGATTCCGATGCCCTGGTGGTCCCCCTCTTTAAGAAGGGGGACCACTTCTTTAAGAAGGGGGACCGCACAGACTGTAACAACTATAGGGACATCTCCCTGCTCAGTGTGCCGGGAAAGGTCCTGGAAAGGATTATTCCACGTTGCCTTTCCAGCCACGCTGAGGAGAGACTTGCGGAGCCTCAATGTTGTATTAGGAAAGGGCGGTCCTGCACAGATAATATATTTTCTGCCCGTTTACTGCAGCAGAGGTGTAGAGAATTCCAATAGGACTACATCTATGCTTTATTGACCTGGTCAAGGCCTATGATGCCATCAGTAGGCCTGGGTTCTGAGTTGTTCTTCGTGCTTTCGGAGTCCCTGACTCTCCTTACAATCATGAAGGAAGGACCTTTATGATGGTGGGCAGGCCCGGGTAAAACTACATGGCCGGGAGTTGGAGCCATTCCCTGTTCACCTTGGGGTGCGACAGGGTTGTCCACTGGCTCCCAAATTATTTAACATTTATTTCGACCACGTAGTTCGTGAAGTCTTCGATAGCTGTACTGGAGGAATTTCCATCTGGTGGTCAAGGGATGGCTCCCTATTGGTTCACCATGTTATGTATGCTGATGATCTGGTGATTGCTACTCACTCAGAGGAGTTAGAGGCGCTGCTGCTGAACCTGGAGCATGCCACTAAGAGGTGAGGCCTTACCAGCAACCCCACTAAAACTCAGCACCTGCCTGGATAGTTTGTGCCATCAAACACTCCACCCACAACTCCCAATTGGTGATGGGGCAGTTGTGGAGAGAGTGGAGAGTTTTGCATACCTGGATAGTGTGCTCATAACCGGCTCCGGTTTTATAGCAGAGGTCTCACTCCGAATCAGTCGAGCGGCATTATCTTTTCATCGGCTTCGTAACGCTGTGTCTGTCGCTCCACACGAAGCTTCGGGTCTTTTCGGCCACGGTCATGCCATCTCTTTTTTGTGCTTGCAAAACGTGGACCCCCCTAATGGAATATCTTCGCCTGTTCGAAATATTTAGGTTGGCCTGCCTACGATCCATCCTGGGTTTAACGAGGCTGGATTGTGTCAGCAACTCACGTACTCCTTGAAAGATCTGGACAAAGTCCCATCGGTGAGCTCCTACAGCAGGCAAGGCTAAGTTGGCTGGGTCAAGTAGCCCGCATGCCCAGCCAACGTATGCCTAAACAGGCAAGGCACGGGCTAGAGAAGGGGATTAAGTGATGTGGTACAGGAGGATGTGGAGCTGAGTGGACTTGCCGATAACTGGTACCAGCGGTGTCAAGAGGAGGCTCGTAAAGCAGGCTACTGGGCAGTCAGAGGCAGTCGCCCTACAGCAACAGCGGAGGGCAGAGGAGCGACGCTCACAACAACGAGCGGAGCGCCGGGTGGCTAAAACACAGCAAGTTGCAGCACAGTAGCGGGCACAGGTGGTGCATCGGTCAGTCATCTCAGTCAGTCGACCCATGGCACCTGCTGGGTCTGTCCCGTGACCTCCTGCCAGCGGGCGTTCGACACTTCACGTGGCCTTAACGTGCACATAGTCTGGCACAGGCGCCGTGGAGACGTCACCGCTGTTGTATATAAAAATTAAATGAGGAGTTAGAGGCGCTGCTGCTGAACCTGGAGCATGCCACTAAGAGGTGAGGCCTTACCAGCAACCCCACTAAAACTCAGCACCTGCCTGGATAGTTTGTGCCATCAAACACTCCACCCACAACTCCCAATTGGTGATGGGGCAGTTGTGGAGAGAGTGGAGAGTTTTGCATACCTGGATAGTGTGCTCATAACCGGCTTCGGTTTTATAGCAGAGGTCTCACTCCGAATCAGTCGAGCGGCATTATCTTTTCATCGGCTTCGTAACGCTGTGTCTGTCGCTCCACACGAAGCTTCGGGTCTTTTCGGCCACGGTCATGCCATCTCTTTTTTGTGCTTGCAAAACGTGGACCCCCCTAATTGAATATCTTCGCCTGTTCGAAATATTTAGGTTGGCCTGCCTACGATCCATCCTGGGTTTAACGAGGCTGGATTGTGTCAGCAACTCACGTACTCCTTGAAAGATCTGGACAAAGTCCCATCGGTGAGCTCCTACAGCAGGCAAGGCTAAGTTGGCTGGGTCAAGTAGCCCGCATGCCCAGCCAACGTATGCCTAAACAGGCAAGGCACGGGCTAGAGAAGGGGATTAAGTGATGTGGTACAGGAGGATGTGGAGCTGAGTGGACTTGCCGATAACTGGTACCAGCGGTGTCAAGAGGAGGCTCGTAAAGCAGGCTACTGGGCAGTCAGAGGCAGTCGCCCTACAGCAACAGCGGAGGGCAGAGGAGCGACGCTCACAACAACGAGCGGAGCGCCGGGTGGCTAAAAGACAGCAAGTTGCAGCACAGTAGCGGGCACAGGTGGTGCATCGGTCAGTCATCTCAGTCAGTCGACCCATGGCACCTGCTGGGTCTGTCCCGTGACCTCCTGCCAGCGGGCGTTCGACACTTCACGTGGCCTTAACGTGCACATAGTCTGGCACAGGCGCCGTGGAGACGTCACCGCTGTTGTATATAAAAATTAAATGAAGATTGAGGAAAAATTCTAGATTTGAAGTTTTCGTGACTGCAAGGTTTTTTCGGTAAAGTCATGTGACTTTACCGAAAAAACCTAAGAATATTGAGGAAAAATGTTTAAATGAAGATTGGGAAAATGCGTAATTATCGGAAATTATGCTAATTTATGCAATTATTAGTGGCGAATGGCGGTTGGTGTGCACCTTGTGAGCATGCCGATGGACGTGTCGTGTGGACCTCTGGGGTGCACCTTGTGAAGATGCCGATGGGCGTGTTGTCTGGATTTTTGGGTGCACTTTGGTATCGTGCTCTCTGGGAGGCGGTGCCATTCCCAGTCCCATAACGGGATCGCGCCGCGGCTGCTCCGGCCGTATGCACGGGGCTCCCGCCAACGCAAGGCAAGCGATGGTATTATTATGGTTATTATTACATTTACAATTAATTACGAGTTATTGACGTGGTAATGCTCTGTAGTTTGTGCTGGAGAGAGGGACCCGGTTACCAAATAATCGTCGTGCGGTGGTGCGGTAATCGCAGTGCGACGCGTAACGCATGATTTAAGATGCAATCGAAGGGAATTTATATTAGAATAAATACACAAAATCGAACAGTCGCTGATCAGTTAGGTGCTAGGGAGTTGCTGTGTGTTGCCGAGACGTAGCCGAGTTTGAAAGAGGAAAGTCGTTAGCGTCTAGGGCCGCTGTGCCCCCCAACCAAGTTCAGTGAAATTGTCCGGCGCGGCCTGCTCGAGCCTCGGGGCTCCCCCCCCACCCCCACTGTTTGCCTGGGCGTCCCTACCGGGAGAGCGGCATCGAATCCCGCAGGCGAACCCGCGGAGCGGCGTCCGTTAACTTTAGCGGAGGAGGCTAGTCATAGCGCAAATGCTGCCACTGTGCACGGTTCTTCTCGCCTCGGTTATGCCTCCCGTCCCGCACACGGGAGTTTAAAGCGCCGTTCTTGGTGTGTTTATTATTCAATGGGGTTTTTTTGTGTGGACAAAATGTTGTCATTATAAAATGCACACTCGAGTGTCGTCACGCCATCTGACAGAGTTTTAAACTTTTGAGAGTATGGATTTTTGTTTGGTTGTGACTTCACGAGGGTTCGTAGGCTGGCTTACGTTCATATCCACGTGTTTTCGAGGTAGTGCAAGTGTTTGGCCTTGTTACTTTCTCTAACACGTCGTTTGGTTTTTGAATTATAATGTACACATCGTTTTTGTTACGTATTATAAACTACGGACCATGTAGTAAACCGCTGGGATCTGCGCTCCTTTAATTGGGAGGAACAGCAAAACTAGACGAACGAACTCCTGAAATTGTGGCTAGCAGACTTTGGGCTCCTGAAAATTTTGGCATACGCAAGAAAAAAATAAACTTGCGTTTTCCTAAGCCTTGTTATTTGAATTACGTATGATCCATGTACACAGCCTTTTTTGTCAAATCAACTCCTGAATTTGGGTAAGAGTGGAGAGCATAGATGCCGGAGCTTGGAGTATAGTACAACAATGGATCTTGCTGCCCTCTAGTGAACGCGTCTTTTTCAGTGTGGTTACTATATTGCAGTAGTTTTCTTATTATGATGCATACTATGTTTGTTTATACATTTATTGTTACCTGTTCTAATCACAGTTAAATTGTATGATTTGTTTTATTACAACAGTACAAGTACCGCAATGCACTGCCAACTATAGTGCCACTCTGTACTTTGTTATATATTTAACACAAGGCTGTGTTCTCTTGCCATGCTTATGATAGTCTTATAATTACAGTACTGCAATGTGTTTCGTTTTATAACTGATAATATCGTTTATGCAGTTAACTTGATTACTCCATCGTAATGTTATACTGAATTGGTAGAAATAACGCTATACTGTATACTGTTTTCAGCCTTTTATTTTGTATCCATACATATAATACGTACTTATTTTGCATTGCAGTAGTTTTGCAGTATTATACTTGTATTAAAATACACGAATAAATCTTCTTAGTCATTATCATTCTCTGTAAACTTTTTTTTCTATCTGCATTTCTAACCTTTTTTCTTATCCCGCAAAGACTGCATTTCTTTTACATGGTTAAAATAATAACGTTCATGCTACCCTTATAATTACCCGATTGCACAGGTCATCGATAGAGCAATTGTATTGTCATGCTGTATGAATGCTATTTGAATTTCAGCTTGTCCAGTAAAATATACAAATAAACTACCAAAGGTCATATTGCTCCAGTCACAACACACGTTCACACTCAGTGCAGTACTGCGATTAGTAAAAGTGATATGTGTTGAGACATGCTACCACAATAAATAAACAAAATTAATGATTGCCTGCACAAAATCCTGTCATTTTCTAATACTTTAACGGGCCACTGTATATTGCAATCAAACAATAACATTTGGGTACAGACAAAATAATGAGTACTGTACAAAGCTCAAATTCTTGGTCTGAATTTCCACCTCTTGTGAGATGAGATGAGGACTAAAAATACAACACTGAGCTCTACGTTTGTGTGGTTTTGTTACACACAGAGCCCCGGAGGCATGGGTGTGCAGGAGGTCAACGGAGACGAGGATTTGGGGCAGTGAAGTTAGCCAATATAGAGCACAAGCATTGCAAGGCAAGACCTGACTCCTGCAAACACAGCTGAGTGCAGAGCGCACAGAACCGCAAGGCAAGACCTGACTCCAAAAGTCGCAAAAAAATACGTCAGGAGGAAATAGAATTACGAGATCACGATTCACTTGATATATTCCCATTCTGTTGAAATTGGTAAGGTTTTGAGGTGCATAATTCAGATAAGCGAGCTTGATTACTAAGAAGTGTTAAACAAAATAGTACTGCTGTCACCACGAGTCAACAGTGAAGATATTCTTGGCGTGATCGTGGTGACGCTGCTTCGTGCGATGCCTTTAATAGTCGTGATCCGTAAATGTCCGGGGGAGGTGGAAAACCTTGCTTGGCTGCTGAAGCAAACACCATAAGTGGTTTAGTGAACGTCAGGTGACAACGTGTCCTCGGGTCGTTTTTAGCTTCAGGGCCTCGATCCTCCACGGCCATTTAATGAATGACGCCAACTGTCGGCTATTGCTCCATCGTGACGTTACCTGCTTTGACGGCTAAATCGAGTGAAATTCACCTGGCGGAGAGCCCTATGTCCACTTGCAGCTGCCGTGTGGCCAACTTTGTGTGCATCCCCTCATGAAGAGGAGATCAGCCAATGACGCCACGGTGAGGTGCACGCCCGCCCAGGTCGATCTTGCCACCAGCGCCGGGGAGCGGCGGGGGGCCATGCTGGCAGGCGGCAGCGGCACTATGTTTCGCGACCAGGTGGGCGTCCTCTCGGGATGGTTCAAGGGCTGGAACGAGTGCGAGCAGACGGTGGCCCTGCTAGCACTTCTCAAGCGCGTGAGCCGCACCCAGGCACGCTTCCTGCAGCTCTGCCTGGATCATTCGCTGTCGGAGAGTGCTGAGCTACGTGTCCTGGAGCGCGAGGCCAACGACCCAGGTGAGAATCTCACCCACTGTCCCTGCCTGGGTAAATTCAGTGACTCCCAATTGTGAATATAAAGTGTTTGGCTGGGGGGCTTATGGGATGCATAATGTTTGTGTAAAAGCACACACCCAGCACTGTTCGATCATTGGTTTGAATATAGGTCATCTGTAATTTAATCTCAGTGGTCAAGTCTAACCTGGCTGGGTGGCATTGTTTGTTAGTTGGCTCATAATTGAAGTTAGGTAGTTGAAAACCCCATTGGTAGTTGAACATCTTTATTCCAAAGTCAATAAAATCGGTTACGATTTGGGAAAATTAAACTGTGGCTTTTCTATATAGGGTTACTGGCCCCTGCATTGGAAATGTGCAGTTTTCATCATTGACTCGGGGTAGCCATTGGAGATTAGCGCCACCCATCACACATTTCAGGTGTGAGAATTGTTCATTTTTCTACAAGTGTATGGAATGTTCTCGGCTTGGTCACCAATGCCTACACAAACAATACTATTTATGTTTGTTTTTATTGCTTTTGGTATATATTTCAGTTGTGAGTGATTTGCTTTTTTAACAACACTATTTAAGGATATGTAAGGGTATGCTATCCAGTATGGAAATATCATGTATTGAAGTTCCTTCACAAACATGACGTGTGTTCTCCAGAGAGGGATGCATTTCTCTGCAAGACTTCAAATTAAACATTTTTATTCAATGGTATAATGCCAAGAGTACATTTGGAATATATTTTAGATGTTTTTTTAAAATAATATATATTCATAAAATGGAGGATATCAAAATAACTCGCTGTCCTGGGAGTTGTGAAGGGTTTTATAGAAGTAACACTATCTGTCAACACAATAAACTGGTGCCAATAAGCTGTAAACGTATTACTGTGTTCTACATTAACATAGAGTAAATTATCTTTGAAAAATGATACTGCTTAGGAAAGTTGCTTTTGTAATTCGGTGGTGGACAATGACTTTCTACGAAATGTTGTTGTCTAATCGAAACTCACATTCAAACTTAGTGCACATGGAGGATGGTCACCCACATGACATGACAGTACACTTTACTGCTTTACTTCCTTATTTCCCACAGAACCTGAAAACAATCTACCTTGGTGCTGCTGTGATTAAAGTGCTGCACTGACAGTTGGAAGGCCTCGAGTTTAAATCCCCTATTGCTGGCTGACTCGGGCAATCTTCCTTCTGGGGTAAATAAAAAAACGACTGATTATCGAGTGTAGAGTTTAGCCTCAAACATGAATTTGGAACTTTTCAGTAAAGTCACGTCGGTATAAAAATAAAATAAATCACGACGTTTCGGGCGCAACACAAGCGTCCGTCATCATCACCTGATGACGGACGCTTGTGTTGGGCTCGAAACGTCGTGATTTAATTTAATTATTTTTTTATGCCTATGTGACTTTACCGAAAGAACCAAAGAGTATAGATTCCTGCAGTCGCGAAAGCTTCAAATCAAGAATGAATTTGGAACTTCCACCACTGATGCAACAACATCACTTCATGTGTTGGCTTTCTTGATATCTGACAATTAGGTGGTTGTCTATGAGACTCCGATAAATGTAATTAAAAATGTCTCCATTTGGGCTCTAACATGTCCGTGCTGGTTTTGAAGTTTAGTCGACTTTTTTTCTCATCCATCACTCCAATACCAAAATTACCAATCATCTAACAAGATGGTGTTGAATAGTCCTTGTCAAGATATTTCTTGGCATGCCAAGGAGGGAGATGCCACATTCTTAGAAAGAGAGAACACCAGGATATATATTCAAGCATGCAGAACATGTTCAGTGGTGGGCCAACCCGTTAATTATGTCATATAGGGTAGCCTGCAAAAAATTGCCACAATTCACTTGGGACGTAATCCTTGCCCAGTGCTTTACTTGATCGCAGGTTCCAGTTTGCTTTTTGCACACCCTCGGCAGATTGCTCAACAGAGAGCTGCGTATGGGAGGTGGCTACTTTTTCCAACCTTTGAGGTTTTGCAATGTTTGTAGGTCAGGCCTCCCTTGCCCAATAATGTTGTTTTGAGTTGATGAAAGGTTCTCCCTCCCCCAAGACCTCGCAGAAATGCTCAGCAAATCTGCAGACCTGATCTTGTGTCTCAGATATTGGGTCACCATTCTTTCCCTTACGGTTTGTGATTGGTGCGGTGCTACAAATTGTGGCTACCAAGGCAGTTTACACCTCAACAACTCAAGACCACCGTTCATCATTGTAGTGCAGAACGGCTTTCCAAACCTCCCAGGCAAAGCCTGCAGTAAGCTTCCTCATTCTTGGCCATGGGATGCTGGTAAAAGTAACAATGAATGGCCTTACCATTCTGTCATAGCCAGCTGGAATATCTTCTTTATCTGCCGGGGGGAGGTTTCGACTGTGTAAGCAACACAGCCATCGCAGCTGCATAAGCCATATTCCTTAATCACACTCATGCCCCTCAGCATCAGGAAGAGGTGTGTGGGGGGGAAGATGCCAACCCCTCTTTCTGAGAAGTTAACGGTGGTGGTCCAATGAAGAGATTGCTCCCCGACATGAATATATAATTTACACAAACTCTGCCCCACACTTGTTTTAGTGGCAGAAAGAGTCTTTGACTTTTGACTTAAGCACTATAAAGGCAAGAATCCCATAGCTGACTTTGGAAGGACCCTTGTAACTTCCAGTGAGTTGTAAATGTGGACTTTGCAAGCAGGAATTGAGCCTGAGCCCTTGCATGGAATTGCGGTCAGTATTGTGTCCTGTGCCAGCTTGGCACAATTGTTGACCGATTTTAAGAAACGTAATATGTCAATGTTGATGGAAACAATTATATGCAGGTTTAAGTAGTTTCTCATTATTTCCTCATTCCATTATATATAAAATGTTGGAGATGGCTAGGTTTTTAAGCACAACATTTTAGCAAAGCTGCTCGTGAATATATAAAGTATTGACACAAGACTTTGATATACAACCGCTGACCTGCACAGCTCAAGAAAGTAGTTTGCCATCGACCGCTATGTGCATTAATCAATGTTCGTGCAATATTTTTTAATTCTCATGTGTCACTTTGTGTTATGATTTCTATTTGCTTCATTGCTGTACTTTATTTGTTTTGCTTTTTGTCATTTTGGTTACCCAGGCCACTTGCAAATGGGACTTGAGTTCTCACCTGGTTAAACAAAATAAACTTGAAGTTGAGTCATTGAAGAGTAAGCAAATAATGGTATACATTTACATTTAAGAACATAAATTTGGGTGAGTACTGATGGGAGCATTGTGTTGCTATTCCAAGTTGAGCATTGCATTGGCAATTTGTACAAACATCCCTCTATGGAACTGGTACATTCCTGAAAAGTTGTCCGTAAAGCGAAATTCCGTTTATCGAACCCTATTTTCCCATTGATATCCATTATTTAATTAGAGATGCATTCCTCCGTAACAAACTTCGGCCCAAAGACCTAACAAAATGACAATTAAGAATGCAGGAAACATTTTTATAAGCACGTTTATATTAATAATGGTATTATAAAATCTTCATAATAATATTCAAAATAACTTGTGAAATAAAAATACTGGACCGTACTCTTTATGCACTTTTGCTATCACTTGCACTTAATGGCCTCTTTCCAGACGTGTTGACTTTTACTGACAAACGTTTAAAAGGGGGACAAACCCTGCACAGTACAGCACGAGGCGTGATTGACACAAAGTCGAGCTTGGACGACGGCACGAAGAGCGCCAGAAACCAATACAGTGTGAACAGTGCACCTCACAAACGACCTGGAGCCGCTTGAAATGCCCGCTAGGATGAATGACAGACTGTGGATTTTTTTGTTTCCCTGCCCCCCCCAAAAAAAATTGAGTTTAGAGATTAAAAATTCCATAAATGCGAATTAAACGTAGATCAAAATTGTTCCCGAATTTATACGTTACGGTATGGCGAAATTCCGAATATTGAGTTGCTGTGTAACGAGGGATGACTATCTGAATTTGTGCCGAATCTCTCAAACGTTCGCCTCAACCTCAGATTTGCACATTATCCAGTATGTGAACATCAACACTAGGTGTTGTGCTGATTACACTACTTTATAATTTGCTGTGCCAGTCCGAATAGGTGCTCTAAAGCACTTGCCCTCAAGGTCAGTCAGGCTAAGTATGTGTCATGCTCATGCCATGGTGATTAGCACGCTTCTGTAAATTCCCAGTCACCCATATTAATTTCTAGACCATGCCCTACAGTGGCACTTTATATCTAATGCTGACTTGAGCCTTTCCTATATAAACTCAGCCTAAAATTATGTCAGCATCAGAACTGGAGATTCCGTGTGGCCAGGCACGTGGTTTGACTTGCAACCCCTTCATGTGGTATTCCTACATTAAGAGATGGTCGTGAACTGTTTTTACACTCAGAGCAGGGTATTTATGTAGTATGCATTTTATGTGTGATATCGGTTACACAGCTGGAATGCAGGTAGACAGCATGGTCCTAATTCTAGATTTTAAGCGTTCGTGACTGCAAGGAATCATACTCTTTGGTTTTTTCGGTAAAGTCACGTAGGTAAAAAATAAAATAAATGAAAACAACTAAATTAAATCACGACGTTTCGGGCGCAACTACGTTGTCCCCACCTGAAAAAGGACGCTTGTGTTGCGTCCGAAACGTCGTGATTTAATTTAGCATGGTCCTACCTTACATGTTTGTGTCTATGTAGCCTTATGCGCAGAATGCTCACCAGTCAATTTACCGAACTCTTGTTTTCTCTTATTGCCTGATAATTTCTGCATTTGCAAAAACTGGCCATATGCTTTCAAGTAGAAGAGCAACACTGCTATAATTATGAATCTGGCTGGCTTGACACTGCTAAAATTTGGGAGTCTTCCTTGCCGCCGTTGAAACAACAAAGATTCAATGTGGCATATTTGACAACTATGTTCATGTAAAGCAATGTGTTATGTAATCAGCGCATGCAAATCACGCATCATGATGAAAGCATGATGTCATTATGTTGTGCTCTGCCCCTTGGGCACAAGCTACCTGCACACACACATGAATACGTTGAGGACAGCATTCTCTCTTAACGGCATTGTCTTGTGCCACCATCCTCCTGTTTCCTCAATCCTCCCCATTCCGTAATCACTTTCTTCTCATCTGCAGTATGAGGAAATGGAATAGTGTATTCCATGTTAATTCGTTTTAATCCGATGTTTCATTGTCCCAATTTATTTCACATACATCTAAATGGGTGTGTTACAATGGTGTCATGTAAGAAAACTACAAAACCTGTCAACTTAAAAATGTCCGTTTTAAGAAAAAGATTGCTTAATTTAATTCAAGACCACGGTGGACACTTTAATATGTGGAGCCTATTTATTTACGGTGCAATATATAGGTATATATAAACACACCCTAAGTTTGCCAGCTGTTTCATTATTTGCTTTTAAAAAGTAGGTCCGTAAAATTGAGAAATTAAGCCTCACTCAATCATTGACTTGTGACGTCATATTCCGAGTGCTTGGAAGGCCACACTGATGCATGCATTCATGAAAGCCCCTGTGTAGATATCTCAAAAGCAATTTTGCAGTTTAATTTTTGACTCACGTGGAATGATGTGCTTGCCTTTATCGTGTTGTCCATTCAGCATGTCACTCCTTTTTAAACTGTACAAAATGCATTATGGGTCCAGCTAGCCAATAGGTTAGCGGACAACATTTTTGTTTTTTTATGTTGAAAAACAGTAAATTGTCAATCATTTGCTGTGGGAAGATCATAGCTTCAAAAACTAGTCACAAGCCATCGTCATCACATCGCTGGGGTTATTAAAATGAGTAGCAATGTGTGGAGCGTCAACAGTGGAAAGAGTGAGCTCTTTTACAGAAATGTGGAATTTTAACCATTGGTAGACACTTAATGTTGTGCAGCAAAGTTGTTCCTCCATATTGTATTGCCATGTGCTTGTTGGGACTTTGTTGCTGAATGTACAGTCACAGTTTTTTCTCCATGACCACTGACCCAACATTGCGTGAGTTGTATGCCTCCAGAATTCACTGTGGCCTTGGCCGTGCAGTCCACCCAATTTGCATGGGTTCGGGTGAGAGTGCACGCCCAGTGTTTTCGTAACACACATCTCACTCGCTTGCACAGAGGCTGCTGTTCTACCCTAATGAAGAATCAATAGACTTTTTCCTGGCCAGCTGTCCCCCTGGCTTAGGCTGAATCAATGACCCTCTCATACTGGGTGTTAATGGTACCCTTGTATGCACATGTACATGCTGGTAAATGAAGGAATTTATCCTTTAAAGTTACATTAAATATTACTTCAGGCGCTGGTATTGCGATCAACAGTAAACAAAAATCTACCTTTCATCCTGGGGTGTAAATAGCTGACTTTTAATAGCAATATATTTTCTTTACATTTATTTAAGGTAGATTTGAAGTTTTTGTGACTGCAGGGATCCATATGCTTAGTTTTTTTCGGTAAAGTCACGTAGGTATAAAATAAATTAAATCACGACGTTTCGATGGCAACACGAGCAATCATCATCAGGTGGGAAAACCACAGCAAAAAAAAATCATTGATCTGGTTTTCCCACCTGATGATTTATAATAGCATGGTCTAGCTCCAGACACATTGGTAAGTCTCTAGTACAAGTTGCAAATGGAGACATTTGTGGTTTCCAAGTGGCGTATCAATCACTTTGCTTGCTCCACTGTGTTGCATAGCATCTAGAAGAGGATCCATATCATAGCACAGGTAGGACACAGGTATGATGGATTCTGGTTTTTGTGCCCAGTTGCAACTAAAATGCGATTAATTTAAATGCTGGTCAGTGTTAACTCGGCCTATAATTATTTTGTTTTTAATAATGAGTGCCAGTCAGTGGGAAACCAAAAAGCAGTTGTCCTATGGAAACACTGATTTTCACAGGTTAAGGACTATTGCTAGAGATATGCACTAAACCATACTCCTTCATCAGTGAGATGCATTCAGTGAGGCACATATTTAAGATACATTTATTTAATGAGATTCAAAGCTTTCGTGACTGCAGTAATTCCTCTTTGTTTTTTTCGGTAAAGTCACGTAGAAAATATAAATAATTATTATTGGATTTTATATTCTACGTGACTACCGAAAGGACCAAAGAGTAATTTATTTCATTGTTTAACATTATTAAGAGTAGCATCATTTAGTTCCAAGCACTGTACATATAAAGGTATTGTTTTCAGGATATGACGTGTTTATTGTGGTTTGTTAACAATACATTATCAGGACTGAAACAGGCTGACAATTGTACTATTCATGGTGGAGAAAGTTATAATTTGTAAAATACTGTGATTTTGTTCAAAGCTATATGTTATAAATAATGTACTCTTTCCCATTTCGTGAAATTATGTTTATAACGTAAGGTGTGTTCATGGTACAGTAATGCTCCGATTTACATCTCCACTTTAACATGATTTTGCACATACGTCGTCACTGAATACCAGGACCTGATTTGCGTCGCCTAAACCCACACATCGCTGACAGCATCATCCTTCCCTTTTCGTATCCATCGCCTCTCAGCCTTCGCCTTCACCTACCCTGCAGATTTGCTTTGATGCGCATCGTTTCAATATTTGTTGTCGCGGATTTCAGGAACGTGTCCTCGACGTAAATCGGGGTATGACTGTACAACATGCATCGGCCGTCCTGAACAAAGACTGGCCTCCATCAAGGGAATGTGGAATTACAATCGCTTGTGCAGAGCTACTGCTCCATTACTTAGCCAGAAAACACGTTTGTTTTTTCTTCATAAATACAAACATCTCATCCAGCAGTGTGTTTATTATGGATGATGATGACCTATAAACCTCTTGAGTTGATTTGGAATGTTAAAAAACTAGGCTCAACTCATCAGTGCCTCTATACTTTTCAATACCAACACATTGTAGTGCAGTTATGGTGCTGTGACATAGCCCTGAGCAGACTCCAAACTGCATAATAAATGTGATTTCAGAGCACAGAACCACAGAGTCCATACTGTGGTCTCATATTATAATTATTATCTGCAGTGCCCTGTCTACATATTGAAGCCAAAGATTTGAAATTCTTGTTTGAATTAGCAGACTGTCATCCTTGTGTTGCCCATCTTTGTTGTGGTTTTTGGTTGCCACTATTGTAATGGGTCAGGCTGACCTCTGGTGCAAAGTGGCTTTAAAACATTTTTGGATCGGCAGCACATTGGCTCACTTACTTTTCAGTCTCCATTCACATCCCAAATGCAAGTGAGGTTGACCTGTCGTGTTGCAATTCCATTGTTTTGTTGCACAGGTGGGGGTAGCTGTCATTAGATGTTCCGTTTCGAAAATTATCATCATAACAGGTAAAGTGGTAAGATTATTTTTATTGCCAAGCGGACGTTAGTAATTGTGTTGTTTTAAAAAAGATTTGCACAACACAAATTGCAAACACTTGCCGAACATGTCTGTGAAACACATTTTTTGGGAGTGGACTATCAATTGGTTACATATTTCAGAGAGCTTTTCATGTCATACTTGCACACTGCTTTAGTCCAGTGTTATTAAATCACGTGAGGACAAAGTTAGACTTTTGGAAAATCTGGAATCCTGTGATTCCTTCAATTAAAAGTACATCCTTGCTCAAAACAGTTGAGGACAATGTTCTTCTCCGTTGGTAGTTATGAGCCAATGCAGGAGTTTCCATTTTTATTTCATCAGGGACCAGTCCATATAGCATATTAGTGATCGTAGAAGTATGCTGGGCTGAGTTAACCTCCAACCAGGATTAAAATCGCAGTATTATTATTACAATTCAAAAACCATCGCCACAATACCACCAGACCACCATTGGAACCTGCTTTGCCAGTAGCAAAATATGATAAATTGTTTTTTTACCCTTTTATCTGGCAACAAAACTGACACTTTTTTTTTACAAGGAATCATGTTTGCATTGACCACAATACCTGCGGTCGGAATGCAAAAAATAACACAACTCTGATAATGTATGCACTAAATTTTGATTTAAAGCTTTCGTGACTGCAGGGATTCATCTTCTTGGTTCTTTCGGTAAAGTCACGTAGAAGGGAAGTAATAAAATAATAAAAATAAAACAATAAAATTATTCTCACGACGTTTCGGCCACAACGCAAGCAGCCGTCCTCAGGTGAAAATTGATTGGTCCACACCCGAGACAACTTTTCTTAGAGCCTAGTCTCACATGGTGTTGGACCAGATGACGTCCAATACCAACAGGCCAGATTTATTCAGGTTAGGATATACTACTTATTTCACAGTTATCGGTAGTCTTGTTATTAGGTACGTTTCACCACAATACCAGCTCCTCGTATGGATGATGTCACATGCCGTTTGGCAGTCCTCCACAGAAATTGCAGCACAGCAATATGAATATAACCTATGCCTCATTGCAAACTGGTATGCTGACCAAGCTTTTGTAGCCTGCCCGACAATGGATATTGGTTTTCTTTTTTTCCCCCACAAAAACATCCCCATATCCAATCGATATTTGTGTGAATAGGTTCCCCTCCATTGACAGAAGATTTTATTCAGAAACAGAGGAATGCAAAAGTCGAAATAGTCTGCAGTCAGATGAAGTCACTTTAGAATTTATGCTACAAGTGTATTTGTTGATTTCGATGCTATGTGAAATAAATACCGCACTAAAATGGGATCATGTAGCCTCCACAAATATAATTATAAATAGGAAGATTGAAGAGCGGGGAAGTGTTTCAATAAAGCAGGTGATGCATGTTTAGTTTTGAACTGTTTGCATGACTATTCATAGAACATTAATAGAGAAAATAAATAATGTTGGATTATTATAAGTGTTTAAGCAATGTGTGTCTCATGAAGTTGAGACTATTCATCAGACTGCTTGCTTTATTTCACCAGAAATGACTGGGTGACTGCATGAGTGACCTCTTTACCGAGAGTAAACTTAATGAGGTTAAATATGCATGTACAAGTACCAGGACCCCACTGATCCTGAGTTTGAATCTTAAACCCAAATGCCACCAAAAGTTAAGTATTGTTCTTATTTGTAATAAAGCTGATGGGTTTCAGCTTGGCAATGAATGACTGCTCAAAAAATAATGTAAATGGTTTTATTTTCTCAGCCCAGCTGAACTTTGAGGCGTTCACTTGGTATGGGCGGTATATGTACCTTGGCTAAATGTGGCCAGGTGGAACTGTGATTAGAGCACTTAACTCATTCACAATCTTAAGTTTGTGAGTTCAAATCCCAGCCGGACGCTGATGCAGCCGTAGTTCTCTCTGCAGATAGATTGATTGCTGTCATGGGGGAATGTGGGATTTTCACCGCTGACTCTTGAATATGCAATGAAGATCCACACTGCCCAATGGTTGGGTACAGTGCGGTAAACTGATAGTACAGTAGATGGCATGCTATAGTCGATGGCTATAGTAGATCATAGACAAATGGTGAACCACTCACTGCGCATCATGAAGACGAATCATGCTGTGCTTATCACCAATAATTTACATCCATTTGTCTCACCACTGCTGGATGAAGGCCTCCTCATACCTTACCAGTCATGGTGGTTCTTTCCCCATACTTCAGCATACTGGTGGTCCGTGTGGGTTGGTGAAGGAGGGGGCCGATGACCAGCTTAGATATCACTCGCAACTGATGTCAGTCAATGGCCAATAATTGAACTTTGTTTGTCGGGCCCAAAGCACAGTGCATATTGAAGAGACCACAGAAGCAGTTATCTGGCCTCTGTCTTCATAAGTGGCCTGTGGGGAGTTACCAGAATGCATATTGCTTCACCTTATGCCTTGAGAGAACTTTATGCGTAATACTTATGCCAGCAGGGCATCTTATTGAGGACGTTCATTTCAGTGTCTCCTTCCTCAAACGCTGATCTTTGTTGGTGCCTCTTAGCCAGGAGTGTACATTCTACTTTTCTATTGCAGAGGGCAGCTTCATTTTGTCACAAGCATTGTTGATTTCCAGAGATATAACGGGTTGAGTTGACATCCTACGACGATTTAAACTCGCAACCTTATGGTTGTGAATTGAGTGCTCTAACCGCAGCACCCCACCCAGCTGTAAGACCAGCGTGTAAAGCCGACGCACATGTCCACACACACGCAAAACCCCGTGTACACTTGGATCCTAGAGGTCCATTTCCTCCAGAAGGCATGATCAGAGCTTTTCTGCGTCTCCCTCGCCGAAAATTGGAAACGTCTTCGCCTTTAAAAAATAATCCTCGGGATCGTCAGAGGAGGAACATTCTTTTCGGCTTAAGTCATGGCCTGCCAGTAACCAATGGGAGAATTGGTGTGCTGAGAAGGAAGAGCGGGGCACGTGTGTGGTGGCCAATATAAATAAGCGCTTCCCATATGCGTGGCGCCTTCTGTGGCAAGCTGTGCCTAGAATAGGAGAACGTGTTTGTGACTGTATAGCAGTGGCAATGAAGTTAACATGGTGTTTAACATTTTAAACTATACACTTTTTTCAAATTCATGACTAAATCAAATAACTCTAAAATGTATCATGTTGTTAATGTTGTGAATTGGAAGTTAAATGTTTTTTTTTAGCTGGCCGGTTGGTTCAGGGGTTTTTAACCCTCATGCTTCCATCAAGAGCATTTAGCCCATCACCACCGAGGCGATGAGTTTGAAACCAAGTTTCGGATTTGTTTTAAGGTATAGTAAGTTGGATGTCTCAGCCAAGTCGCCAATGACTACGCAAAAAATAAATTTGAATTCCAGCTGTATAGACTATTTGAGTTTATTTCCATGTAATGAACACTTTACAGGGAATGTGCGTGCAACACCTGGTATTGAATAAGAGACCCATGCAATTTACTCTCATGTCCTGTAGTTCTGTATTGTATTTTTTTGGCAGCTGTTCTTCGACGCAAGATTATTCACTGCAAGAGCTCCAAATCGAAATGTATTCTGACGGTACATTTTAGGCACGTTTGTAATTTTCAAATATTATAATTCAGGAAATTGGTTTTGTTGGATGACCTTTTCTTAAGAATTTTGCCATGTGATTTTGTGGGGTCCAGTTGCTTAAATGGATAGTAATGTTGGATCCAGGTGCTTTATGTAATTGAATGCAGGTAGGAATGCCTGCCTGCAGTTCAGATGACCAGTTATATTTTTCCTGTAATTATACCACACTAAATCACTGAAACATAAACGTAAGGATATGTTCATTTGAGAATTAAAAGTAAGTTCTGGGACCGCAAATGAAGGGAAATTAAAGAAACAGTTTAAACCGCCGAATGATAAAAAATGTAATGCAACTGCAGTGGATATTCATTGTCATTGCTGCAACAGTAAAAAGTGATATGGATATTTAAATAAACTCTAACAATGCCCTGTTAAATAATATGCTCTATCTGTAGTGCAGTGGTCGCTCAGTTATTAATGCACTGCACTAGGAACCTGGCAACCTTAATTTGATTCCCAGCCATTGCTAACACCAAGTGGCATCGAATATCTGAACCAATCCTGGATTGTCCCTAAAACTAACTCTCCTTGACCAGCTGAATAAGTATGGTCAAACAAGCCCTATGACCCACGTTGCATGAATAGACCTTCATCTATCAGCGTGCTAACCAAGCCTTTGAAAATATAATTCTAACCACCAAAAACTTTGGTCATGATTCACATTTTGTTGGTAATTATAATAACTTTTATAAAGAATAGGATTACATTAAATTAAGGATTCCATGTTGCTTTTTTTTCACACCATTCCTTTTTAATTTGACGGTACCACTTTATTTTGTTTCAGCGTGTACTTTTTTTATTGACGGTAGGTATTTGCAATCGGTGTAATAGCATACAAGTAATTTGTTCCATTGGCCTATTGTTGCATGAACACTCACTTTAGCGGGTCGTTGATAAAATATTATTGCTTTGGAAAAAAATAATCATTGTTCTAAGTATTCATCAAGCCAAGAACTGACATAGTAACTCGGGAGAAAAGCAACAAACAATTCATTGGAATTTTTAATATTCAAAGAGCATTCTGAAACGAGCATCTGGCAGGGCTGATTTCTGTGCTCGTACGGTTTTTCTGAACCAGTGGTGGAAATTCCCCATTGATCGGTGGGGTCCAGTCTTTCCAGAGGGCAACTTAGTGGCACCGTGGTTTTAGAGCACTTGACTCGATTGGGAGGTTTCAAGTTGAAATCCCACTTGGGAGTCAATTCATCCCATCATTCGTCTGGGGTTGATAAAATTAGTACCCCTTTGTAGAGCGTCAATAACACCCATCCTGCTCATCTGAGCAAGGAGACACTTAAATACCTTGATGTGATTACATATGAATTACTCAGTGTCTTGTCTTTCTAAGTGGATGACATATGGCTGGAATCCTGCAGTCAGCCCTTTTCGCACAGGCCTCGGGGAGATACAACATCCAGTTTGAAAACACGGCATCTAAATATAGGGGGGGCCCTCTTTGGCTGTGGAAAGCGTGGGTGCAACTGCTGCAGCCAGCAGAGCATGGAAGAGCGGCGCTTTTAGCAACAACCAAGAATTGGGAGGGGGTTCTCTTTCCCATGTGCCGCTATTGGGCAAGACCCAGTTACTAATCTTTTGGTCTTTGGCTTTACAAAATATTATATGATTACTTTTTGATTATTCCCAATTATGGCTGTGTAGGTTATATAGTGGTTATAAAATCACCAATAGCACTAAGAGGTAGTATTGAATGCTCTTTGTATTTAAGTGGATATGGAGACCAAAAAACAGCGATTGTAGAATCTAGCTAAACATTGTGTCCTGTGCTGTTCTGAACATGTTTGGAGTTTTGCTCCAAATTTTTTTGAAGTTAGTCAGGAACTCGAGTCGCATCTGCAGTGATGTATTAAAACACACTTGGATGATGCTGCAGTGATGTCATTCGAGCCTTCCTGACTTATAGTGCTCCTGGCTGACATTAAATGCTCCGTTTTATTGCTCTGTAAATAATTGAGAGACCAGTTGCTTGCGTACAGTTTTTAAGAAAATGTCGGTTAACATTCAGGATGATAGAAGCTTCGTAAAATAATTCACTTTTTCCAATTATGCTACGGTGATTTAATTAATGGTGAATGAATAGCACACTGGTGGCATTTTCGGCAAAAATGTAATGTTGGCTGTGGGAATCGTACCATCGATCTTGTGCAAACTGGCTCGGTGGCAAGTGCTTTGACCACCACATTATTCATTCGGCCATAGATTTTCTTTAAAAAGATTCCTTTAATATTCCACAATATAGATATTTCTCATGGCTCATGTGTTCAGCGTGGTATTTTCAATCAGCACTTGGTGAGAGGATATGGCAGATATGTGCATGTGCAGCTAATGTCTATTGCGATGGCTTAAGCGTTATTAGGCTTCTCAATGAGTGGTGCATTCCAGACTATGCACTGGGTAACTGGGCCTTTTGAGACCCTTGTGTAAATTGAGCTCTCAAATGCCCTCTGCTCATGCCCTGATTGGTCCAGGACTTGTTCAGCATGTTCACCTGTTCGATGAAGTTTGTGTCGCAAATTGGCCAGCTGTGTGCACGGGTCCTTTGGGGCTACAAGAAGACTCTCGATATGACACTTACACTTTCAGTCTATTTACAGCACTCATTAATTAGACATTTTAGTCGGCCTCCTCGCTGTATTGCCGGGTGTTAATAGTCCACTGCAAGAGCGGCTCTGTGGTTCAAGTATTGACTCCTCATCGGAAAGGTTGCAATATCAAATCCCTTTAGAAGTTGACTCAACCGATCCCGTTTTTTAGGGGTAGTAACATGATTCCCATTTTGTTTAACTCAACAATTGTTCTTTGAATAAACTTGGGCCCCACCTATAGAATGTGGAACTTTGATCACTTGTTCAGGACTGTCAGTGGAGATGGACATCACCCAAGCACTCATAACGTTTCAACATTCAAAGTTTGACAAATTAACGCAGTCATCATAGGATGCATGACTTGCAGTGTCATGGTATTTTTAGTCTAGGTTGCTGTAGCACTGACGGGGCATTCAGACGACTCAAATACGCCAGCCTTCTCCCCCAACATCTCACGCTCCCAGGGGCCTTCACGCGAAACGTATTTACACCACGTGCATTACATTACTATACAATCGCCATGAGCAGCAAAACTCTACGGATATAGTTCTGAATGTTATAGTACACATTTCATAAAGAAATGCATAGGATTCCTCATGAAAATATTTTTTTTTGGTTTTCTCTGTGATCATTACTGGACACTGCCTAAATCTCTGCTATGTTGCCACGATTTTTTTTCACTTCTACAAGGCGGCCGAGGTTTGCTCTTGGAGTAATGAAAGAGGCACTGCTTGCTCAAGGGGTGGAACATTCCCTTTGGTTAGCCAATGTAAGACAGGCTGTGCTTTCACTTTCTTTTTTAATATAAAAAGCCAGACATTCTCACAAGCCCAAATTTCAACCTGTGCAGTGAGAAAACTGCAAAACGATTCATTCAGACTGCACGCACGAGCTCGGCGGGACACCCCGGCAGCTGCGTGTTCGCTCTGAATTTAACGCCGTCGCATTCCGTTGGAGTCCAGCCACGCCACGTTCCTAAAATATGCAGGGTGTGCTGAGTCTAGTGCCACGAAAAATCACAAACCGCTTTCAGTGGTCCACGGTGAGAGCCTTGGCATGGCATGGCCTCACCCATCCATATGTTGCACGGAAGTGGCGAGGTGGCAGCTTATCTCTTAGTCCTGGACCAGTTGGCTGCTGGGGGGAGGGTGCCACGTGGCCCATAAGTGACCGTATTCTGCGTTCTATTTGGGAGTTGTTTACATTGTGTCACCAGGACAAAATTCTTGATGCGGTAGGTCACGTTGGAGCCGGGTGTCTGCTCAATTTTTCCTGCCGCGTGTGCCGGCTATATTTAACGTCAGAGCCGGAAAGGGCCCGTTCTTGTGCTTAACCCCTGATGTTGACATCAACATCAAACCCGGTTAGGTGGTTTTCCACCTTGGAAGAAGTAACTTTTTGGCTGCACTGCTATGGGATGCATATTTGTCTCAGACAGTCATGACCTATATGCAGTCTGGCAGTATTTACGTAATATTTTTACTTAAATCGTCTCCATGTGCAAACGAGTGGTAGATAGTTTGTGCTCATCTCCTTTGGCAATCTTTTTGAGCCAGTGGTGGGGGGTAATTCTGTGAATTGAACAAACACCGTTGACTTCCACGAAGTTGTACCTATTTTATCGGTTGCAGAGAGATGATGGGCGCTCCGTTGCTTATCCATGAACTTGACCTGTGGTATTGCTGCACAATCTATTCTTACAATTTGGTATTAATTGTACGTAATTATATTTTACAATAGTTTAAGTAATTTTATTATTATATCACGTTATAAATGAATATGGAAAATTAATGATGTGCACGGCTTTAACAAGTGAGAAAGTATCAAATGTAATCAAGACCGGAAAGGTGTTAACTTTCCAGACAATAACACATTTTGGCTTGGACTCAAGGTGATGCTGTGGCAACTCGTAGTCCAAAGGTTGAGAGTTCAAATTCTTGTTAAGGGTCGACTTGTCCTTTTTCCACTCTGGATCTAATACACTGAGTTTGTCATAGTGGGAAATTAACATGCGTTGTGTCCATCTTAGGAATGTGAACGTGGAATGTTTCTGTGCAGAAAAAAAACATCTTCTGCAGAGTCCCTTGGGTATATGAGCTTACACCCACACTCGTGCATTGTGATGCACGCGTCCTTTCGATTGCACATGCAGTAATCATGGCAGTACACAGCACACTAATTATAAGAAAAAATACCCCACATTTATTTTTACAGAACTTGGCCTGTTTTGCCCACATACTACACATTTGGGCATTATTATTGGGAAGCTGTCTGGCAGGTTTCAACTTACGCTGAAATGATCAGCTGTCTTTGCTTAAGAACCTGCAAATATATATGAAGTGGGTTGACCAGGATTCTAACCCAGGCACTCGGCAGTGTCAGCCCAGTTCTCTGACATTGGCATTAACCCCGTGAGCCAGCCATCAACCTCAGTGCCAGAATCTTATTTAAATATGGAAAATAAGCAGACTTTGTTGGCAAAAGGTACGACTCTCCAACTGCCACCACCTCTCTGGTTATGAGCATGGGTACAATTCATAGCATCTGACATTTTTTTTTGAAAAGCGATTTTGTAAATACTGCCTCATGCACAGTGCTTTGAAAACAAGCCTATATGCTTTACTGGTTGCACACATGCCGTATTTCGTGAGTTTTGTAAAACAAAACCACACTCATTCCTCCAACAGCACTGGGTTGTACAGATTGCTCTGCTGCTCGGTGTGTACGTGTTAGATTTTGTGTGTGTTTGTGACCCACGTGTATTCGTCAAGGATTCAGAATTTGTAACCTATGACCTCCAACAACCCTACCCCCTGTTTTTGAAGCCTCTTCAAATCGGGCCATTCATCACGATGCAATATGCCTCCCCCTACCTCCTCATCCCCACACCCTCATCTCAAGCCACCTCTCTCTGCCTCTCTCCATCTGCCCCCTTTTCTCTGCCTCTTCCTTCCTTTCCCTTTAACCAAGTGCTCCTGCACTGGTCTTAAATTCCATCCAGATGTGAGCGGCCTGCTCACTGTTGCCATGCCCATGCGGCTGGGGCTTTCGTACAAACACATAACAGGAAATGACAGAAGCAGAACAAAAGCGAGGGGGTTTAGAAAGAGGGAATGGGATGCACGGAGGTCCTGAGAATCGGACAACCTCCCAGCCAAATGTCCTCGTGCGATCCACTCGTAGAACAAACTTTCACACCAAGTCAAATTCTGTCCTTAGAGGTCATTGCTGTCATTGCAGACATCCGTATTTGGCTTGTAATATTACATACATTATTATAAATAACATGAATAATAATGTATGTAGAATTGTCACATTGCACTATGGTTAAAGTGCTCATCTCACTTTTGCAAGAATAAAAAAAATCTGGGCACGATTTTTGTGGGAAGTCAGCAGTGGTGGGATACCAGATCTTGCAGTAGGTACGTGGAGATTCCTCTACTGACTCAGGACCACTACCAGTGATTAGTACTGCCGCATAGTCATTTGAAAATGGAGACACTGACTTCCTTTCCTATAAAAAGGCTTGTAAATAAATAATGTGTGAACTGTGTTCAATAGTTGTTCCTTGATTAGGCAAGCTCAGTAGCACAGTGCAAATATAATTTCATGTGAAACGTTTTGCCGTATTTTTAAATCCTTTATATTAAGTTCGCTTGCTTGCTTGCGTGCTTGCTTGCGTGCTTGCTTGCTTGCTTAGGACCGTGCAAATCTTTAGCTCGTTTTTTAACCCACTTCCCGTGATCCAATCGAGCTGACATTTTCCACACAGACTCGTTGTGACAGACAATTCATGTTCGTGAAAAAATTCCCAAAATTTTACACTTTTTAGGCAAAAAAAAAATATTTTACATATATTCAAATATAACTCATTCATCGCTTTGGCTGAACGTCACAGTATAAGAGCCCAGAGCGTAACCCCTCCACAGGCCGTGGCGGAGTAGCGCAGTTGGTAGCGCCTTCGCTTCCCATGCCAAAGGTCGTGGGATCGATCCCCGCGTCCTCCACAGGCGAATATATTTTTTAATCCTTTATATTAAGTTCGCTGCCACGCATATAAAGGATTTATAGTGAAAAACTTTGTTTTTACGGGTTTACTTGTTAGAGTTCAAGGAATCCTGCATAGCTGTTTGAGCATATGGATCTGTGAGAGATATATGTACTCAACTGGGGGAGGGTTCTAATATGAAATCGCATCTGTGGAGGGTAGAATGTGTTCTTTTAATCCTCCTGGCTCGATGTGCCAAGGTGTTATATTTATTCGCAGTTGTCATTTATGAAGTGAATGAATGTATTCATAGAACCAATGCCGAGTAAACCCAACGTTTTTATTTTTTTATTTAGATTTTAATGTACTTTTCAGTTTCCGGCCGTCATAAGGCAAAGACACTTTCTTCTCGTTAAATTTGGCAGAGCATCACATAGTTGGTGAATTGCCCCAGAAGACTAGGTCTCTCACCCAGCACTCTGATGGTGCTCCCTCATGCTCTATATGAAGTGGTTCGCTGCATATCAATGTAAATTTGTATTTATATGTAAATACTAGCAGTGTAAATTTTGACTTAACTTTCGTGACTGCAGGTATTTATATTCTTTGGTTCTTTCGGTAAAGTCACGTAGATATAAAAAAAAATAAAGTGATAGAAGAAAAAATTATAATACAAATAAAGTGAGTAAAAATACCACGACGTTTCAATCGCAACACAAGCGGTCGTCATCAGGACGGTAGTCATCAGGACGACCGCTTGTGTTGCGATCGAAACGTCGTGGTATTTTTATTCACTTTATTTTTATAATAATTTTTTCTTCTATCTACGTGACTTTACCGAAAGAACCAAAGAATACTAGCAGTGTATCCATCCATCCCCTCCCATCCAGCAAAACTTTTTCTTATCTAGTATCATAATTATGTGCCTTGGTACATTCCGTATAAACACTCAAATTATGTTAAAGTTCTGCTTGGGTGATATTACACATTAACAATTTTTATAAAAAAAAACATTTATGCCACTGATGGGAAGAAACATCTTGACTTTTCATACAGTTAGATTTTGGCATTTTTTTTGCATTCACTGGTCACAGGCCTCAGATCATGAACTTGCTACACTTAAAAAGTTGCTTTAACTTGGGCAAGAGTTCATGATTTTAACTCTGGTCATCAGGGAGTACTGGTTCATTGCTTTGGCAAAGACCTCTTCAGCTACTCAACCACTTATTCTGAAAATGTTAAATTCTTAATGATCATCATCTTCATAGATATGCCCATGGGGACCAGACTTGAATTGACATCACAAAAATGAATTTTGCATCTCCATGGTAAGTAATGCATTTAATTCAAAGCCTTTACAGACTGACATTCCATAAATGAATTCAAGACTCGTCATTTTTAAACTGTACCCTGTTAAAGCAGAGCTTTTAAAGTTGTTGAATTAGAGAAGTCTGGTCATTTTGTTTATAATTCTAGATTTGAAGTTTTCGTGACGGCAAGGATCCATACTCTTTGGTTTTTTCGGTAAAGTCACGTAGGTTAAAAAAACAAATATATTAAATCACGACGTTTCGGAGGCAACACAAGACGGAAGCTTGTTTAGCATGGCGTCGCAAAGCAACATATCGCTTATTGTTGTCAAAAGCAGGAATAGAATATAATTATAAGTTATATAAAGGGTCAAAAGTTGGACGTTGGAGCACTTGCCATTTTAATAACCGTGTCTGCATGCACTTTCTCTTTTCAAACGAGACCAAAGCAAAATATTGGCTTCCTTTAAGGAACTTAAACATGTTATACATACTTCAAAAGTGCACTTACTACCTTTAAAATATTAATTTCGTCAACTTTTCTGTTCGTCTGTCTGGGTTCCTGCTGCCAAATAAAATGCTGACATTGCACACCTGCAATATATAAATTATCGACTAAAAATGTGATTTTTAAAAAATAGTTGCTTATGTTAACACTTTTTTGGCAGAATATAGAACTACTGAATGCATGGCACTAGAGGTTTTTATCTTAACTACGTTGTTATTTGCTTGAGAAAAGGACATGAAAATGCAAGGTTTAGTTAAATAGAAACATTTGGAGTTAAGAATTCTCGGCAAAACAGCAATCTCCTCCCGATTCATCTTCTTTTCACAGTTTGACCAAACCACCCAATAGTCAACCAGTCCAAGCCAGTCCAAGCTACACTTGGTTACAAAATTATTTCAAAATGATTTTCCTTATAGCAGCCGTTTGAGTTGGCAGTGTGGCGACATTGCCCCTCACACGGCCCCCTACACCCACCGCCCTACACCCACCGCCCCGTCTGGGTAAGACACTTGTGCCAAATGCCACGTTCCCCATGTGGCGAGGCCAGTGGGGTATTGGGTAGGCAGTTGCACAGAGACTGGACTTTATATATAAAGACAAATATCCCCCATAGAGGCCTGTACACCACAGAAGCAAGTGCTGTAAGTGAGCACCTGTCACAGCCAGCACAGCACTTGAAGGGGGTGGTGTAGGCAGCAGCATGCCCAGCTGCCTTTTTCCCCCAAAAATGTCTTACATTTACATGCCACACCAGGTTCATGCTTTATATGCCACTATTCTGCAAGTTGTGGCATTTAACCCAGGTCGTTGGGATTAAAGTGCAGTGCACTAACCATTGCACCGCTGCTCCCCTTGTTTATATACATACACACATGTGTGGATGATCTACGATGGGTTATGATTTGCAGATGCTCCCTCAGGTTTATTCCCTGTCGACATTAGTGTCTGCCAGAGTACTGGCTGGATGTTTGCACTACTACTACTACCATGCCCCGAGACTTGACCTGTGCTTTGTGTGTCTGGAGAGAATTAGTGTATTTGGGACGGCAATGAATAGCTCTATACACATGATCCAGCCCTGCCGTGCCTTTCTGTTTTATCATCACCTTAGTGTATTTTTCCTCGTCTACCATACTGCTGTGATCTGTGCTATTCTGATACATCTCAGCGATATTTTGATTCATAACAGAGTACGTGAACCACTGCCATTGAGCAATGACATGTTTTGAAAATTATCTCCGGAGATCGCAGTGTTGTGCAGGACAAAAGTTTGTAAGTTTGTAGATTTACTTACCGACAGATGATAGTGTCCTAACCTACACTGCTTTACAGTACTTGGTATTTTGGCAGTGAAGCACGAATAAAGTGTGTGTATAGTATCTCATGTGTCTTGTAGACGGCACATGGTACGCACAAATGTCCTTGATGAACAAGGTGCTACCATACATGAACAATCTAACCTTTTTATGAGGCGTGACTGCACATTCTAGCAGTTGGTGTGCGCGCTCCTTGCCAGTTTGCACTATTCAATTTCCAACATCCCTTGATGATTGTAGGAAAATGTTAAGATCCTGTGACATCATTTGCAAGAGTGCCATTGTGTAGTAGTAGTATTATTAAGCAGAAACAGGATGGTGTCATGGCAAAGTGCCTAACCTGAAACTTAAATCCTGGCCAAGGGTTCAATTCGCCTATCCGTCCTTCTGGGGTCAATAATGTGAGTAACAGTGTGAAGGAAGTCAACTTGGAATTCCTATGAATGAAGTCGAATTTTCACCGCTTTCTCAGCATCACTTTGAGCGCGGCCTAATGCTCATTTTGTTACAAGTACGTAAAGGACGAAAGCCGAATCTTGACAATGCCCTTCAACTGAATTACCTATATATGAATATTGTATCTCCCTGTTGTGTGTTGTACAGGTTTGAACAAATATTAACCAACGTTATTTCATTGAAATGTAGGCCGAGGAAAATTACTTGTATGACTGTAGTAGACCTTCAAGGAATGTGTATATGAGAATTCATCGAGTTAACCAACAACAGACGACAACAAAACCCACTGCAAACGCTGAGCATTGCAAGTTCAAGTCACATTTTTTTAAATTATCTACTTGCTTTGTATTAGAGTTGAATGCTGCCATTATACAATCAGATTCATGTTTAGCAACGTGAAATTAACAATAGCTATCTCTAAGCAACGGCGGTTTGCCCTGGTTAAATCAAATACATTTAATTAAGAACAGAGAAGGGCTGAGTAACTGCTGATGAATCTGTGTGTGTGTGTGACCTCAGCAAGCTGGCCTCTTTACACGATTCTTGTGCTAAAAATGGGGCTCTTATGAGCTGTTTGCATTGAAATGTTTCCTGTTATGATTGGTCACGCTGGTGAGGCAGCTGGCATGATGAGGCTCATCTGAGAGCGTTTATTATTAGAGGGCCAGATTGCACACGGTCACTTTGCCTGCGGTTTTTACACAAATGCATCTTTCTGCGGTTATGTACACGGTGGGGGGGGGGGGTGCTCGTGGGGGGGGCAACAACCACTCGACATTGAGCGGTTGCTGCCCTCTCTTTGCCATATTTCTTCTTTGAGCGTGTACCGATGGTGGTGGGTCACGCTATGCATTGCTACTTGTGATTTCCTACGATCTTCCAATGAGCAATGTGCAACCAAAGGGTGTTGCTGCTGAGGGTGCACAAGGGGCTTTCCTCTCAAACGTTACCCACCACCTCATAGCGTACTGCATTCCAAATTTGTTTATTGAACTCAAATCACGTGGTCAACGTCTCTCGTCCATCGACCACACGTTTCATCGTCGGTGACAATGTGCTCCCTTTGGTGTCACTACCTGATTTGCTCGTTAACTTGTTCATGTTGCTGTTGTAGGAAGCCACTGGAGCTATGCTTTTGTAAATTCTCTCTTGAACACTCATTTCTTTAGAACTGCTTTTTGTGTCTAGTTTGTTGTCCTTCGCCCGCACCTCCGATTAACACGCTTGGCTACCTACGGTGTGAAAAGTTAGACGTACATACAACACGTAGAGATATTTCCTTGGCCTTGCTGAAATGAAGTTGGTTTCATTCCTCCAGGTGAAAACAATTTGTCACAAAGCCTCCATATGTAGGACTAGTGCTGTGTGAATGAAGTATAACTAGGGTGTTGCTGCCGCTGTTTTTACAATGTTTTCAGTGGCAGTATCAACATGAGTACTTTGCCATGGTGGCAATGTCGATTCATCATGATTGGGATTAGCCAGTGGTTAGCCACAAGCTTCAAATTGTATGTCATGCGTGAAAGTCTGTTTCGGGGTTGACTGCGGTGATTTTTAGTTATTTGTTTACCCAAGAAAACCTCAAATCCTCATTGGGCTGTTAGGTAAAGAAAACTGGAGTGCTAGACGATAATATCAGTACCACTTGGTGACAGATCAGTAGTGATTATCCTGTAGAGATGCCGGGCCCTGCCACATTCGTGTGGAATTTCCATCGCTGGCTTAGGACACCCCAGTGTAGATGAAATGGGTGCTGCGCAACACTCAAAAGTGACATGTTTTTTCTTGCTATAGTGGCATTGCTTCACGCTGCGTGCAGCGAAAGTGGTATGGCTGGCCACAGGTGCTGTAAAGAAAGTAACATTTGGTCGCACTTAACATTCTTACAGCCGTGCTGTTGCAGTAAACAGCTGTCTGGCCAACTCGCCCAGTGTAATGCCCATGTGCTTTCACTGCGGTGGCTTTTTTTTGCTTTTCGCTGTACTCGCTACATAACAGTGGCGTAGTGCGAAGGCTGTCGAGTTGCCGGGATCTTTAGTTCAAAGCTCGGCAATCGCTCAGGATTTGAGCAAGTTTTCAAGTGACACAAGTCAGTAACTGTACAAACAGCCATCACGTATAAAATTTGGGTTTTCACTCAACCGAAAACGTCAAGTTTTTGTGCAATAAAAGCACTCTTTGTTGAAGTAGAACCCTATTGGAAGTGACTTTAGATGTCGTTTTGTGATCGGGTTTTTTTACTGTAGCTATTGCGGTAAATGACATGATGCCTCAAATCACAATTGGAATATTATTGTAGATCATTTTTAAGGCAGCCTTAGGAATATTGACATCAAACCCTCACTGTTTGTCTGCCCCGTCCGTTTGTCCATAGTCACGTCACCATTTTCATTATATACCCCCATATTCTGGTCGCTGCGAATTTAGCCGCAACGTTTACCAATGCCATTGCCGAGATCCGTATAGTTTTTTGCGCAATTGAGTACAAAGTAACAAAAATAATACATTGCTCTTCATACGACTCCGAGCGGGTGGTTGCGCACGTAGCTTAGGAAAGGGGTGAAAGGGGCGAAGTGTGCACCATGGGGGAGGGAGGGGGCGCTGTGGAGGTTGCGTTTGAGGAGGTGGGAACCGTGCTAATCGGAGGTGCGGGGGAAGGACAACAACCTAAACACAAAAGGTAGTTGTAAAGAAATCAGTTTTCAATCTAGATTTAATTGTGCATAGCTCAAGGTGGCTTCCTCATATCAGAAGGAAACGCTTTCCAGGTGGCCGCAGAAGTGCATCTGTAAGCGCGCAATGCAGTGACCGTCTTTGTTCGATAGCTCGCCAAAAACCGCTGCGAGGATGAGCAGCGTTCGCGTGATGGTTTGTGCACCTTGACGAGATCAGCAAGGTATTGTGGTTCATTTGTGACAAGCACTTTGTGAGTGATGAGTGCGACCTCACATATTCGTTCAGCAACCGGAATCCAAAGCAGCTCGGCGAGCACTGGAGAGATACAATTGGATCTTGCAGTACCCGTCACACTCGCACTTTCCACGGGGTGCCCAGATCGGAGATGTTGGGGCCCGGGGAATATGCCCCCGGGTGTGCCCCCACACGAGTTTGTTACAGGGGGAGGGGTGAGTGAGTGCGCAGGGGCCACATGTACAGTACGTTTGTGTGAATGTAATAACGAGTTGGTGACCTGCGTCGGTGAAATTGTCTTCAGTAAATGTATTGAGGCACACAGAGTTGTAGAGGTTCGGTGATAGATAGTTGCAGACAGTGATTGCTCAAACGAGTGATGCAATGCACCTCAATGAGTTTATTATCTGACATCACGAGGCTGTCTCTTGTAAACCGCAATAATCTACAGTGGAGAAACAACTATCTGTCTATTGCTTGTTTACTAATCTTTCTCCATAATGATGGTGTGTCGATTTATGTGCTTATCTGCATCTCCACATTAGTGTGCTGCTTGCACCACTTTTTGTACGGTCAACTCCGCTCGTCACGATATTCTTGAAAATGTCTCACGAAATTGTTGAACATTCACAGATTAGCCTTATATCTGAAGTTCTTCAAGATATAAGGATATGGCGTAGGCATCTCTGAGCAAATATACACTTGTTTATATTCTTATTATATTCTTGGTTCTTTCGGTAAAGTCACGTAGAAGGGAAACAATAAAATAATAAAAATATAAAACAATAAAATTATCACAACGTTTTGACTGCAACACAAGCAATCAAGCAATCATCATCATCATCATCAGGTGGCCAAAAGTTTACTTAAATTACAAACACCATTACAAATATCCCCATGAAGGGCCGAGTTTTGCGAAACAAAGCAGGTTGGGTATTGCCAAGCTCGCAGCTAAAGGACATGTTAAGGCAGGCTTGGCTGCAGTTCCAAAAGTTAATATCTACAGTGTAGGTGATTCACAATTTGACAATGTCCTCTATGAGGATATCCAAACTTGGCAGACACAGATACTTTTCAATGGTATGTTCTGCTCCAATATGGGAGTGTAGTTCATAGAATTCATACAAGATGGCCCGATTCGAGGGCAGTGTATTTAAGTGCCAGTGCCGCAACAGATATTGTGTCCAATTCATATGCACTATATATAGGTCCACGACATTATTTCATCATGGACTGTAACACTCACAAACCCATTTGGGTGTGAGGTGACCAGATTATGCCAGTACAGCAAATGGATTCCTGACCTGGTAATGCAGACATTTGAGCATCATTCCCCTGACGTCACACGATGTAATGTCAGTATCGTGACCCTTGTACTGTTCAATACATCACTGCAGTTATGTCACTAAAGATCTACCATGGCACTACTAAAAGTCACTTGAAAACTTTAGTTTTTTTGTCATTCACAAAGCTCAAACCCTGGGCCAGACAGCCCAGAACACCACAAGATAGTTTTGTAGCTACAAGAGGAGAGCCATTTTATTTTTTGGGATCCATCTGCCTTTAAGGTACTTTGGAGCTTACTCGGTGTTTGTTTGTACTTTTTAGTGTTGGCAGCTACATCAATGTATGGTCCTTATCCATTAGCCTCATGCTCTGCCTTGCCCTGCTTTTGCTGTAGCCTGCATTGGGCAGTGGCAGCACGAACCACTGGACAAGGCCGTGCCCCTCCTGCTGTCGCATCTACCGCTGCTCAAGCCCGGCAATGCAGACGCCAAGGCCGGCTACCTGGCGCTGCTACCCCGCGCGCTCGCCCAGGCGCTCGACACGGGCCGCCGTGTTGACGAGGCGCGCCAGCTGCTATCGTATGCCCTCATTCACCCGGCGCTGGACGCCGATGACCGTGGCGGATTGGCAGGCTGGCTCAACAGCCTGGAGGAGGCGGGCAGCAGCGGCAGCGGCGGTTCCGGGACAGCAGCCACGTCGCATGGCCGGAGGGGCTCGGTGGACTGCCCGCCAAGCGAGCGGCACCACCAGCACCACCACCACAGTCAACACCACCAGGTGAGGTGACTGTGCCACTGGCGGGTAGGTGTGGAAGGCCTTTGTAAGGACATGCGAACAGTAAACATTTTCCCATCCCAGCAGTGCTTATGCTTGGTTTACACACGGTTGTTTATGCAAAATGATGCAAAGGCATTCTTGCTTCAAATGTCAACCATTCAGGCTACTGATTCATTGTGCCCATTGTTTGAAATTACTTGCCAAGAATATAGAACAATTGGGCAATTGCAGAGCATTTTCGTGTTAATTTGACACTACTTTCTGATGGAATTACCAGGTACAGTACATCAAGCAGAATACTCATCACCGATGTTTCTGATGCTGCCATCATTTGAAATATACATTAATTCCTAGACATTATTTCACCAAGTGAAATAACCCATTGAGATAAGTTCTGTTTTGCAAGGGTGAAAAAGTACGTGATTGTACATTATTATAAAGCAATGATCTTGACAATGTTTGCGTCATAATTTTCCAAAATCACTTTGTGTAGAATAATTTTAGGGTGCAGTGACGAATGCAATGTTTTAGGGTAATTGCTATGAGCTTTCAGATCCAGAAGAAATGGGTTAGATTCCTACACATCGGACGTTACTATGTCTGAACGTGCCAGTTTCCATTGTTGTGGCGGGCAGTTCGATAAAAACGAAAAAATCTCAAGTTGCTGGCCATTACATTTGACAAACATCACTCCTTTGAATTGCCTATCAGCGAGTTAATCCGGTCATGTACTCGTCACGTCCGAGCTCCGTGTCACCTTAGAAATTGCATATATGGCATACGCAAAGATGTCGCAAGTACCATCATCGCATATAGTCTTGTTTCCACACTCCTTGACTGTTGCTGTACGGAGTAAACTATGGCCTCGGCAAGCGTCTCCAAAATACCCTTGGCCCACTTCTTACAAGCCTTTGAAGGAGTTTCACTTCTTGCCAGTGGATAAGAGAGTTCAATTCAAGATTCCAGTGCTCGCTTTTCTAGCAAAGACAACCGGTCAACAAACCTACCTGAGTGATGCAATCCACCCATACGTACCATTACGTAATCTACGCTCATCTAGGATGACACTGCTGTGTGTGAAATCCATTCTGTTTAGGATGACAAACGGAGCTTTTCATCTGCAACGCCGGTGGTCTGGAAAAGTCAGCTGACTGAAATTCAGTCAGCCGTGACAATCGGTGCTTTTAAGACCAGACTAAAAACATTTCCTTTCCCCTCCTGTTTAGTTTAATTGTTTAAAATGCCCAGTGCTATCCATGCTTGCATCGGTTTTTTTTCTGAGTACTGCGCATCATAAATCTTGGATTGGTTGATAGAGGATCTAGGCAAGTTATTTTAGTAACCAATGCACCTGTCCACTCTGCAGATATTAATGGGTGCTCCGTGGTAATTGTTTTGGTGGATCGTTTTTGGTGAAGTAGAGTGTGTATGTATATACTGCACATCTATTGCAGGCCCTGAACCAATGGTGGAAAATCTGCATTCCCACAGCATGGTCCAGACTATCTATAGGACACATTTTGGACTTCAGGAATGAAAGGACTGAGTTGACCCCTGACCAGGATTCAAACTCGTAACCATACAATTGTGCGTTGAGTGTTCTGCCACTGAATCACCTGGGCAGATGTTATTCAAGTCCTCATCATTGTTAGTCATAATCAATGCACTGCTTGATGAAGGCCTCCCTAAGCTACCTTCTTGTAAAGGCTTGTGATGCATCAATATAAATAGCACCTGCAAATGGGATTATTTAATCCCATTTATATTTATCACAAATAATTATTACAATTTAATTATTGGGGGCTGAAAATAATTGTGGTTGAATAACCTAAAATAAATTAGGATCGTTGTGCTTTGGTGTTTCTCTTCTCTTTAAAACGTAATGTCTGGAGTAGTGAAAGCTATACTAATGTTTAAATAATGTATGCCCTTTCCAAACCTCACTCATACTTAATAGGACTATGTGAAGAGGAATCACATGCTCTTATGTCATATTCGTAGCACAACTTGAGGATAACTTGGCTAAGTTTTCCCAGAATATAAAATATCTAGCACAAACAATTATTTGAAAAAAAGAAAGATGGATCTGCTTTTGGTCTGGGGCCTTGAGTCATTTAGCTGTTGCACAAATGTTCCACTGGTCAAGGGTAATAAACACGTAATTCTTACCGCAACCGATAAAATAAGTGAGCAGACGAAATCCAAATGCTTTTGCCATGGAAGTTCATGCTTTTGGTCAATTATACCTTCTCATAGACTTTCACTCTGACCATTGTGTCAGTCCATTTATTTTACTTTGTGAGAAAATAGCCATAAACGTGGAACATGCTTAAGTTTGTTTCGTCCGCATTTTAATATAGCACTGTAAATCTGTATTGTGCAACTAGTGATTTAGGCATTCATCAAAGGCCATTAAGAGCCTATCTGGCCAGACAGTTGTGTGGTTAGAGCGATCATAAGATCGTAACATTTAAGCCTGGTTGATGGTCACCTCACCTCATCACTCCTCTGAGGGTCCATAAAATGAGCATCACTTTGTGGAAAGTCAAGTGGGAGATTTGTCCCACCATGAGAATGTGTTATTTCAACCAATTGTTTCATGGCCACCAATGGAGATGAGGGCCAGCTCACATTCACTTCAACAGATAGACTGACTTTTGCCTTTTGTAAATCATTATTGCACTGATAAAGTTAAGAAAAAAATTGAATATCCTTGATTCACCATACAATTTGGCGAGGCAACCAAAATACACTGCACAACCTGGTGATGTTGCTTTAACGTCCGTCAAGGTTGCTTAACATGAAAGCCATTTTGGTGATGTTTTTACAAGATTATATTTGTTTAAACAAATGAGTGTTTATCCATGTCGACGACTTCAATGTTTGACTGGGCTTTAGGCACTCAATGCAGTACTCTTAGTTCTTTCGGTAAAGTCACGTAGGTAAAAAATGAAATTAAAATTCATAAAATTCATTAAAAATAAAAACAATAAAATCACGACGTCGTGATTTTATTGTTTTTATTTTTTTATTAATTTTAACAATTTTAATTTCATTTTTTACCTACGTGACTTTACCGAAAGAACTAAGAGTATGAATCCTTGCAGTCACGAAAGCTTCAAATCTAGAACTCAATGCAGTCTTGGTGGAGAAGTGGACCTTATTGTGATACTTCGTGCAGCAGGTGGCATCTCCTGGAGGCTTCAGCCAAGACGGTGTCGGTGGCTGCGGAGTGAACACCTCCGTTCTCCTGGGCCACCAGCGTCGCCACTCAACAGGCCGTCTCAATGGCTGGCATCAACCTCCGCAGCACCACGCACGGGACTCTGGGATGGCTGCTGCCCACCACGGCAGCCTCGGCTGGCAGGAAAATGGCCACGGAGGAGCTCTCTCTGGGAACGGCCTGAGCGGTAGCACTGGTGAGGCGAACTTCCGCTGCAGAGGCCTTGGTTCATTTAACTAAACTTATTTAACTATTGTTTTCAATAATCAAAAGCATAAACGCAACACCCCTTTCTCAGCATGTCTCACGCTCTCACGTGAATCATACCTTACACACACAGTCTCTGTACAACACTTTTGCACAAACATGTATAAGGCAATGAACAAATACTAAGAACGAACACCTCTTCAAGGCAATGATGGCAGGGAGAGAGATGACGTTTTGAGCATCATTGCTGGCCAACCTCATTTCCCCAGTTTAAATATCAATAGCATGGTGGCAGATACTGATTTAAGGCCGTGTCAACCTAGTGGAGAGCCAATCCAAGTTCAGATACCACTTGAAACTACTTGCCACTGATATGGAGGCACACAGGCAGATCTAAACATAGATATTTTAAGTTTTTATTAAAGTAACATGAACTAAAACTTATAATGTAAAGTACTTTTATAAACACAATGATGATTAAGTACTGTAGGCTATGAATATCCATACATCCTTGTTAATGTACATTTACCCTTTAGGCTACAAAAACAAATCTGAACCTGTGAGCTTGCAGCAGCACATCTATCGTAAAAAACTTTGTGCTTTTTTTATTCACTATTTTTAAGGTTCTTGGAACTGGCCACAGAATTAGAGACTGTCAACAACTGTGTCTGCCACTTAGGAAAGCTTTGGATATGCTTTCTAAGCCGAGGCTTTCCGGCCGGAAGGCATAGGCAGGAGGTGTTGTGAATAAATGCACCAATTTCTACATGTATCCTTGGTGTTGCTATTGCCAGTTTTTAAACGTGTCAGTGATTGAGATTGTCTAGGGTTGCTTTGGGGATATATGTATGTATGTATGTTGAACTTTTTCACATCGTACATTGCCAACTGTGCTAATCAGAGGTGCGGAGAAAGGATGTTAAACTAAACACAAAAAGCATTTCTATAGAAATGAGTTTTACATCGAGATTTAAAAGTACATAGCTCCAGTTGTTTCCTAATATGGGAAGTAAGCGCGTTCCAGATGGCCGTGGCAGAGCATCTGAGAGCACGCGATGCAGTGACCGTCTGTGTAATGGCTAGCCAAAAGCCGCTGCTACGAGGATTACCAGAATTTGCGTGATGGTGTGCGCTCCTTGATGAAATCAGCAAGGTATTGTGGTTAATTTGTGGCAAGCACTTTGTGTGTCATGAGTTCGACCTTACAATGTATTCGTTCGGCAACCGGAAGCCAATGCTGTTCGGCGAGCACTGGACGGACATGGTCGCATCTTGCAATACCCATCACGAAACATGCCAAAGAGTTTTGTACACGCTGCATGGATGATGGGGAGATGAAGTGGGTGCGAGACTGTGCAGGAAGTGGAGACAGGACACACGGTGGGTGATTTAAAGAGAAAGTGGCAGCAGTTTAATTTTAGCTGCCGGGTGGCAGACTGTTACAGAGGGCACATGCGGTCCCAGAGCAATAGCAGCTTAGGCAAGATACCTGTGTCAGGCCACTGGGCATGGATTAAAAGCATGGGGTGGACGAACGTTGTATTAAATGTGTCGGACTAATTGCGGACAGCAAGTTCCAATATGTGTTGTCCAAGACTAAAATAGGTGCCTATTAAGTTCATAGAATTTGTACAAGTTCAAGAAACGATCAAGGCTACTGCTATTTCTGTTATCACACCGTACCTTCTCACTACCCTCTGCCAGATACACACTTGACACCCATCCTCGAAGGTCTGTGGTTATAGGACATTGGAGGATAGCTTCAAACCTTTGAATGGCTATTTTTTTATGTGCGTTTCATGATTGTATCTACAATTATTTTCTGTGACGTTCCATTCTGAGCTTCAAAGTTGCTGACCTTTCAGCTAAAACTTGATTTGCCCAATTTCCACTCAGAATCTCTCTTGTCCACATTTATTAACACGTAATAATTCATAGTATAGCGATATCCTCGAATAACATTCTTCATGATATATAATGTAAGCATGTTAAATGCACATACTTATGTTGCGTTGCATTAGATGAACGTAGTTCCAAAGTTCTGGTGAAATAAAAATTTGCCTACAGTGGAAAATCTCACCTTTATACGAGCATGATGATTCATCCATTGATTGCCTATGATTATGGCCTACAAACTGCATCGGTCAAGCCAGCACATGTCGCTGCGTGATGTCACAGGTGGCTATGACGTCAAATGGCATATTGATCTGTGGACCATTTTTATTCCTCGAGTGTTTGTGAAGTCAAGCCAACAGATTAATGATTTATTTAGTTTGGTTGAGTGGTTCTAAACAGATGACAACCACTGTGATGAGTAACGTATAAAGTTTTTATTTGCGGGTAATTATCTGTTGTCGTCACTCTTTGGTTCTCTCGGTAAAGTCACGTAGAAAGAAAAATAAACTAAATAATAGCATACGACGTTTCGATTGCAACACAAGCAATCACCATCAGGTACAAATGAAAGAGAAAACAAACCTAGTATACTTAGAAATATAATGCAATACAGCTCAGAGAGTCGGCTAACATAACAGTCAACACCCTACCTGGTTGATTACGTTCTTCCAAAGATTGCTAAATTTGAGAGAGACAAAACACAGACACGGAGACACATAGACAGACACATAAGCGGAGAGAGATAACACAGAGACACACAGAGAGAGACACAAACACATAGGTACAGATGAGAGTATATTCATTATAAAGTAGAAAATACATTTTAATGAGACTTCACTATTTCCAAAAAGCATAATTATTTAACTCGAGAAAAAAGTAAGCTTTTCTCGTAACAACACTTCACATTCGTCTCGTTCATCCTGGGACAGCCTCGCTATGCACTTACAAAATAGAATGTTAAGTTACATACGCTTTGGTGGAGTTGGTTGCTCTTAAAAGACACCATCATCCTATGTAAAAACTTGCACCCACCATCGGGAGTGTTGCATATCCACCGCTGGCTTAGGACCATTATAAAAGAAGATGAGCACCGCCGCGATGCTCAATTGAGCAGGAGATCACGTTCACCTTTTTGTGCATTGCCCGCACGCTGGTCCCCAGGTCTGCTGAAGCGCTCTGCGTCTCCCACACCCACCTCGGCAGCCTCCAGCCTGGCGCACCAGTGGCTGTCGCACGAGGACCTACGCCCGCGGGGCGTACCAGGCTTGCACGCCCACCCACCGCCGCCGCAGCCGCCACCACCACCCCCCTACGTGGTGTGCCTGCCGCCATCGGAGCCGCATGCCCCGCTCTCGCCACAGGGCAGCGTGGCGTCATCGGGCAGTGGCGGCAGCAGCGGGGATCACCCTGACGACGGGCCACCCCTCGCTCGCAACACCTTCCTGGAGGAGGGCAGCGGCATGCGGGGTGAGCACGGGTGCAGGGTGTAGCAGGCGTGGAGGACAAGCACGCAAAGGAAAGAGTTTAGAGGTTTTACTGTTGCCTACCACCATATCGCCCGGAATCATATCCGAAAAGCTATGCAGGGTTGAAGCTAGATAGTATAAAAGCTTTATGGTGGGCAGCACAGGGCAATACAGCAAAATCCAAAGTTTTGTTCTTGTATTCTCCAACATCTATGTTGCTTGCGTTCACCATCTCATTAGGACTAGTGTGGTTGTTGTACGGTCAAATCACCCGCATGATCAGCAGGGCGTGTGGGGTAGCCCTCTTCCCTCGTTGTATTGACAAATGAGCTGTGCATGTACGTCGTTCTATTGATTAACACACAATCGATTTTAATTTGCATTTTCTGCATTACCCTGCAACTGCCCGTTTTTCTCAGATGTGCCGGCGTGGCTTAAAAGCCTTCGGCTCCACAAATATGCAGGACTCTTCTCCCAGCTGACCTACGAGGAGATGATGTCGCTCACCGAGAAACACCTGGAGCACCAGGTAACTGTGCTGACTTGAGTTTGCCATTGAGACCAATGATGTCAGTGTTTAAAATCCCACAGCTGCTGGATGAATTCTGTAGGGAAATAAACAAAAGCAGGTCTCCTGCTGCAGACATTAAAAACGCTGGATAGCTGGTGGGCTACGTGAGCGTCAGAGTTCTCGGCAGCCACCAGTGAGATCCAGCATTTTAATCCAGACTCCCGCCATGAATGACTAAATCAGTGTTTTAAGTTAAATGAGATACTGACACCCAATAGCTCTATGTAAAATGATCATACATTTTATTTTCTCACTTAAATTAGTATGTTATAGCTGTGCAGGCCAAAGGACATGATTTCGTTTGGACAATTTTATGTTAATCTTTGCTTGCAACCATCGCCAACAACACATTAACCATGAGCCAGGATGCCAACTTGATGGCCAACGGAATTAAATGACATATTTCTGTTAAACTTTTGAAAGCAGGGTGTTTGCTTGACAGTGATTTGTCTACATTACTTAAATTATTCTGTTGAAATGCATGTGTGGAAATGGCTAGGAAGGCCCACCATGCCCATCACACCAACTTGCTGCACCATAAACGAGGCATGTCCAAACTTTTACACTGAAGGGTGGAACGATGAAAGCGCAAACAGCGGCTTGCCACATGTATTAATAGAGATATTTTCTAAATGGATGTATGAGTGATAAATGAGATGTCTTCAGATGAGAGATCTATGAAAGACCGGATATTACTTTCTAAGCGAGAAAGATAAGAGGCAGTAGATGTATTCAGAAGAAGCCTAAGAAGCAGGACATTTTTTCAGAATATATGTAATAGAGGTATGAGAGATTGGTGAAAGGTGTTATCAGAAGAGAGATATGAGAGATTGGTGAAAGGTGTTATCAGAAGAGGAAAGCGATATAAAAGGCAGAGCTTCCAACCTCTGACTGCCACGATGCTCATTTAAGCAAAGACATTTTGACTTTTGATACTTTTTTAAAGAAAACCTTTAGGGTTAATGTCTAGTTGCTTACTGATTGTTGTGTTTACCACTTCAGCCCATTAGAATTGCAGCTGTCTCATAAGAACACGCTGCAATTCTAATGTTGTAAAACAGAGCATTGTTTCACACCTTTTGCATTCATTTAAGCAAGAAAGCATCTCCATTTTCACTTTTTTCTGTCATTGTATTAAACTACTTTCTACTCTGTTCTGATATTTTAGATACTGTTTAGATTCTATGAAATACACAGCACACAACGATTGGTGAATTTGTACGCACATGCCACATAGACGTTCTCGTGGCTGTGGGTGACCGTCCCCTCATGTCTGCAAGATTAACGTGAGCAGTGTTTGTTGAATTACTGTGTGAGTGGAGATCACATGCTTCCACGTGGAATAACAAAAACCGCGGTAACGTGTTATTTCTTTGGATGGTAATCCGAAAACCATTTGCACAGCAGTCGTGTGCCCATACATCATCCAACAGACCGTGACTCTTGGCAAACAGCATGGCTTGACTCTTTAGGCATGATGTCATATGCAACGTTACTGGAGGTAGAGTCTTAGCTTAAGTCTTTCAAGTATTGTTCTCATAAAAACACGTGGCATAACTACTATCAACACACGTGTGTGCCTGTTTAACATATTTTGTTAAACTTGGTGCTACGCTAACCATTGGGCTTAATAGATTGTTGTCCACTTGTGGTATGTGCCTCATACACAGTATTGAAGTTGAGCCGTCGGTGCTGCTAAATCTGTTTGGTGAGGATTTAGCTGAGCATCCGTATTTAAGCAAATATTTTCAACTTTCTTTACAAATCATTTGAATACCTCTCGGCACAGCCAAAGCAATTTTAGTGGGGGGGTCACACAGTTGAGTTATCCTTAAAAGACATTGTAGTTGAGTGCTAAACATGTTCTCCAAGCTTAATATCTGTTTACATAGCCACGGTTTTGCAAAATCATTTTTTAAGAAAGTTCAATGCCCTTTCACCTGGTCTCGTCAGATCTCAGACATTAAGTAGGCTCGAGCCTGAATAATGCTTGGATGGGTCATTTCCATACACAACAGGTTATAGTCTGCGGAGTGACATGGTGCGTAGCACATAAGTGCAGTACAATTAATTTTACTGCCTTCATTCCACACTGACTAGCATGGTGAGGTCTGGCCAAATAACCCCTACGACCCACGTGGCATAGGAAGGCCCTCATCCAGCAGTAGATGTACAAAGGTTTGTATGTGCACAACAAGAAAGAGCCTTTTAATATTTTAGCTGTTGTGTACTCACTTACAATGATGGCATGTCTGTGTGAATGAATACCCACTGTTAACACAAGTCAACACTGTCTCATTTCCCAAAGTGATTTTATTTTATTTTTCTACCCACGTGACTTTACCGAAAGAACCAAAGAGTATGGATTCCTGCAGTCACGAAAGCTTCAAATCAAGATTGATAGTGCCTGTCTCCATTGGCGGCCCTGATAGTGGTTAAAATGTACATCGTTGTAGAGTTTGCCTCCCAATGTATGTTATGATGCAATATGAGTTAGCTTTGGTGGACAGCTGGGCAGAATACTCGTTGGTGTCCCCTGGGTTGTGGGTGAGCAACAGCTGCTTCACAGCATCTGTCACTGCCATCTGTCGGCTGGAAGCTGTCTGTGCATCTGTCATTCAGTTCCAGATCATGATGGTCTCTCAGCCTTTTTGCTATAACGTTCATTTGTGCTCGCATTCTCACCCACCTCTAAACACTGCAGTTGCTGCTGCTGCTGCACTCAAAGTTGGATCTTAATTTTGCGTTTGCATCGCGAGTAATCGATCCCACTGCTTTGTGTTCGAACGTGCTGGCGTTCGCTTGGCCCGCACAGTGCGTCACCAAGGGGGCTCGACACAAGATCGCTCTCAGTGTGCAAAAGCTGCGCGAGCGCCACGATGTGCTGCACTCTCTCGAGAAGGTGAGGAGCCAACGCAATCGGTTTCTCTTCAGTTGAACGGGAAGAGACGATGCAAACAGCTGTGCATCACGAATTTCATGCTTTGCTCGTGAGAAATACGATTTGAAAGTCGTACCCACTGACAGGACATTACAGCCACATTTGAGTGCTGTCACAAGCTGAGAGCCTGTAACCGCCCCCCCCCCCTCCATTACACCATGACAATGGGGCATGGTGGAAGTTGTGCCATATTAGTTTTCTGGATCTCAAATTGTGAAGTGGAAATTGAAAGCTATAAAGGTGGCACACTGTCCTGCGCTTGGATATATTTTATTTGCTTCGGTTACTATCGAGTGCCTCGGTGCTGTCGAGTGATATTGTCATGTGACCTCCCTTGCCAGTATCAAAATATAAGAATAGGTTTTACCCGTTCTGGCAATGAAACAGGTGTTAAAATGTTAAAACACCAAACGGAAACCTTTTGCAAGGAATCAGGTCTGCATATATATGGTTAATGCAGACATGATTCCTTGCAAAAGGTTTCAGTTTGGTGTTTTAACATCTTAACACATGTTTTATTGCCAGAAAGGGTAAAACCTATTCTTATAGAATGATATTGTTTTGATAGTTTGATAACATTAAGCACAATTGCTTCTTTCAGCTGTTGGCTAATTCAGTACGATCACTTATTAGCCATTCCCCATGTATTTTTGAATTAAAGCCACTGCATGCCTGCACTACCTTTTCTTAATTCTCTACAACTGCAGTTCATTGTCAAGGTTGTAACTTCATCTTCTACCTTGGCCGGCCCTGAAAATGCCATCTGTTATTGTGCAGATGCCCAAAAGGTGGCAGCAGAGCATAGGCAAAAATACATATTTCATTAATGTAACATTGTGCACTGGTTACTTGGGATTCCCTTAAATTGCATACGATTTAGAAGTCTGGTTACGGTCTGCTTTTGAAAATACTTTTTTTTTACCTTTGGCAGCTTGGCTGCATCCTTTTTAATCATCTAATCAAGTCCAAAATATGCCATATATATATAAATTGTCTGGGTGGCTCTGTGTTTAAGCACTCAACTCCGAATCAGAAGTTTGTGCTTCACTTATAACCTGAAGGTTGTAAGTTAAAGTCCAGGTCGGGAAGTGATGATTTCATTTGCATGAAAACTATATAATTAATTTGCTGGAAGTCCAGGGTGGTCGTCATGTGGAGGCAGTGGTCCCTGCCTAAGAATGTGGATTCCTAACACAGGAACGTCACTCAGATTTGTATCACTCTTATTCAAGCAGGGGGGGGGTGCACTTTGATGTTTCAAGTTATGAATTAGGCATGGAAAGATGCGTCGATATTTCAATAAAAAAAACAATTGCTCACAATACTCGCATTGAAACATAAGAATCGATTTATTATTCGTGTAAATTGCATGTCATGTATATGCTTACGTTACATGGAGGCCAATTGAATGTACACTACCTTACAAATGCAAACGGTATAAATGAAATGGTAAAATTTGGACAACATAGATTTCTAATTCGAATCGCAACCTTCAGTCGGGTAAAATCATTGCACCGCTGGGGGGGGCGTTGAAGAATTACATTACTTTATGAGCAACAGATTAGGTGGTCATGATCTTTTTAAATCCTTTATATTAAGTTCACTTGCTTGCTTATTAAGTTCACTTGCTTGCTTGCTTGCTTACGACCGTGCAAATCTTTCGATCGTTTTTTAACCCACTTCCCGTGATCCAATCGAGCTGACATTTTGCACACAGACTCGTTGTGCATGACAATTTATTTTCGTGAAAAAAATGTTCCAAAATTTTACACCTTTTAGGAATTTTTTTTTTTATATTAACCAATTGCTTAATGGTGGCAGACAATCATCTGACCCATAGGTGGCAGCCATCTCAAGCCAGAGGACGAGAGGACTCTAGCCGCCCGTTTCAAAGACCAATCTGGGCTGGGTTGTGGCCCATTGAACACGGGTTAATTTTTTGTCTGTTAGGCTGTTTCTTCACGATTCTCAACCACTGACCCTGGTTCTCTCTGCATTCGCAGGACATAATGGAAGGCGGTAGCTTGGTACGAGCCGCACTGCAGGAACTGCACCAGATGATCCTGACGCCCATTAAGATGTACTCGCCGGCGAGTGCTTCTGCACCCAGTGCTCACCAAGGTGAGCATGTATGTACGTATGTTGAACTAGTTTCACACTGTACGTAGCCAACCGTGCAAATCGAAGTTGCGGGGAAGAACAACAAACTAAACACAAAGAGCGGTTCTAAAGAAATTAGTTTTCAATCTAGATTTAAAAGTGCATAGCTCCAGTGGCTTTCTGATATCGGAAGGAAGAGCGTTCCAGACGACCGCAGAAGCACATCTGAAAGCGCACGATGCGGCAACCGTCATTGTTCGATGGCTAGTCAAAAGCCGCTATGAGAATGACCGGAGCAGCATCTACCACTGGTGTAGGGGTGTTACGGAGGGGCTGTATACATAGGATCACACGGGAAACAAACACAGTGGGCGGGGCTTCGTGAGTGCACGGGGAGGTGCTCTCAACGACGTCCGCACAGGGCAGCCTGGGGGGGCTGGCCCCACCCCTCAGCGGGGGGTTTTGGTATAAAAGGGGATGAGCCGGAGAGCTCGGGGTACAATGTTAAAGCTAAACCAGTGAAGACCGAAGATCGTCTAGCTAGAGCCCTGGACTCCCCTGGGTCGCCGCCCTTGTCAGGGCCGCGCAGGACCGAGCCAGCGGCGTGGTCCCGAGAACCAGAGCTAGTGCTCTGGGACTCCGGGTACCGTAGCCCGACTTACCAGTGTCGGGCCAGACAGCCTCCCCTAGCCCGTTAGTGGAGGACTAGGAGGTTGGTCAGAGATAGCTAGCAGTGTATTCCCAGCTAGCCGGGTGAGGGGGCCGATACCCCCTCCAGTGTTGTATGTCCGCGGTTGTGACAACTGTTGCGGAATAAATACGTGTGCCTCAACCCCGGCGTCCAAGAGTCCTCAACGATATTACATCTGGTGACAGAAGTGAACGACCACGAACATGGACACGCGCCGGACAGCTCGAGCCGGGGTACCAGAGGCGGAGGACACCGCTGAAATTGTAGAGCCCGGGACGGCTGAAGAAGGCATCGAGCAGCCGGGCCCGGACGCATCCTTACCGCAGCATCGGGATGAAGGGGAGCCGTCAACAGACGGACTGAGGCTGGCTCACGCCAGACTGGCGGAGCTGCTGTACGCTGCTGCCGCCACGCTCGAACACATCACACGGCTGGGGGCTGGTGGACCGCCACGGGGCGAGGACAGCCGACGACCGGTGCGCCTTCCCGCCATTTCAACGGAGCACAACTTTGAATCTCCCGCCATCGCCGCAGCAGCTGCTGAGGGCGTGGCCGGCCTGAACCTCGGGTCCGACATCGGCCTCACAGGTGCTGCCGCGTCATCACCAGCGGACAGGGCGTCACCACTGGTGCGACCGGCGATGCCATCCGTCGTTCGCGCCGAAGCCCAGCCGAGTAACGGGGACAGCGGAGTGCGAGCTTCCACGGCGGCCGCTGCGCTGCACCAACGGCTACCTCCACTCAAAGAGTTTGTGGGCGAGGAGGGCGACTGGGGCGGCTTCCAGCGGCGCTTCCTCGCGCACCAGGAAATGGCGCAGTGGTCGGATGCCGAGGCCCTCTGCGCGCTGCCGGCGCTCCTCGACAGCGACGCCATCGCCGCTCTTACATCGGCGCCAAAGGACAAACGCTCCACGCTACAGATGGCGCTGCAGTTGCTGGCTGGGGTCTACGGACCATCGTCGGAATGCAGGCAGCTCTTTTATGATCGCCAGCGGGGTGCAAAAGAGTCGCCCCTGGCGTACCGTACGAGTCTCCTGGCGCTGGCGAAGACGGCCTTCCCACGAATGGACGACGAAGGCTTGGACGCGATGGTAACGGAAAAGATCCTCCTGCTGGCGGACGACCTGGACATCGCCGTCGTTGCACAGGAGGACACAGAAATGGGTTCCCTCCAGGCTGCGCGGCTCCTCCACGCCAACCTGCTGTCACAGCGACGGAAGGCCAGCAGGGCAGCGGCCGGGCATACGGTGGCTGCAGCCACCCTCCCGGCGGAGGAAGTTTGCGCCATCGACCATCGACTGCAGCAGAGGGTGGCAGTACAGGCGGGCCGGGATGGAGCGAGCCGCTCCGACCATCCGTCATCGCCGCCTGCGCTCCCGCGCTGTTACAACTGCGGCATCCGGGGCCATGTCGCCTCGGGGTGCCGCTCTCCTCGGCAGCGCGGGACGACGCCTCGACAGGACGCCGGCCCTCCTCCCAAGCTCCATCAACATAACCCGGCGAGTCGCGGCACCCCTCATGTTTGGCCCACGCACACACCCGTCACACACTCGCACACCGCAACGAACGGGGGGCCGACATTGCGCACCATCGCGCCAACACGCACCACTATGGGGACTCAGATCGAACCCAGGCAGTGGTCCGTGTTGGCCCATCGCGTTGTGGCTGCATCGTCGGGGTCGTCAGCCGTGGTGGGGCACATTGACGGGGTTGAGGTGCGCATCCTGGTCGATACAGGAGCATCGGCGACCATCATTTCGGAACTAATTTACAATATTCTCCCTGTCCAGAGCCGTCCTTTACTGCCGGTTAACGTCCCATTCTATGCTGCTAACGGGGGCTCACTTGGCATCATTGGACAGATTCGAGCACAAATTTGTATCGGTGATATCAAATTGTCCGGCCCGATTTTAGTTTCCTCCTCGCTGGCGGTTCCGTGCCTGCTGGGGACGGACTTCTTGGGCAAAATGCCGATTCGTATTTTAATAGACCAGGGCTGCATTGAGCTCCCGTCGGGACGACGCATGGCGTTTCTGCCGTCCCCTACTGCGGCTCGGACGGCGTTCGCGACGGTACCGGCGTTCGTCGTTAAAACGGTTCGCGTACCGCCGGGGGCACAAATGTTGGTGCCTCTCAAACTTCGTCGGCCCTTCGCTAAAGGCATTGGGGGCCAGGGAATTCTGCTGGGGCCATCTACGGCCGGGGTTAGCGGACCTCATTTGATTCCGGCCCAGACCATCGTAAAAGGGGACGGGGACCCTTTCATCGCGGTCCTCAATGTGGGGTCGCAGACAGTGGTGGTTCCTCAAGGGACCGTGCTTGCTCACGCAACGCCGGTGCCCTGTGAGGAACCTGTCGCGAATCACGTAGGCACTGTCTCTCTGCCGCATCCACATTCGGACACCGATGAAGGGTGGCTCGAGGCGCTTTGTGCGGGTTCGACGGACCTGTCGGATTTAGAGCGTCAAAAGCTTAAGACACTGCTGCGTGAATTTTCCGACGTTTTCAGTCAGAACAAATTCGATTTGGGCTGTACCCATCTGCTGCGTCACCATATTGATACAGGTGACAGCGCGCCAATACGCCAAAATCCTTTTTCGGTTAAGTCCCGCCGAAAAGGACCATGTCAAATCGGCTGTTGATGACATGTTGGCCGCCGACATCATTTCTCCCTCTACCAGCCCGTGGGGAGCGCCGATCGTCCTGGTTAAGAAACAGGATGGCTCGTTGCGGTTTTGCGTCGATTTTCGCCGCCTCAACAAAATTTCTGTTGCCGACGCATACCCGCTCCCACGGATTGACGAATCGCTGGACGCTTTGGCGGGAGCGCGATTCTTCTCCACATTGGATTTGCTTTCGGGATTCTGGCAGCTTCCTCTGGACGATGATTCTAAGCCTAAAACTGCATTCCGTACACCGCACGGTCTCTTCCAATTCAACCGGTTGCCGATGGGACTCCACTCGGCGCCGGCGACTTTCCAGCGATTGATGGAATTGGTTTTGGCTGGATTGCAATGGGACTCGTGCTTAATTTATTTGGATGACGTTATCGTCTTTAGCAGAACATTTGACGAGCATCTCCAGAGGTTGCAGGCGGTTTTCCTCAAAATGCGGGCTGCTAATTTGAAATTTAAACCCCAAAAATGTCATCTGTTACACGAATCTGTGCGTTATTTGGGACACATCGTTGGACGCTCGGGTATTGCTACCGATCCCGCCAAAACGCAGTGCTTCAGCTCCTGGCCGACTCCCACCTCTGTGGGGGAGGTCAGGAGTTTCATTGGATTCGCGTCGTATTACCGACGCTTTGTCGCGGATTTTGCGACAATTGCAAAGCCCCTACACGCTTTGACGTCAAAGGGGGTCCGCTTTCATTGGGGACAGGAGGAGGAGGCTGCTTTCCGCTCCCTTCGGGACGCTCTGGTTAAAGCTCCTCCCTTGGTTTACCCCGATTTTTCTAAACCCTTTGTGCTCGACACCGATGCGAGCAACACAGGTATTGGGGGCGTGCTTTCCCAGGTGGTTGACGGCGTGGAACGGGTAGTCGCGTACGGTAGTCGGGTGTTGTCTCCAGCGGAGCAAAGATATTGTGTCACCCGTCGGGAACTGTTGGCAATTGTCTATTTCATCCAACAGTACCGCCCATATCTGTACGGTCAGCGGTTCACCGTCCGTACAGATCATGCGGCACTACAGTACGCCCTGCGAGTTCAACAACCATCGGGACAATTGTCTCGATGGTTGGAGGTTCTCCAGGACTTTGATTTTGAAACCACGTACCGTAAGGGCGTCCGCCACACCAATGCGGACGCTCTATCGCGCATGCCAACCACCCCCGAATGCGCATGCCTCCTGGGGTCGGGTCGTTGCAGGCATCCGGGGGAAATATCTGTTCCGGTCTTGGCGGCCGCAGACGACGCAGCGTCAATGACGAATTCGATCGCACAACAGGGATCAGATTCCCTGTTGGGCTTGCCTGTCACTGAATGGGGGCGCCTACAGATGGAAGATACCTCCCTCCTCGCGTTGCGTCGTCGCGTCGGGGATGCTGGGCGGGGGAGGGGTGATGCCGACGCATGGGAAATGGTCACGGGTCTGCTGATGCATTGGGACGGGAAATCCCATCGACACCGGCTGGTGGTCCCTTCTGGGTTACGGGGTAAGGTGGTGTGGGCCGCTCATGAGCGCCTCCTCCACCTGGGGACCCAAAAGACCCTCGCCTTGCTCCAGCTTGATTTTTTTTGGCCGGGCATGACAAGGGATGTCGCAGATCTGTTGGGGTCATGCCCTCAGTGTGCGCAACGGAAACCACCAGCACGGGAGTCTAACCCGCCTTTGCAGTCTATCAGAGTCTCCAGAGTCAACGAACTTGTCGCGCTGGATATTCTGGGCCCATTCCCCGCCACCCCCAGGGACAATAGATATTTGTTGACCGGGGTGGAGTACTTTACGCGCTGGCCTATGGCCTGGCCCCTGGCCAACCAGTCGGCAGCAGCCATCGTGGAGGCCTTTGTCCAGGGATACGTCCTGGACAAAGGTGCTCCCGAGCGGCTGCTGACCGACCAGGACAAAAATTTTTCCGGCAAACTGCTCCAACAAGTCTGTGAGCTCCTGGGCACGAAAAAAATTCGTACCTCTCCCTATCACCCGCAAACTGACGGGATGGTCGAGCGTCTGCACCGAACCATCACGTCCATGTTGTCACAGCAGGTTTCGGACTCACAGACCGATTGGGACCTGCAAATTCAAGGGGTCCTGGCAGCATACAGATTGGCCCCCCATGCGGCAACGGGATTTTCCCCCTTCTTCATCATGTATGGCCGCGAACCTGACCCACCTGTTCGGGCCCAGCTGCAGATCCCCGCGCCGCAGGGTAAAACTAAATTGGCCGACCATGTTAAATTTAATCTTGCGAAATTAACAGAGGCATGGGATGCTGCCATGCAAAATTCCGACCTACGTCAGAAAGCTAATGAGCGGCTCAGACTGGGTCGCGCGCACGTGCTACAGTGGAAGCCGGGGGACAAGGCATGGCTGCACTGTCCCCAGGTACCACTCGCGACCTCCTCTAAACTGGTGCGGCCGTGGCGGGGCCCTGTCGAGGTGGTTGAGGTTTTGCGGCCTCAGTGCGTACGCATCAAATGGGGGAAGCGCCGATGGTTTGTGCACCCCTCCAGATTGAAACCCTTCATTGCGGTGTGAAGTCACACTCCACACACGCGTGGCCAAACATGTGGGGGGTCGACCGACTCAAAGGGTCCGTCTCCGCTGCTGTCGCCTGACGTGTTGCCGGCTGTCCCGCCCCCAGGTGCACCAGGAATGACGGGCTCACGCCCGACAACCCCTACGGGGGATGCCGAGGGTCTCGCGACAACGAGAGGAGACTCACTTGGAAATGGACAGTTGCCACCCGACGGCCCGCCATCCGGGGTTGCCCCGTGTGACGGGCCTGCTGCAAGGACGCGCGCAAGAATGCGCAGACTCTTGTGATGCACAAAAAGAAAAAAAAGATTATTTTTCACATGTTATGTTCACTGTGTGCGGCGTCGGTGGTGTGTTCCTGGCACATTGGATTGTACGTATGTTGTGTTCACTGTGTCTTGTGTGTGTGCTGGGGTTCCCTGCAAATTGTATATACGTTGGTTTTACGGATTTCGTATTTATTCGGGGGTGGGGTGCGTCGGGTTATTTTCCCTTCTTGCTTTTCTGGTTCTTGTTGTTGTTCTCGTTCGCGTTATTGTTGAAAAAATTGTGAGGCACACGCGGGGTCGAGGGGTAAATAAACTTTTATTGTCGGTTGTTGCAGCCGGGACGGCTGCGAGCTGTACAGGGGGGGGTGATGTAGGGGTGTTACGGAGGGGCTGTATACATAGGATCACACGGGAAACAAACACAGTGGGCGGGGCTTCGTGAGTGCACGGGGAGGTGCTCTCAACGACGTCCGCACAGGGCAGCCTGGGGGGGCTGGCCCCACCCCTCAGCGGGGGGTTTTGGTATTAAAGGGGATGAGCCGGAGAGCTCGGGGTACAATGTTAAAGCTAAACCAGTGAAGACCGAAGATCGTCTAGCTAGAGCCCTGGACTCCCCTGGGTCGCCGCCCTTGTCAGGGCCGGGCAGGACCGATCCAGCGGCGTGGTCCCGAGAACCAGAGCTAGTGCTCTGGGACTCCGGGTACCGTAGCCCGACTTACCAGTGTCGGGCCAGACAGCCTCCCCTAGCCCGTTAGTGGAGGACTAGGAGGTAGGTCAGAGATAGCTAGCAGTGTATTCCCAGCTAGCCGGGTGAGGGGGCCGATACCCCCTCCAGTGTTGTATGTCCGCGGTTGTGACAACTGTTGCGGAATAAATACGTGTGCCTCAACCCCGGCGTCCAAGAGTCCTCAACGATATTACACTGGTACTTATTCTCTGCATCGGGCCGGTGCACACTGTCACTTGGACGTGATGCTGCTCAAGCGTGGCTGGATATCTTCTGATCAGCGATGAGCTAAGAATTATAGAATGGCGTTTTTATCACCTTTGGAGGCCCTGAGACCGAAGTGAACATCCCAGTTTTCCTTCCTGAAGTCGAAGCTTTCCCCAGGACGATTCTAGATTTCCCACTCTGCACTTATTTTATCAATCCCAGAGGAATAATTTGGCAGTTAACCCAAGATTGAGATTTAAGCTCACAACATTTCAAAAATAAGTACAGCACGCGGCCATAGCACTACCGTTGGTTGCTTTGTAATTTATACAGAGTATTACCAAAGTACCCGTCAAATTTCGATTTAAAGCTTTCGTGACTGCAGCGATTCATCTTCTTGGTTCTTTCGGTAAAGTCACGTAGAAGGGAAATAATAAAATAATAAAAATAAAACATAATTAAATAATTCTCACGACGTTTCGGCCACAACGTAAGCAGCCGTCCTCAGGTGAAGAAATGAGACTTGACACAGGAGTCAATGCAGATAAATGCAACCCCAGCTGTCTTGAGTGAACTGACAATAACCAAAACTTAAAATACACTTGTTCCAGACAGTGGGAACCATTGAACATTACTACTTCTTGTTTTTTTACAAAGCAAGGTATAAGAACCTTCAGAAATTTAAGTGTTGCCTCATAAGGCACAGGCATCTTATGAGGTGTGATCAAAAAGTCCATGGGCCTCCTTTTATGGGAGTGCTGCTAAAACTCTATTATTACATAATCAGGGATTCTTAATTACACCGACCTATAACCTGTATTTAACTGCATTCTTTGCGTAACTATCTGCATTTCGACAAGCTTTCCCTCAAGGCCATGATAATTATCAGTCAACCTTATGTAGCATAGAGATGTACGCAGTGCGCGCAGTTTAGCGGGTGCAATTAGATGAGCAGGTGTGCACGTTGGAGCATGAGGTTGGTGCCAGAAAGACGGGAAATGGGGGTGATGATTAGGGATTAATGAGTGCGACAGGCGCCGTGGAGGCGACCGCTTAAGTGGGGAGCATGTGAGGACTCGGAATGAGGAGGGGTGCAAATAGGAGTGAAGACATCTCGCCGCTGTCGCTCGAGCCGTCAACGGGACCTCGCCCCTCACGCCGTCGCCGGGCGGGTGTTGGCTGAACCCCCCCCCCCCCCGCCGGGGACAGACGTGTGGGTGGGTACTGGGCAGCGTAGGAGAAGGCGGCAGCAGCAGCGAGATAGGAGGGAGTAGGCGAGGTGCAGAATAGGAGAGTTGCGGAGTAGATGAGAGCGGCTAGTAGGAGAAGCAGAGTGTGTGGTGACAGTGGAAGGCAGTCTTAGGAGTGCCTACATCGGGTGCGAGAGTAGGATTAATAAAGTGTAAGCAGGTGACCTGTTACTCCGTGTCAGTGTGAGTAATTTCGAGACACTACACTTATATGAGTGGCTAGAGGGGTGCAGCTGAACCACTGGAGATTTCTTCCCATCCCTTGATTGTGCTTGTTTGCCAGCAAACAGATGAACTGATTGCTTGAAATGCGTTTGCTGCAGACAGTGGGAGCTGTGGCAATTCATCCCCGGCAAGACGAAGGGAGGTTGGGAACAGCCCCAGCGTCTCAGGACGTCCGCCATTGGCAGGAATGGAGAGGAGCGACTTTAGTGGCCTGGGAACCCTGTCTGCCGCACATGGTGATGGCCTCGGGGGCTCAGCGGGTGCGGCAAATGAAGGAACCCATGTGAGCGAGGGGGATCTGCCGGGCCAGTTTACGCGCGTCATGGGCAAAGGTATTTGTTGAACATATTTCGCACCGTACGTAGCCAACCCTACTAATCAGAGGATGCCTCTCTCATCCTTCATTTGCTGAGCATGATTAGGCAATTGATAGGCTTTTTTCCACTGGTACATCCAAGCCAGGCCTGCACGGTATAGGTGGTTTCCCATTGGGTATTTATCAAGCCGATTCGTTAACCCTCACAAGACATCTCAATACGGTTCAGGGCCAAGCAGGGCCAGGGCTGTGGACAATTATGCATTTATTGTATCTCTCCAGTCATTTACACTGTAGAGACACAATGTCTGCATTATCTACATCCATATAGGCGTGTTATTTGTGTGTGACCTCAGCAGCATTCCTCGGCTTGTGCAGTGGAAAATGAACCTTGATCTTTGGTTGTACAGTGAAAACGGTGTATACATTTCTGTGCATTGCAAGGTTGCCTGATGTTTAAGAAGGATTATTGGACATGTGGCACATGCCTGAAATCCACTGGTTTGGATACAGGGCTGATTGAGGAAGTGGTGAACATCTAGACCAGTGGTCAGTTCATAACCTCACATGTCCATAACACAGTATAAAAGAGCAATGTGTGTGATGTTTGTTCAAGTTCTGGGCTGTTGTAGAGATCTGTAACTAAGCAGTACTTGCATGTCGTGCTTTTTAGAATAATGACATAGAACAGTAAAAATAATTGCACTACGCATACAGTAAGTCCTCGCTTAATGCATTTTCACACACCGCGTTTTCTCTATAATACGATTCTTCTATTCGGGAACACTTTTCACACAACGCAGAACGTGCCCATTATAACGCGGTTTCTGAGGAGTTGATGACGAACTACTTTTGCGTATACCCAGAATGGGAATTCTGGGTATACGCACACAGAAGGATAAAGTATGCGTCGACCCTCATCTCAGTTCTTTGTCCTGCCATCTTACTATGTGATCCTTATGGCTGTAGCCCGGGGTACCATATAATACAAAATGGCCGAGGCAATTAATTATTTTATTTCTGGGACACTATTTTTTCCAGGGGTGTACTTAACTCCGCGACTGGGATACCAATCAATCCGAAATCGGTGGTACTCCGTGATGTCGAAACGCCAAACATTAGCATGAAAAAAATTGTCATCGACAAATGCAACTTTGAATAGTGCATCGTGTACAGCTCGTCGAGATGAGTCGATTGCCGCATCGCCGACCATCAACGGACTAAAAGTGACTGCATCACCGACATTATGCGAGAGACGGGGTACTATGGCACCCCGGGGTACCGCCATAAGATTCATGTGTGCGCGCACACCTCTTGCCAAACTTTATCGTTGCATTAATTCTTTTGTGGAAATTGTTTTGGCTGAATGCGTTTCCGCTTGACGTAGCACTTCCCAAGAACGCACCTAACGCGTTAAACGAGGAATTACTGTATGCTGCGACGCATAGATGCGCTTTTGTGTTGCCTGCCCAGTGTGCACACAGCTTCTTGTGTCACATCCGGATGAAGACAGTGTTGCCTCATACCTGCAGCTCCTTGACAAGTGTTTGGTCCATGAGGTAAGCCTTCCTTCATGAGTCTTTGACTCCATATTCACCCTGTGCTGTGTCGGGGGCAAAGTGTCTCCTTTGTTCAAATATACCGTTGGCCACTGGTCAATCTCCATGAGTTATCTTGAGTCAGAGATATATCTTACACCTTCTTATGGTGTTGGTCAATGTCTCCATAGGATGAAATTGTTGACTTCCTGGATGACCTTCAGTCAGTGTGTCAGTTTGTTTGTCATAGCACTTGAGTAAATGTCATCGTAAGTGCTCATTTTGACCAGATGAAAATCTGGCCCCTATGATGTAAAACAAAACTCTTAAGGTGTGTTCATCTGTGAAATAAAATCAAGTTAACTATTGAGCCTTCTGAACCAGTGTTTCCTACTAGCATTTGCTTAAATAGTGGAAATTCTGGTATGACATCAAGAGTCAATAATAAGGTGTTACCCGTTCAACAAATGCCCCTGGGTAACCTGGTGTTAAGAAGAGAGAGTTACACAGCCGCAGAATCCACATTAAATTCAGCAGAGAACAACAACACTACGTCCGATATTGGAATGTCCAAAATAAAATGGTAGACTTTCGCCATTTTACCAACAATTTATATAGTTGGTTATTATTTATATGTAGATAGTATTCATTTATATTTAGTGACTTTCTTACCATTTTCTCTTTTTTCTTGCACTCATCGTGTTTTGTATTGATGGCCCACCCGTGCTGGACATCTGTGAAAAAGAGCTTCATAGCTCATCGGATTCCTGCAGTCCAAATAAAGATTCTGATTTGACAAACATGGGGATATTCAGAGTAGAAATCGTTCGGATAAATATAACCGACAAACTGGGCTTTCCAGTGATAGTGTTCTCATTTGGAGAGGTGCTTTTGTGTCACTCCATTTGCGAGGTGGGCGAGCAGGTTGTTTGTCAAAGGTGGAAAAACCGGAGCAAAGTACCACTTACGAATGTAATGATGTGAATTGTGTGCTTTTCTCTCAGGCCTTCACGGAGACTCAGAAAAAGCGCCTGGTTTCGTGGAAGCTGCAAGTGCAGAAGTTGCTGCGCATCTTCCCGCGACGTGCCCTCTTCGAGATGCAGACGTTCCGGCAGCCCTCCCGGGGGTCTTTACCACTTTTTTTCGTGATCTATTCACAAGCTCTACAGATAGCCGAATTATGTACATGGATAGCTGAATTGTGTTGCGACTGCTTGGATGGCGAGATTTTACCATGTGTAACAACTATAGGGGAGATTAACTCATCGCAATTGGAGCTCACAACCCAGAGATATTTTCGGCACTGGTAATTTGGAGAAATCTCGGGGAGGTGTTGCTCTCCCATAGTTAACGCGTCAGTTTTACTCACAGCCTCTTTCGCAGACTCATTCCACGAATTGAGTTTTTGTTGTTGTTGTTTTGTTTCTCCTTTGTGAAGGTGGGGAATGTTTGGCCAGTCCAGTTCCCTGCCGGGCGTGGGAGGTGGCGGCAGTGTGCTGGGGGGTGCGCCGGCCAGCTCGGTGTGCGGCCTATCGGGGAGTCGCTGGGCCTCGCGCCCATTCCCTGCACCGCACCGTAGCCTGCCGGGTAGCGGCCGCCTGGGTCTCATGGGTCCCGGCAACAACGGCCTCGTTTCCACGCCTCCACGTGCCTCGCTCAGCAGCCCGGCTATCGCGCCTGCTAAGGGTCGGCAGGTGAGCGTCATTTGCTGGCCACATTAGGTAGGTCATCGTCGTCATTAATCATCAGCCACGATCTGTCTACTGCTGGATGAAGGTGCCTCTCTCATGGTCATGAATGTAAATACTGACATATTAATCATGTTATGTAGTCAGAATATAGGTCGCAGAAATGAACAGAGCAGTCCCCTGTTAGAATAAACCACAAGATCAAATGGAGGACAGGATTTAGACAATTTAAAAAGTGCTATGAAGAGATTCATAAATTATATTTGCTACATTGATGATGGGCTTGAAGGTGGATGAGAACATTTAAACCCAGATTTTGTTTATTTCGTTTTGAGGTTTTGTATACGGATACTAAAATTTATGATAGATTTTTGCCAGATACCCCACATATGAATACATTTATATATTTGATTTCCATCATCATCAAAAGCCATGATCACTGCTGGATGAAGACGTCCGCAAGCTGACACCACTTCTCAGTCCTGTGACACACAAATACATTGAGTGAAAATTGCGCGAGGATTTGAGAAGGGAGGAAGACTTATTGCTCAAAAAGGATCAACGTTTGGTCTCGCTTGCATTTAGCAAGTGTCTTGATGGCTTGAGATCCTGCTGGATATTATTCACGACCAGTTGTTGCCTCCCTTCTGAACAGAACTTATGGTTCGGGGGAGTCCTGCCTGGGAGCTCTGGTAGCCCCAGCGGTGGTGGTGGAGGAGCAGCCAGCGGGAGTGGTGGCGTTGCGGCACCACGCCCGCACGGCTCGGTGCAGCGCACGCGTTCCCTCCCCATGACAGTCTCCCCGCAGGCCATGCTGCTGTGTCAGCAGTCAGGTGAGCGACATACCATCACCCTGGGCCAAGGGTTTGGTCAGAATGTTACAACGACAAATGCTACAAAAATACGATAGGAGCGCAAAGTATCGGAAAGGTAGTCCATTTAACATGTACACTTTCGCGACCAATATTCATAATACAGGTTTTTTTTGGGTTAGATCCCATGAATATAAAAAAAACATTCTGTATATATGTTTAGCACGTAGGCTTTCGCGACCAATATAATCTATAATAGAGTTTTTTTGGGTTAGACCCGACACAGCCAATTAGTAAGGGTTGTCATGTAAACAGAACATGCCAATTCGTTACTACTACAGCACAACGGTGTGTTGGAGAGCCAAGCCACAACATTTACAATCTGAGTACGACATTTCGCCAGTAATTACAACTAGCTTCATCAGGCGACAGCCACATTTTTGGAGAAGTCATTCTGTTTCGTGCCTTAGATGTGATGACAACACTTTTGCACTCTTCTTGCGCAAAATGGGGGGGGATTGATGAATCAACGTGCATTCTGCGGGCCCATTGATCTTATACTTCCTGTCCATTGTGTGTAGTAAAATAGCCATGCCAACGATAATCCCTAGTGAAGTATGGTGGCCTGTATCGGCATGCATTTACACAATGTATTATTTGATGATTCACTTCCAAGCAGCATTAAGTCTGTAGCTATCCGAACAGTTGGCTGGCTGGGTGGAGAGGGGAGGGTGGGGAGGGTGAGGAGGGGCTGGGTGGGGAGGGGCTGGTGAGGGAGGGTGGGGTTGGGTGGGGGGTGGGAGGGGTGGGGCTGGGTGGGGAGGGGCTGGTCACCCCGTGGTGGCCTTATAAAACTCAACGTTTCATCTACTCACGCCGGCTTGTGCCCACCCTCACAGTCGGCCATATTTGCGGAATACACCACGCCGCTGTTGACCCTGGCCATTGACCGAGCAACTCAACGTTCCTCCCAGCTCCCTCCTTAGGAATGTGTTTTATTTTTCAGAAGACACCTGGCCACATTTGATAGCTCAACAAACCCACCCTGCAATAAAGGTGTCACGGTCAGTGGCTCAAGTGTCATTATAATTGCTTGAAAATGGCAACACCCGGGGAGCTATGAAGTGAACGGAATGTACTACCTTCAAGTAGATTGCGGACTCATCTGTGCATATTTTTGCTGGGTACATCAAGTATACAGTGTTAGCATCCAGATACAGCCAGTATTCAGCAGCTTTGAGATTGAAAATAGGGTTTCCCCTTTTATCTGCGACTAATGCGCCGGGTGGCATGGTTGCGATGATGGTTGGGAAATATTACTTTTCGGTCCTAGATTTGAAGCTTTCGTGACTGCAAGGATTCATATTCTAAAGTTTTCGGTAAAGTCACGTAGGTAAAAAATTAAAATTAATAAAAGTAAAATAAAAATAAAAAGTCACCTTAAGACGGAAGCTTGTGTTGCCTCCGAAACGTCGTGATTTTTATTTTACTTTTATTAATTTTAATTTTTTTACCTACGTGACTTTACTGAAAACCTTAGAATATATTGCTTTTCAGCTTTGTATCAACAGGCTACCTTTGACTCAATGTAGCTATTCTGTATCCTGCAGGGTAAAAAGGTTGCTATTGTGAACCCCGACATTAAAATGTGAATAACATGCGTGGAATTTCTCTGGTAGTTTGGTTTCAGGCTTAGGATGGGCTCATTTCATCCTCAGAACACAAAATGTACATTCTGGTTTCCTGTAACGCTCTAGTTGCATTCCTGAAGAACACCGCGTGATGGAAAAATCTCGTTATAATAAAGCATATTTCATAGAGGGTATAAAGCACAGTCCGCGATAACACTTGAGATGCGTATGCAGGCTGAACAAAGACTGGCGAGCATAGGAGCATCTACAAGCATCCAGCAGCATCCCGCCTTGTGTGATGCCACGCCAAGGCAGCCGCACAACCGCTTATTCCTGCTCGCCCGTCGTGATTCTGTTCACTCAATCACGTTTATATGCCTTGTATAAAGGTGTCAGTTTTTTGTACCAGTTGAAAGGGTAAAAACCTATTACTATATTTTGCCACTGGTAAAGGAGGTCTCATAGTGCAAATGCTTACCCCGAGCTCTCAATACTCTGATAGTGTGCTGTCTTTGAGTTGTGCGCCTTTTGGCGTCATCTGGTCCAACACCAATGGAGACTAGGCTCTAAGAAAAGCTGTCTCGGGTGTGAACCAATCAACTTCAAGGACAGTGCATATCATTATCATCATCAGAGTTGTTTTTTTTTGTTTGCATTTTGACTGCTTGTGTTGTGGTTATTGGAAACATGATGCCTTGTATAAAGGTGTCAGTTTTTTGTACCAGTTGAAAGGGTAAAAACCTATTACTACGTTATATCCAATTCGCGTTAGGAATGCACGCGTTATAGGAGAACAGACTGTAATTGTACGTACTATTGGTTCGCAACCTTTTTTTGGGTACTGTACCCCTTGTTGAATTTTGTTTCAACCGAGTTACCGCCCTTAGCTGACCCAACATGGTTCTGAGAATGAAGTGTATGATTAATGAACATCAATATTTTAAACAATTGTCAATTTTGCGAGGTTATCCTAACTAGCTAGTAACTGCAAGCGGAAAAAAATGGATGCTCTACGTGCGTGATTTAATTTGTTCTCGCTCACCTTCTGCATGCAGCAGAACTCGGGCCAGAGGCTGCTTGTCTAGATGCCTTTCTGTTGACTTGCCAAGATATTATAGAATACAAGACTGAATGATATGTGTCAGAAGGTACAAATTATCTTTCCTGACGGTTTGAATAGTATAGTCGACAGTCCTGAAAACAATGTACCATCCGATGTGCACATCGTCATGTGCATTTCTGTAAAAGGTGCCGAGTTAAACCGACAGTAGGGGAAATCCCCTGAACCCATTATAAGTTGAATAAATGTCTCCCAAATCCGCCATGCCTTCTCTCACAAGGCAGGTTTCAGACCTGTCTGGGAAATGAAGACATTCCAACTCGCTATCCTTATTTTTTTCCCCATTACTTCAGACATTTGCCTGTTCAAAAGTTAACAAAGTTCATACTCAACGTTGCTCTATAGTTTGTATGATCAGTGGCTGAGTTTTTTTTATTGACTTTATACTTACATATAGGATGCATGTTCAGCATAAATAGGAAAGCTATGTTTTAGTTGTAGCTTTCTTGTTGGTAGGATGGTTTTTTTCTGACCCAGAAGCTTGCTAGCTAAGATTGGTAATAATAATAAATGTTACTTATAAAATGCTGCACAGTTTTCGCTCACTCTCGAAGAGAGAAAACAACTCAAAAGGCACGAGGAACCAAAGACAAGCAGGAAAAGGCAGCCCGTGCCATGACTCGGTGCCAAATTCAACCCCCATAGCTCTTATTCTCTGTGGTTCTCTATATGTTAAGGCGTTATCGGCAGCAACTTAATGAGCATTTACTCATCAATTGGTAGGCATGGATTTTTAGACAAAGATTGTAGTGGAACTGTAACTAATTAAGTTTCATGTAAAAGTGACTGTTATGTTTGAAGAGGACAAATCAATGAAGAAGAGAGCCTTTGGAGTGGAGTCACCAGAGGTTGGTGGACAGGGCCAGATGATAGGATATTGGAAGAGTATAGTTTGGGAGGATAGATATTGACCGCAACAGTTGTGGGTATCTGGCAGAAGGAAAAGCAATATGTGCTGTGTGGTTGCATCAACAACATTGGTAGTGTTGATAAAGACGTAAGGCCTAATACATCATGATATGGCGAAAAAGGCAGCTCCAAGGATTTTTGGCAGAAAATGTAAAATTCGATTTAAAAATATCTAGTGGTGTGATTGGCAATGACTTTCCACCTAAAATAAATTGAGAAAGGGACATACGTTTTTTTGTTTTATTGTTAGCTTTTAAGCCCATAGTCAGTCCACTGCTAGATGAAGGCCCGCTTTATGCCATGTAGGTAATGTGTGTTTGTTTGATCATACTTCACCACACTGGCCGTTGCTCATTGGTTGATGGATATGTTCAGATATCACCTGCCACTAATATTAGCCATGTCCTATAATCGCACTGGTGGCCCAGTTCATAGTGCAGTGCGTGAAAATTTGTATCGCCCTTCGGTTTCATTTAATGGAAATAACAACATCATGATGTTTTCATGAACTGTAGACATAAAAGGTATCACAACAATCGCCAGACATTTCATTTCCTTGCTATGATATGGGCAAGCATTGTTATTGCTGGCTGTGTTGATGTGTGCTTGTAATGCAATGCTTTATAGAAATCTGTTTGCATACTATTTGCATAAGTTCATTAAATATATGTATATATGTGTTGTATACAGCACAATTTGCAAGCATTGTGTGTAAGAATAGATTTTAGTTGCTGAATCAACACATTGATACATAGGACTATAATTATACGTTGATATTTGCAATGAAATATATTGTAATATTTTTATATGTATAAAGATGATTACTTGCAATTATGCATTTGTTAATTTCATTGATGAATAACCATCTCGAACTGGGCAGAAAATGGTATTCCAGATTAATTACCTCATGAATATATATAAATAAAACATTCTGTTAACACATTTTATTTTATTCGATTGACTGGTGCAATTGAAGATCGAAAAAATACTCGCTGGAGAAGACGTGATTTTTATTCTTTTTTTGCTTTTTTCCCCCAATGAAATTCCAATTGTGTTATTGGCATCATGTCATGGAATGATGACATTTCCATATTTTTCACTTACCTTAAAAATAACCCCATGTCAGAGAATAGCCCTTGAAGATGATGCCACAGATCTACTTCTGAGGTCACTTCAATACTCCATTTATATTCCCTGCAAAAAAAGTCAATCAAATTTGAAATATTTAAGCCGCAAATCTGAATTATAATAATTGAATGAAATGAAATACCAAATTTAAGATGGTATTTTTTGTGCCATCATTGGTGATCGGGCTGAGATCATTATTTTGTGTCACTTAACGCAATTTAATAATGTACGGCAGTGTGGATTCAAACCCAGGGTCTAAGAGGTGCCAACGCAGTGCTCTGATCTCTGAGCCATCCAGCCCCACCCCACTGGATAATCTTATTAGTTGACTTTTTCAGGGTGACCTTTGCAAGTACAATTATTCAATTTGCTAATTGAGTTTACTGTTTGCACCTGCTGGAAACAACTGAGTCATCTGTGTGTCCATGCCCGGGCTACGTGACGTTCGTTGCTTTGGCTCTCATTGAGCGTTTCACAAGCACATGGGAAAATGCAAAGAAATTTAATGGGGATGCAGTGGAAATTATTCGGGGCATATGCCGAGTACCTGCATGAATGACGCAGTGACACAGAAGAGCAAGTTATTGACCGATGTAATGTATTTTATTGTCCCATCGCATTGAGTCATTGATTGCTTCAGCTGAGCCTAAAGTACCAAAAAACACTGCCTTTTTGTTTTTCCTACGATCTTTGGTTCTTAGTTTTTTTTTCTTTGCCATTTTAAGTCATACACTTTTCAGGTGTTGGAACATGAGATCATCATCACGATCCAAGGGCAGATAGCCCGTTGGTGTCCACTGCACTGCAACATTGTGTTATTTGTTTCCACTTTCCTCTCGTCTTGTGCCAATATATTCGAGGAGTTCAAATCTGCCTGGGCCCAATTTTTTATGTCGTCAAGCCGTGCTCTGCCAGGTCCTCCTCTCTCCGGTTCCTTCCATTTATGGTCCACCCTAAAACTCAACCGCACAAACCATGGCAGAGGTGGATACCTCCTAATGCACAAATGATGAGTTAAATGATGACGTCACCCTGCTGCTGCTCTATTTAAGACCGGGAGCAAGAGCAGAGCCTCACCATTCTGGGGAATTGTCCGATGAGGCTGGATGCAATTACCAGCGAAACGTCGTACTCAAACTGTAAATGTTGTGGTTTCACTCTTCAACACACCGGTGGGCTAAAGTAGTGAACTTTTTGTCTTTTATCAACGTGACACTTTTTTTACTAATTGGCCGTGTCGGGTGGTGGAGGGTTATGACACATTTATAAATAACGCGATCTAACCCAAAAAGTTTATTATGAAATGGAAGATTAACAACTCTGCAATGTGCGACTGCGGTCATCCAGAGCAAGACCGTACAACAAATAACGACGCAATGCCTGATCCAAGAATACGACGGAGACATTACAGCGATGCACTCCACTGCTCCTGAAGCGGTTATCTGGCTTGTAACACCTGAATGTGAAATTGTAGTTGCTCTGCATCTATGTCAGCCTTTACGAAAGAAGGAGTGGGAAATGTATGTTACCTGGACAGTGGAAAGTGTAGGCCGTTCTCATGTCAGTGATCTCTTGAGGTTGGTGGTTGAAGGGGTGGGGCGGGCAGCATTTGCCATAGCAGATAATGTGATGCGAAGAAAATGTTTTGGCGTTGACAACTAACATAATAAACGTGAATGTCCTTTATTTGAGAGTCCTGCTGTAGAAAACTGGAACTCCAGTTTGAGAAAATTTGTGCATACTGGTATATTCTAGATTTGAAGTTTTCGTGACTGCAAGGATTCATACCTGAAGACGGAAGCTTGTGTTGCCTCCGAAACGTCGTGATTTAATTTAGTTGTTTTTTCATTTAATTTATTACCTACGTGACTTTACCGAAAAAACCAAAGAGTATACTGGTAGATGACGCTTAAAGTCCCTACAAAGGACAACAACCTTATATCTTCACTGCCATTGCACTGCTCTGCGTTGGTGGGGTCTCGCGTACACAGAGATGTTTGAATGAACCACCAACCTCCCCTCCAAATCACTATTGCAGACGTATATTTTGACACTTTCTTGGTAGACCGCATTTAGTAGCTCCAGGTGCTGTCACTTCCTCTGAAGCAACATGGCTCGCATCGTCTGCTAGCCATGTAGCTTTAGAGCGGTATACAGCACTGCAATGAGTCCCACCCTCCATATGTTGGCCAGTCACAGCCGGTGGGTGGCAAAGGTTCAAGGTCAACTGAACAATGACCTGGTTTGCACGTTCTGATGTTATTGTCCCCTGTTAGTTGTTTGATTTTGCACGGAGTTCGTTTTTTTACACATGTTTTCTTGTTTTGGAACAGAGTTTCAAGTTCTGGTGACAGAGCCGGAGATAAATACGAGGCTGGAGTCGCTGTGCCGGAGCATGACGGAGCATGCCCTTGAAGGTGGATATTGCAAATTTGGAGATGGAAGCTGTCTACTCCCCTTACATACTGCATTGTGGGAGCTGGAGGGGGGTGGGGGTATGTCTGACCACTGAGTTGGTGCCACATGGGTTCTAAGCTGTGTTTGTTCAGCCACGTGATTAAAGCATGTGTTCAAGTGTTAGTGCTGAGTTGATGGTCTCAAATTAGTCATTAATGAAACCACAAAATAATGCGTCATATAAATCAAAATTGTTATTTAGTTTCTTTAATTTTGAATTTCTTAAAAACAAATTTAAGCTTTATTTACATGCTGTAAACACTTGTTTGAGAGCATATGATTGAGACCCCCCCCCCCCCACATGGTGAATAATAACCATATTGATGTGACATGAGAAGTATTTCTATGATTTCCCCTGTTGTAATGCTACACTGTTCATCCTGACTGTTTTGCTGTTGATGCGGATAGGGTCATTGAACCAAATAGGTGATGACCGCTTGTGTTGCGATCGAAACGTCATAGTTTTTTGTTATTTTGTTATTTTCTTTGAACCTATATACGTGACTTTACCGAAAGACCCAAAGAATATGTTAGTTTTAATATTTGGCATTTTGGTCATGATCTTGGCGTAACATATCCTCCTTTAAATGTCCGTCTCAATGTTCAATTTAACATCTGAAATAATTTTGTACAGGAAATATTGTGTTTTATAGAAGTCAAAACTGTCAGCTCTTCAAAACTGGCTCAGTGATGGAAGTGCTGACTCTTAGGATAATCATTGTAATTTCATCTAAACCAGCCCTATCAACCACCAATCAGGACAGCAGCTTGCATTCAGTCTTTTTCCGAGTGGTTGTTGATACAGAACCACCCTGTCTATAGTTACATTGCCGCTTATTGTGTTTGGCTCACTGTTGGCAGGAACACATGTTGATAGTCCTTGCGCAACTTCTGTTGCATTTGAGAAGGCATCTTGTCTGGTCATAGTTACGTGTTATTGGATGCCGTGTTGCAAGCGCATCATTATATCCTGTTATTCCCTTCCGTATTGGTCGTTTAAAGGGTGTTGGTAATAACGAGACAGGGGGCGTGATCGTCTGGAAGGTCATCGGTCAAGCGGGATGTCAGTAATCTGTTGCCCTTGACCGTGATTTTCTGAGAAGTTAATTTATTATTCAGTCATGTTTTTACATCTCTAAAGCCCAAGTGAGAGTTGTATACTTACGTATTATACAAATACGTACTGGTTCATGTCGATTAAAACAAATTAAAGTTAAATTTATTCATGTTTTTTTTATTAAGTTGATATCTCCTGAGATAGAGTTTCTCATCACTATTGAGCTGTTTCAGGGGTAAGAATCAGAATCACAAATTTTTGCCGGGTAAAGCCGAGTGAGCTAAGAGGCTCTTCTTCAAGCGCGACTCGGCCAGCAGTAAACATCAAAGGTTCCCCGATGTACCCACTTATTTTTGCCATAACCCCATGATTTCCATGAAGACCTAATGTAGCTATTTTTTTTAGATTGTGACGTTTCTGTGCTGTGTGGCGATGCACCTCGCAACAAGTCAGCATTGCTTTACATCCGTTACTATTTTTTGAGCTTTGGGAGTGCAATATTTCCCCCCCCCCCCCCCCCCCCCGTTTTAGTTTCAGTAGATCCTCCAAAAAATGCAATTGTATTCGGGGACGCGCTATATTTCCTTCTTGAGATTATGCATGAGATCTTGCATTGGTCATTTGCTTTTCCTTTACAAGATAATGCTGAGGGTGTCACTGGGTGGGGGGTATCTTTCAGCCTTCCCTTGTAAGCGCACCCTTACCATTGTCGACCTGTCCATCCATGTAACATGTTGACCAATTCTCTGTTGCAGACGGAATGGAAAGAACATCAACGATCTAGATGGAGTGGTGTTGGCTGTCTTCTGTGCCCGGCAGCAGCCTCATTACATCGCTCGACTCCAATAACCTCCCACCACAAACTCATGGCCTGAATATGGGCTTTTAAACACATTCTTTTGCCTGAGTTTTATATATAGATTTGAAAATTTGCAATGAGCAGTGCCAAAAAAAAAATTTATGCAGAAGCATTACTTACCTTTCTTTTTTACACAAACCATTTTCTAAACTTTATACTCTTTGTTGAAGTATAAATGTAACAATATGGTTTACTGGGTTGGTATGAATTCAGAAAATATCATAAAAGGGGCCCTACTTGTTGCAAATATTTCACTGTTACCATACATGTTAGTTTAGGTATACGTCTTGATGGAGCTTCTGAGTATTTTTATTGGTTCTGCTGAAAAGTGCCTGGCCAGGGAGCAAAGATGAGCTCCTGACGCCAAAATAAATATTCCCTTGACGTTGCTGTTGCCGTAGTTTAATCTGCTTGGCGTTACGTGCTTGATTCGCCACTTAAAGTCTATTTTTCTTACATAAGAAATGAATATAATTGAAATGCACTAGTAGAGGTTGTTGGCAAGTTGAGACCTACAAAAAACAAAATCACCTCCGTGGTCATTGCCTATACCTATTGGCGCAGGTGGCAACCTTTGCAGAACCACAGGTGTTGGCAATGGGCTTCGGAGCATTCCGCTGTTGTAGAGGAGATTTAGTGGAGGCTACCATCTCTGTATGTGCCAGTGTTCACAAGCGATTTTGATCTATGCACACTGATGCTATTGGAAATAGTTTTGATCTCTACGGATGTGATGTGTGTGTGAGACTAAGCCGACATTGTGTGTCAATATGCACTCAACGGAGGGAATTGTGCTTATAAGAAAACATTCAAATACGATAGCAGCACACTTTCCATTAAGAGGTGCTCGTATTGCTATGAGTGGTGGCCTAGCAGTGTTGTACAACAATGGCCGTGGGGTTCAGGACCAGCTGTATTTGGAAGGCTTACGAGGCAGTTGCCTCGTGTAGAGCCGTTTTTGCATCATTGACTGCACAGAACTGGTTCCTGAAAGGATAACGCAACGTTGCTGCTAAGGAGTGGCATTCATTCTTAGGGAGGCAACATCATTAAGGATAGAGTCGTGGTTGGGTAGTGGCTGTGAACATCTCTCCCAGTGCTCTCTACAAGGGATCAACCTTGTTTTTTTTTCACACCATCCTAAATCGATTGGGTTGCATCGAATCTGGTCTGTTTTCACGTTGAATATGTCCGTGAATTGGGAGTGATTGTTGTATCTGTATGTCAGACCACAGAACCAACATTGCTAATTTTGGACTCTCACCCAAGGTTGCATCATAATCTAAAGGATAATGACTCAACGGTCTCGAGGCATTCACGAATGACTTTACACAAAGAACCACTGTAAAACATTGGAAAGTCACTTGATTGAACTTATTGCGGCTCTGGGAGCTACCATTTGTAAATACAGGATTACAAACCAGATGTTGTCTATCGTTTATTGACAACAACTGGATAGAGAGAGATGACGTTTATAACGTAGTTATAACTACGTTATAACTACGTTATAACGTAGATTGTAACGTAGTTATAAACGTTGGTTCTTCAACTTACGTGGGCGGGAGGGAAGCTCGCACATTTTGTAAAAAGTAAAAAGTCAATCTTAATCACTTGTCATCGTTTGCTCTGAAGCCGCGAGACAAGTTACGCAATCGAACGATAAGACTGCCTACTTGGCAAAATGTGTTTTTTCAAGAACCTCCCGAGTATGATCCACAATTGAATGTGGAGATGATATTGCAGTCCCACTTAAAAGCACCACTCAATGCAATCTGTCGAGAAGTTTTATTTTGGATGAGTTTAAAAAATTGTGTTGCTTTGGACGATGTCTAATTCCCACCATTCTTTGCTTTGCCGTAATTCTCGTAATATAGTTATAGACATCGTTGACACTTGAGTGGTCTTACAATGGACACTCAACCCCGGTGTTAAGCGGCACACTTGTTCTTCCCACTCAACAGTACATATTCACAAGTTAGCAATAGTACCAAAAATTATATATTTGAAAGAAAAGGTACACGCGAGTGGCAGTTAAACACATGCACAGAAGCTGCATGGCTAATTAGAAAGCTATATATATCTGACGTTGCCCTGCTTGACTTGTGTAAGCTCTATAAATCCACACAATTTGGGGTCTTCATCTACTCGAATCTACTGCCCTTCACTGATTGGATCGTTAAATTTCGATTTAAAGCTTTCGTGGCTGCAGGGATTCATCTTCTTGGTTCTTTCGGTAAAGTCACGTAGAAGGGAAGTAATAAAATAATAAAAAACATAATGAAATACAATTCTCACGACGTTTCGGCTGCTTGCATTGCGGCCGAAACGTCGTGAGAATTGTATTTTATTATATTTCGATTTAATGCTTTCGTGACTGCAGGGATTAATCTTCTTGGTTTTTTCGATAAAGTCACGTAGAAGGGAAATAATAAAAGAATAAAAATACAACATAAAAATTTAATTAAATAAAAAATATTTCCCTTCTACGTGACTTTACCGAAAGAACCAAGAAGATGAATCCCTGCAGTCACGAAAGCTTTAAATCTAAATTTACTATTTGGTTATTTCGGTAAAGTCACGTAGGTATCAAATAAAATAATTCATGACGTGAAGACCAGGTCTGTTGGGGAGACAGCGTCTTCACCTGAGGACGGCTGCTTGCGTTGTGGCCGAAACGTCGTGAGAATTATTTTATTGTTTTATTTTTATTTTATTACTTCCCTTCTACGTGACTTTACCGAAAGAACCAAGAAGATGATTGGAGCGTTATTTTTTAAATATATTTGGTTTCGCAGTTTGCACCCGAGCGGTGCTGAAGCTGCAAAAGGAGCTTGACCGGGTCTGGCATAAGATGCCCCGTGACTCCTAATTGTTATTATTTTTTACATATATATACATTATAAACAACGCGTGTGCTTGCTTGTTTTTGGTATAATGCAATGCTTATTTTTTTGGTTATTCTTTATTTGCAAGTTTGCTGTACATGGATCTCTGTGGGACAAAATGTCATCACATTGGCCTTGCGTTGTTGATGGAAATTCTGTTGGGTTTAATGGCAAAACATGTTTAATTGAATTTGAAAAACAGTTTCGCTCATTGTTGGTGGGTTTAAGTATTCGCGCCTTGCTCTTCTGGACTTGAAGAATTTTGAGTGGCAGAACTTGGCAAAAGTATGTTATAGACATAGCCCACCAAGTACTTCAGATGGTTTTAGTTACCAAAGCATGACATCCACTGTTAAGTTAAATAGACTTATAAAACAACAGCACTCACAAAAGTTGGCCATTTTGTGCTTAGTCATTGTCAAAAAAAAAACTTTGTTTTACATTTCTCCTTTCGAAAATTATGTTGTAATCTTTTCAATGACCCTAAACGATGAAATTAAATATTTTGAATTACTATAATGTATCATTTGCCAAACATTTGACTTACGTCTGCCATAGGTTTGTTTTCCCCTTTTCCTAGAAGGCAACTAAAGGAGCAGTGATGACTGAAGCGTTAACGTGAACATTTAATTTGAGAGGCATGATCTAAAACAAAATGCCTCGGCTTTTGTATCCATGTAATCAATGTTGTGTTTTTTCACTCTGTAACCTTATCAGTGACCTTGGCACAATATTGCATTGGCTTAAAAAACAAAGAAAATCAATGCAAGGGCATCCATTGCTGTTTATGAAGGGACAGACATGCATACAAATTGTGTCACGGTAGCGTAAAAAAAAGTCAATTGTTTTAGCGCTTGGAATTAACACGCACACGATGGTAAAGTAGAACCTACTTGTGTGATTCGAGTGCATTGGCTTCATGGAGATATTTGTTATGTCAACGGTACGAACATCCCATTTAAAATGGAAGTACGCTAGCTTGGTGGCAGATCTGGAGTTCTGCAAGGGGCATGGACACGGAGAGTCGAGGTGATGTTCCCGTGGTCATAATTGAAGCTGCCATTCCGTTCACCATTTAACCAGAACTATGATTAGCACTTCCTAAACTGAGATTATTTTTCTATCCCAACCGTGTAAGATGATGGGACACCTCGAGTTTAGTAACGTTCAAAACCAGCACACTCCATGTACCAACTTCCACAATCGTAAGTCTGCCCCTGTGCTGTTAACTCTGCTGTTTTCACAAACTTGATCTACGGTGTATGCCTTGGGCATAGTGTTCATATTTATGTACCTTTTTGTTGTGCCATATGAAAAATACTTAAAAAATTGCTATATCTTTCAGACACTAAGATTTGTTTTTTTTATATATCGCTGGATAAGCTGCAGGCATGCTGATTTTTTTTCTCCAAATGTAACTTTTAGAGATAACAGATTGGTTATGAAACTTCCTGGCGTTGCCTTTGCATTTTCTTCTGATGAGGGAATACGTATAGTGACTCCACTTTCGTATTTGTGTTAATCGGAGTTTGCTATACAAATACAAGCGGAAATATACATTGTAAAGTGCGTCTTTGTTTGCGTGATTTTTTTTTTGTCTGAGCTGCCAGTGTTGCGTTGGGATTCTGCCGAAGTGCCAGTGGCTTGCGCGCACTGGTTTGGACACCTGTGAAAAAAGAGCTTCATTGCTCATCGGATTTCTCCAGGATAAATAAAGATTCTGATTCTGTCTGGTAATTCCTGTTCGTTCTCCCAGCGGGGGCAATTGAAACCTATTTATTGGATCCCCCCCCCCCAACCTCCTTGCCGCCTCTATCCTCCGTAAATTTAAGTTGGGTGCATCACAGTCGATTGGCAGGTGGGGTAAAGTGTAGGTAATCCCATATCTTCCAAGACGTCTGGCCAGCGTAAAAGATGAGGCCACATTCCCTCGAGGGGTGTCGTGACGAGCAATTGCAGGGCCGCACCTTGACCTTTCACCTGATGGTGCACCAAGTCTCACAGTTTTTCAGAATTGTTCCTCTTTAGGATTTTCGACCGGGCTTTAATGAACGACTTGTTAGGCAAATGAGCGTTTGTAATAAATCTACGCAGGTCCACCGCTGGGCAGTGGTGGCGCATGCCTGTTGTCATTCAGCCCTGTGGAGGCGATGGTTGATGGATCGCATAAATGTTGTGAAACTCCCTCCCTCCCCCCCCGTGTTCGTCGATGTCCGATACCAAGGCAAGCCAAGAAAAGGCAGTGCAGCACGTTGACTCATCGCAATCTCTTTCCATCTGTGTCGGGACAGTGTTGCCTTCTCGCGCATGCTGGTATTCTCCGGGTGGTCGGGTATCCCATTTGCTTTGAGTGTGAAAACACTGAATTGATTGGGTGAAAATATATTTAAATCAATAAAACCGATGCCGGCCGCTCCTGAAAACAAGTCCTACGGCTGAGTGTGGCTTTTCTTATGGATGCATTTCAGCACCAGGAACGTAAGGAATTGGTGTTAAACACTGTCCATGCCAAGTATCTTGGTAACGGTTGCCTTAAATGCCGTTGTACATCCAGCTGGAGTTCGCTCACAAAGGTAAGTTCACCGAAAAATGTTCCACGTTCAAACATTTATTCGCAAAGCTATTAAAGGCAGACTCTTCCGACGACGTATAGCTGTAAAAGGTAAGGCCACTGGCGTTTAGCAGTTTCAGACACCAAATCGGGAATTGAAAAATCTGCCCCGCAACATTGTATATTTCCCGACATGAAACAACTGCACGGAGCCATCGCCACGGTACAAGCGTACAACATGGGAAAAGTAAATGTAGCGCACGTGTGTTGAACTTCTTTCGCACCGTACGTAGCCAACCATGCTCATCGGAGATGCGAGGGAAGGCCAACAAACTGAACACAAAAAATGTGCAAAGCACGAATGATGTTGCAGCACATCTGTGACGAGTGCACGGTGGTCAACATCCAGGGAACGCTGCGTCGTGTGCCCGGCCTACCGAGCAACGTTGTGGCCACACCATCAGCCCCCGTCAGCTGTTTTACTCCTGATGTGAGCTCTCGTCTGTTGCGCGATAAGCACACGAGCGCGTGTTAGCATAGGGGTGGGGGGCTTTCAAGGCAGGGGTCGGAGCCGCACCTCCGATGAGCACGTTTGGCTACGTACGCATGCGGCTCTTTTTAAGGACCGCCGTCTCGAATTCACACGCACTGCGACTCTTGTAATATTGAGGTTTTTTTTCTTTACCAAATTCAAACAACATGCTTCATGTTGTTTTGGTTGCAGACTCTGGGGTTCAGGTGTTGTACCTGGCCCGTGGATAATATCCTCTATCAAGCTATTTAATACGTAATGTTGACTTTGCTTAACTATACGCGATGCTCGGCTCCAGGTTTTTATTTTTATCCATACCTCCCTTACGGCATTGGATTTGTTTTACTTAAAGTATCAAAGCAAACATGTAGAAATAGTGTACTTAATCAGATACATATTTTAGCTACCGGCCACTTGATTTGTGCCGACATATCATGTGGTAATTGCACAACGCAAATTGCACATACCTTAATTATAAGACCCGAGGACACCGAGTGTTGCAAGAACTGGAGTCGGCACTAACCGGGTTACAACACAGATCATCCACCGAGGCTCTTAAGTCCAGCTACACTGCTCCGTTGAAGCCTCGGGACGCACACAGTGGTTCAACTGTTACAATCCATCAAAACAGAACAGCATTTCCCACTATTGGTTCAGGGCTACCAACAGAGACGAGCCACTGCCTTGCTCATTCAACCAGAGAGACGCCGTCACTTTTGAGTTCATTCTGTGACCGTTGTGTCTCTTCGTACACGTGCACGGTGTCGTAGGGCAGAATATTTTCCCCTGGCCAGAACTTTCATTCGTTGCGCAACAATTCCCTCGCCAACCTATCCGCTGACAAATGTGCTCGTACATCTTGCACAGCAAGAACTGTAGTTGTGCTTCTCCCCTCTCGATCGTGTAAGACATGAGCAAATCGTGAGAGTGTTTTTGATTTCGATTTAAAGCTTTCGTGACTGCAGGGATTCATCTTTTTAGTTCTTTCGGTAAAGTCACGTGACTTTACCGAAAGAACCAAGAAGGAAAAAAAAGTGTTTTTGATGTTTCTACGCCTGGCTGAGGAGGCTGGTAATGGTCTAACTTGTCCTTGGTGCGTTTAAGCATGAACTCCAGTTAACGTTGACGAACAGCATTTGATCATAACAGTACCGACTGGATTTTAGACCAGAAGGCCCTGTTGTCCCTTTATATTGAGAGGGCTTTGTCATGAGTCCGCTGCACCAACTTTTGTTGTGATCACTTTCTCGCGTTACGACTGAGGCTGACGCCAAATTGAGAGGGGACAGTTGGCCGGGGCGACATGTGGGACCCAATATACTCTTCCGATGTCTGGAGTTAAATCGCTGACTGCTGAAATTATGGGTTAATATCCCAGTTTCTCATGATAACCAGCATGCATGGATGCTGAACTTATTTCCCACCGTACTTTGCCAACCTTGCTAATCGGAGCTTACACGATTTATCAGGTTATATCAGAAAAAGTGTACTTTTGCAACTAATTCGTCCAAGGCAAGCTCAAACAATATATGTGGACAGTCTCATTTGTGCAACTGAAGCAAGTGCAGTTCTGATGGTTATGTAGGATGTATTCTAAATAAAAAACAAGTGATAGCCCATTGTGTTATATCTGGGTTATTCCATGACTGAGCAAGCGGCTTGCTTTACTGCCATAAGGTATTCTGCACAGGATGCATGTTTCACTTTGTGCTGCAGGAACTTCCTTTGGTCATCATATGTTGCGCGGAATTTTGAAACCGGGTTGCATTGAAGACGCGCACATCACAAGTCGAAGTCTGTTGATGCAAAGCAATTGGATATCGAGACCTCGACAGGAGCCTCGCTTGTCGTGTAATAGAAATTACCTGTAGCAATACATTTTAAAACAATTTTAAACATCCATTTCTGTACGTTTGCCTTAAATCAAATAAGTCAAATTCAAGGCAACACTTGATGCTATTTCCTAAATGTAAACCACTTTACATACAGTATAATAGACATATATTTAATATACACATGTAAAAATGCTTGGAAATGTAAACTTATACAATTACAACACCGAATATATATTTCCATACAAATTAAAATACTTGCGTTTTGGAAAACAATCCACTGAATTGTTATGTTTCACAATTCTACACTGTTGTCCGATGCAGATTTAACAACACACACACATATGTGCAAAAGCTTTATACAAAGACTTATGCAAAACCACCAGTTCAAAAAAACTGCATTGTGATCATTTTTTTCTTGAACCAACTGAAAAAAATTGAGTGTGGGACTGGTTGTCCCATGTTTTCTCTCAATGTATCAAGTTCATGGCCTAGGACAAAAAATGCCACCAAACAGTTCTTCTGAACTAGTGGTTTAGAAAAAGGTAGAGAGTTTTTTTTATATATGCAGTTCAAATATTTGTGTGTTGTAAAATCTATTTGTTTGCCATCCTGCACTCGTTCTTTTGTTGTGATCGGTTTCTCATTGTAGATTTGAATTCACGATTTCCCAATACAAATTTAAGTTACATTTCCATTTGGGTTACATTCATACCCTAAACCCCAAATATGTACTCCTCCCATTTCACTCTGGCACAACACACACGAGGAAGTATTATACGCAGCACCATTAAATATCACAAAACATGGACAACCCCAAGTGTGAGCGCTACATTTTACACGAAGGATTGTGGTTGAAATTTATGTTATTAAAACCAGGTGAGACCTCAAGACACGAGCAACGTATCATTTGCAAGAGTGACTTTGGGACATCAAAGTTATGCAAATAGGAGGGCCGACGATTGCTGTGCATAGGTCCCATTTGAGTAATTTCATCAATTGTCAAAATGTTTTTTTACCAAATGGTTGGGCAACTTTGGCAGAAAACCCTGAATCAATCGAAACCGCTAAACTACAGATACAGTACAGGAGGCACGAAGGGAGCATATGGCATTTCCATAAGCATAGTCATGAGTTGGTGAGAGTAATGTCTCTTCTGTGGGCTCTACAATTGTTGTTTGCTGCAGTGTTCGGGAAATGTGTACGTATAGTATGTACAAAATATGCAATGTGTATAAAAATATCAATATAAACCCACCAGTAAAATATGATGTACATACAAAAACAACTGCATTTGTAAACGTACATGCATGGTGTGTGCAGTTATGCAGTGGTGCGTGTATGTTTATATACGCGCACCACTGCATAACAGCGGTTGACCCAACAGTTTAGACTCATCCCCCGCCATGGGAATGTGGAGTTTTAGCCACAGGCTTTTGGCAGCTAACGGAGATGAGCAACCGCGCTTTTATTCACTTGAGGGAGACCCCTTTACCCAGTTTTCCGCGAGCCATGAAAACTCGAATTCGAACTTCCGCGTTGCCCAGCACGAGTTGGGTGTTCGGGTGACGTACCCTGACGTGCAAGGGGGAATGCAGTACCACGATGTACATACGAATATCGTCTGTCCTAATTGCATGGGAGTGATGCCCCCCCCCCCTGCATGCGTTTTTTCTCCGGATTCCTCGCATACGTACACACACTTGTAAAATCGGCTGAAAACATGCAAAAATAAAAAATGCAGGACCCTCCTCAAAAATAGTAAATGGACTCGGTGTGGGTTTCCTGGATCAATCAGTCATTTTTATTCCTAATTCTCGCTGCAGCCTCAATTTTCCTGGCCGCTTTCTTTTCACGGAAGAGGCTGAATCCCCTCCATCAGAATTTAGGTGGAGAGGCAATACGTTCATTTAAAAGTTACATTTCATTTTGGCCGCAATGCGGTTTGACCTGTTACCCTTAGGTGTACTCGAGTAAAATCTCACCCAGCGGTGTTTCTGGGAAAGACCCAACTCACAAGATATCTTGAGTAATATTGCCAAGTCAGGCCAGCTTGCTTCAATCTGTCACGTGGAAACTAGGTATTTGACTGTGATGCACACATATATTGAGATATCTCTGCGTGAACAAGTGGACATCTTTTTCTGCTGCGATTTTATTTTAATCGTAGCTTAGAAACCTGTGCTTGACACATTGGGACCCATCCCCAGTTTCCCATCGACATTAGTAGTAGCTTTCAATGGTATAAGAGATACCAGGCTGACATTCAAGTAGCATCCCATAGCCTATTGCATCACACTCAAATGTTATGTCACCCAGACAGTGACATAGAGGCGTATGTTGCATCTTCACTGAAGTCTGCTGCCTGTGTGATCTCTCAGGTTCTATAAATTACATAATAAAATCAGTACTGCAAAATAAAATTCCTCTTCTATGCAGCCATCTCATAAGCCGTCACCATAAAGCAAAAGAAAGTTAATCCACACATATTTTTTTCCCACAACCTGAAAACGTGCGGTAAATACAAATAATACTTAAAACAACGTGTTATGACAACAGATAATGAGAAGACCTTACAATTGTAATAGTGATAATTATGAATGTTGTGAGTGAACAAGAGGGGTTGAGTCCATTATATCACACTCGGTGATATGTCTCCCAGACAATGATTGTATCTTCATGATACCCACGATGTTGTGGATAAGTAATCGTGAATAAAACATACTTTTATTGTAAACAGCATGAAAACTCGAATGATACCCAAAGGTGTCCTCTATATAATCACAGAGGACTTTTGTGTATTTTTATTTTACGTACCGTCAGTATAACCCTGATATTAAAACAGCCGTTAAGTTCAGCATCATGTACATCGTACAATATCTTATAAACTGCGTCAACTTTCGTCACTGACATTTTAGTAATAAGACTTGGGGCTTATTCCCAAGATGTCAGCATTAACCCGGAGTGGAGAACGCTGCTTGCGCCATTGATGACTGGCTGGGTTTTATAATAAAAGTATAATAAAAGGTCACGCTTGGATAACAAAGAACTTGTCAAACACCACCCATCTACTCCACCCATTTATAAACCAGTGGCGAGTATTGACCTTAAAAGGTTTTTACAATTAAATGCACAAAAGCGATCATAAAAATGGGTATGAATTCTGGGCGGCAGCAGCAGCAGCTAGTGTTTCTTGTTTGCGCATAATTTACTAGCCAATGCAGCAAGTCCAGGAGGATTGGATAAACACTGCCCCACTGTCTGTGTTCATGACACAATTTATATTTGGACTCTGTTGCCATCCACTCATTGTGCCGTGCCACGTCCGTCGGCCATGTTGCCAAACCAAAGGTTTGAATTCATGGGAAGAAAATGGCTTCCAGTAGCGTAATTTCTTAGCGAGAAACCAGTGAGTGATCAAAGATGCGTGAAGCTCTGAGCACCAAACAAACGTCAGCTTTGTTGAAAAACACAGTTTAGACCATACACATTAAATTATAAGAGGTATGCATGAATATACATATTTTTTCACAAGTTTTCTTTTTGTTCCAATTGCACTTAATCTCAGGATATGATTCAATTGTATTTGGAGTAAATATGCGTCAAGAACATATGAAATATTTTTTTGTAGATATCTGTACATTTTGGATTTAGATGCTTGTGATATCACATTCTCTCAACCTGAGTTTTCTTGTCTCGGATATGATCACAACATTACAATCCTTTTGACTGACATTTGACTACATTGCAAATATGGCTGAGGCTCTGCTCACTTATATTTATTTATTTATTCCATTTCCAATTATAGCTACCTTTGTGAATCTCTAGAGGTCTGATTCATGGGTTGGTAAAAACAACGGACCACCCATCCCCCTTGTTCTAGCAACCTACAAGAATTTCAGATTTTGTTTCCATGAATTACAACGTTGTCATAATTGGTTTTTTACCCTTCTATCTGGCAACAAAACTGACACCTTGTTTTTACAAGGAGTCATGTTTACATAGACCACAATACCTGCAGTCATAATGCAAACAAAAAACATAACTCTGATAATGTGCACTGTCCTTGAAGTTGATTGGTCCACAACCGAGACAGCTTTCCTTAGAGCCTAGTCTCACATGGGTTGGACCAGATGACGCCAAAAGGCGCACAACTCAAAGACAATGCACCATCAGAGTACGATAATTGGTTTTTTACCCTGTTTTGTTGCCAGATAGAAGGGTAAACAAACAATTATCATATTTTTACTGGCAAATGAGGTTCCAATGGTACAACTTTGTCCTCAACAAAGCATGCTCCAGTCTGTCACCGCACGACAACCCTACAGGTGTAGATGTAGCGGCACAAGCTTGTGCAGTGGCAGCGGCTACTCAGGACGGGGTTGAATGTTGAAGGCTCTCAGGGGGGTCTGGGAAGGAAGAGTTGTTGTTGTTGCTGCTATCACCGGTGGTCGCGTGCTCCGCAATGTTGCGGTCCGCAGGCCAGCGGCGTGCCCACGAACTCGCTTTGCTCACTCAGTGTCGGATGAGCGACAGGAACTCTTCTCGGGTCTTGGGATCCTCCCGGAAGACACCCAACATGGTGCTCGTCAGCGTTTTGCTGTTCATCTTCTGCACGCCGCGCATCAGCATGCACATGTGGCTGCTCGTGCGCAAGTAGCAGGACCCAGAGCGGTGGAGAGAGAGAGGGGGGGGGGTTAGTCTACACTCTCACCTGCATTTAAACAAAAATTGATGTATTTATATTCCTAATCACGAAATGTGGAATATCTTACCACTGGCTTAGAGCTGACAGCACAGATAGGTACAGCCCCAACCAAGAGGGAGACGAGTTAATTATTTTTGTCTTTTTCACTTCGACGACGCAATTGAGTTTCAGTGTGCAATTGACAATTTGGTAGAGCACGTTTGTTTGCAAGTTTTGCCACACGTACGTGTGGTTAATGCAGACTTGATTTCCTCGAAAATGGCATCTATATTTTGCTTTTGAACATCTTAACACCCGTTTAATTGCCAGAAAGGGTAAACCCTATCCTTGTTTTTCATCATTTTGGATACTGGCAAAAAAGGTCCCAATAGATAGAAACCACTTGTTTGCTTTTTTGTGCCAGAAACGCAACAAAAATACAAGAACTGAGAGAGTGATGACTCACTGCTCTGAAATGTAACGTATAGGCCATGAGTCATCTCGTGGGAATCTGATCGAGCTTCAACTTTAAAAAAAATAACTTGATACAGACAGACAAGACTTCCTATTACGGTAAACCATGCTGTTTACGGGTCACCGATTGCCTGCTTCCTAAAAAAAAAGTCCAAAAACTTATTTTTAAAAAAATCAGAACGCATCTATTGTGCAAGAGAGTAATGTGCACATTGAACAAAAACCCCAACGTCGTGCTTGGGCAAAGGTCCGGGCAGAGCTACTCGAGTAGTGGGTGGGGTTGGCATAGGATGCAGATGGGGCCCATTAGCAGCTGACGGGGACAATGCTAGAAACGCGATTGTGGAAGTTGCGCGTTAATGTTGGTGTGGCTATGTCACAGTATTAATTCTAGATTTGAAGCTTTCGTGACTGCAAGGATTCATATTCTTAGGTTTTTTTCGGTAAAGTCAAGTAGGTAAAAAATTAAAATTAATAAAAGTAAAATAATAATAATAATAATATAAAATAAAAATCACGTCGTTTCGGAGGCAACACAAGCTTCAGTCTTCAGGTGGAACCGTCACAGCACGATAGCTGTATCATTTTTATTTTTATTTTACTTTTATTAATTTGAATTTTTTACCTACGTGACTTTACCGAAAAAACCTAAGAATATGTCCCAGTAGGCAGGGCTGCCAGCTGACCACGTGTCTCGCTTTGAGCCTCCCAGTAATTGGGTAGCTTTAACCGGGCTTGAGTGACCATTTTATGCCACGGACACCGTTTGTCGTGCAACTCACGTGGCTTCGATGACCACGCCAACACCTGCAGGCTGCAGTGCCTCCGTCACGGCCACAGCAATTTGCTTGGTCAGCCGCTCTTGTACTGGTGGCGGTGTCAAAGAAGAGAAGTCACGAAACCATTTGTGATGGACCACGTGGAGAGGGAGTCGGGAACATAGCAGTAGATACCGCCACTCAAAACCCGATCTACTCTATTTGATGGCCCCGAATGGCTCCCAGCTGTTTTGTGTACTCATGCCATAGAGTGCCCATTTATCAGTTGTATATACAATTAGTATGGTGTATAACCCTATGTCAATCCGCTGATGGATGAAGACCACACTTCACCATACTGGTCAGTGCAGGTTGTGTTCTGATATTATATACAATACATGTGTATATAGATACATGTGTGTAATTTATTCTTTACAATTCTATTCGCTATCCGCTGCTGGATGAAGACAGCTCAATGTCGATCGATGCCTGTGGTCTCATGCAGCTGAAACTCATAGATGTATCGTGCGTGTTCCGATTTCATCGCTCCACTCCCATTGGCTGTACTTTGATTACTAGTTTTCAGTTTGTCTAGATAGTCGTTACTGGTTATGATGAATTGTTAATATTACAGCTTATTTTCTTCTCAATATTAACAACGATCGTGATGATGGATACGCTGAGTTGTGCAAGCTGCTGCGTTGTTTAGTTCTTACCTTGGAGCCTCCTGCTGAACATTTCAACGATCCTGAAAAAAACACAAAAATAGACGAGTTTATAAATACCCAGTCACATAATGTAACCTAAGCCGTGCTCGTGCTTTTTTGCAAACAAAAGGACTGCCCGTTTTGTTGTTCTTTACCAGCAACGAGGTGTACTTTTAGCTTGTGTGTGCACTGCCAGATTACAACGACCCGCAGTTTCCACCACTGCTCACCTGGCCAGCTTGCTGAGTCCCACCACCTTTTTGTTGGGCAGGTATCCAATGTGCACCTGTACACACCCAAGACAAAGATATATCGCCTCAACAGACTGTTGGGGCAAATGCTGTTGGCGAGCACCTATGAAGGCCGGCACGGAACGCGAGGCGGTGGTTGGTCAACACCACGCCCGGCCGCCTTTGTCTCCCCAGTGCTGATGTTTGCCCACCGCACCAGGTATTCATTTGAGGCTGAGTCGACATAGGGGAGACCCAGCACGGGTTCAGATTCAGTTTCAGTTTCATTTATTTGGTATAGCCCTGTGAGCCATTCAGCTCTTGAATCGGGTGCAACGGCAACAAACAAAAACATGAACAAGAAACATCTTAAAGTGACTGCGTAAACAGAAAAATCCAGAAAAAACCAGCAAAGTCTTCCATAAAAAGCACCGTATATCAATGCTGTGTGCAAAAAACCCAGTGGGATGCAAGTCAAACAATAACAACCGTTAGACAATTTAGATTAAAGTTATCAGTCTAACTCTGTACTACAACAAACAAATATGGCTAAACCAAAACGTTTTCGAAATCACCAAAATAAAGTGAGATACCATCACTGGTGTTGCACATTAGCACCCACACATGTTACTGGAAAGCACTAAACAAGTACAGTTAGATGACCAAGAATAGGGGTCAAAGGTCAAAGTTTTTTAAACACGTCGTCTTTCGCGACCAATATGCATAATAGAGGTTTTTTTGGGTTAGATCGCCTAAATATAAATGTGTCATTAAACCCACCACAACCTGACACAGCCAATTAGTAAGGTTTGTCACTTAAACAAAACATACCCACGATATTGACTCTCCAACACACCGCGTGTGCTGAACTAGTAACGAATTGGCATGTTTTATTTACGTGACAAACCTTACTAATTGTCTATCTCGGGTGGTGGCAGGTTTAACGACACGTTTATGTTCACGCGATCTAACCCAAAATAAAAGCCTCTGTATTATATCAAAGTAGACATCAACTCAAATTAGCGTTCATAAGCAAGCAGGCTCTTGAGAGGGAAATTATGGTTAAAAGCTTTCGTGACTGCAGGGATTCATCTTCTTGGTTCTTTCGGTAAAGTCACGTAGAAGGGAAATAATAAAATAATAAAATAAAACATAATAAAATAATTCTCACGACGTTTCGGCCACAACGCAAGCAGCCGTCCTCAGGTGAAGAACAGGTCTGTCAAAAAGACAGTATCTGAATGGGCACCACCAGGCTTGGCAGCGTATATTTAAGCTGGGTTGGAGGGGGGAAGGGGCGCCTTGACAAAATAATTTGCATATCAAATTCCTTTGTCCAAGGCGCCCCTTCCCCCCTTCAACCCCGCTTAAATATACGCTGCCATGCCTGATGGTGCCCATTCAGACGCTGTCTTTCTGACAGACCTGTTCTTCACCTGAGGACGGTTGCTTGCGTTGTGGCCGAAACGTCGTGAGAATTATTTTATTATGTTTTATTTTTATTATTTTATTATTTCCCTTCTACGTGACTTTACCGAAAGAACCAAGAAGAGGGAAATTATGCTGAACCTTCTACAAAGTGATACGTATTTTATCGACCCCGAAGACATGATGCGCCAAGTCATTCCGTAAAGAGGTTAGAAAGTGGTGAATGCGTAAAACCGAGCCAGTGACAAGCAGTGCGGAGCATACCTTGCCAACAAAGGGCACCATGTGATGCTCACACATGGAGAACATGTCAATGTCCTTGACGATCACCATCTCGTCGTGGTCCTCATTGAAGATCGCGTCGTTCAGGATGTCTGCGAGCGGGGAGGAAAACCAAAGACAAATTCGCCTCTTAGATGATGGGCACAAGTGCGTCTAGTTTGCGAGTGCCAATTTTGGCCAGAGCTATACCCAGCTGTGATCATATCCCGCCCTCTTCCGCCCAACCCTTCGCCCCCCCCGATTGCAAATCTTAAACCTTGCACTCAGAACAGGTTTAGAAACCGAAATCACAGCCCTATCAGCCCTAGTTTAAGATACATCTGCTAACTGGCAGTGTTTAAAGGGCGCCTAGGCGTGCATCATCATTCACAACTGCCCACCAACGCGGTACTCTATTATCAATGCCAAAATCAAATCAGCACCCTGACGGGAAGGCTCGGGGCAAGTGGCAGTTGCTACCACGTGCCACTGATGCTGCGCGTCATGGCCCGCTAAAACACATTCCTGCGGAGGGAGCTGGTAGGAACGTTGGGTTGCTAGGTCAATGGCCAGGGTCAACGGCGGCGTGGTGTATTCCGCAAATATGCCCGACTGTGAGGGCGGGCACAAGCCGGCATGAGTAGGTTAAACGTTGAGTTTTATAAGGGCACCACGGGGTGACCAGCCTCTACCCACCCAGCCCCACCCCTCCCACCCCCCACCCAGCCCCACCCCTCCCACCCCCCACCCAGCCCCACCCTCCCCAGCCAGCCCCTCCCCACCCAGCCCCTCCCCACCCTCCCCTCCCCACCCAGCCCCACCCTCCCAACCCAGCCCCTCCCCACCCTCCCCTCCCCACCCAGCCCCTCCCCACCCTCCCCACCCAGCCCCTCCCTGCACGACGGACGGACGGACACATTAATCCCCTTTGGGCTGGTGGAACCAGGAGGTTTCTACCAGTATGAACCCGCGTGACTTGGAAGTAATTAAGCCTTATAGGCCAAAGGGCTAATTGCCAAAGACAATAAATGAAAGGCACCAGCCAGATTGTAGCCAACGTATCCGCCAGCGGCGAATAACTTTACCGCGCCACTTTTATTTGTATGAGGGTCACCCAGGCAAATACCTTTCGAGGCATACCTCGCGAAACTCAAAAACACTCTGAACCCCGAGGCAGCAGGTCTGTTGATGTTTGTGCAGCTTATCTCTGACACCTATCATCGCGGCCCCCCTTACCCGCCCACCCCCCAAGCAGCACCAGCTCTGAATAACCAAACTGCACCCCCCCCACCTTCCTCCCTTCCATACAAAATCCCCTTCTCATTTTCAAACTCAACCTAAGCTTCTCGCTTACTTTGTATTTTTGTGATTGCTCATAAGAAACAATATTAGAAGGGGAGTCGGACGAGGAGACGCGCTTTCATCGAAATTATTAACAGCGTCGGCGTTAGAAGATGTGTACTGACAATTGGATTGGACAAAATAGGCATGAATATAAAAAGGATAAAATGTTATATTCTTGGTTCTCTCGGTAAAGTCACGTAGAAGGGAAACAAAAAAATATATAAAAACATACAATTTTCACGACGTTTCGACTGCAAATTCTCATCAAGTGTGGATTTCACACCTGATGATGATTGCTTGTGTTGCAGTCGAAACGTCGTGAGAATTTTATTATATATTTTTATTATTTTATTGTTTCCCTTCTACGTGACTTTACCGAAAGAACCAAGAATATGAATCCCTGCCGTCACGAAAGCTTTAAATCAAAAGATAAAATGTTAATTATCTCAGATTCTACCGATCATGAGGTCGTTATAACAGCTAATGGAAATTAACTACAGGGCATCATAGAATATATATTTGTTTAAGCCTGCCAATTGGCGTTGAAGATAAAGATGAGCAAAACCAAAAGTCTTGTACAGGTTTGCTGGAGAATTGAAGATGCACATTGGACAATATAAACACACCTCAGAATATGCATACCTAGGGCAGGCATTGAAAGAAGACCGGACTTAATATCGTGAAATAACCAGGTGGATGAGAGTAATTTGGGTTACTTTTTTGAAAACTGGACTGAATCATGAAAAGTATCATCCTCATCTTACTAACAAGAAAAGTGAGCTGAGGCAAAACACGTCACGACAAGGGATAATGGCTGTAGTCCACCCACTGCAGAGAAAGAGAGAGATTGACATCAGCTCATGTGCAGATACTGCATGGAATGTTGCATCGCAAGGCCTTGATGGATCGTGATTATTTCCGTTATCTAGCAGATGATTGACAGTGGCTGATAATGACGATGGGGGTGACTCGCATCCACCCGACTTCATCTGCACTCCAGTTCTATCCTGGGGCATTAATGCCCGAGTCCTATATTTATACTTTTCAACTTTTGTGTGCGTGCGTGTGCGCGCCGCGGGTGGACTGGCGCATAATAGACTAAGCTGGGGGGGGGGGAGGGGGGGATTTGTCGCGATGCAACATCGCGATCGTCATCGACCGTAATCGTTATCGTCACAGATTATATCAGCACAGCCTGCCGGCGTGAGCGAGTGAGTGACGCACGCGCTCACGTTCCACGGATGTGGGATCCATGGAGACGCCGGTGAGTGACTGCCCTGGGGGTGGCCGCTCATTCACCGAGAGGGAGCAGCTGCTCCCCTTGTCCGCACCACGCGCACGTTTCCTTGCCCAAACACCAAAATGTATTTGTTCTTTTATTTTTGCTTTCCACTTGCCGATGCTGTGGGTGTTGGTCTGGGGCTGATGTCGGTGATGATGGTGACGGATTTTGATTCGGTCGTGGGTAATGTTCCACACGAAGATGAAGGGGAAATAAGTGGGAATGTGAAATGTGATGACAATATCATAATGATGGATAAAACCTGAAGATTGGGAGTCGTGGCCCAGTGGTTAGCACCCTGCACCATCAACTTGGTGACCTGAGATTGATTCCAAGCCACGGTTAATATTGCGGTGGATTAACCTCCGCATTCCAAAAATATGAATATGCCCAAACATATGTTTATAGGTACTGTACATAATTTGTTGAAACATTAAAGGAAACATGCTGAAATAATGTGAAATGCTAATGTAGTCGCAATTTATGCTGAATAAATAAAAATCCATGTTGAATAATGCAACCCATGAATAGGCATGGGTCAGGGGCTCTCTTATTTTTGTAATTGGATATCTCGTTCATTTTAAAAATTTATAACATGGTAAACAATGGGCCTTTGGCCAAATAACCCAGTATGTGGCCGATATCGTTAGATCTCGGAAGTGAATCAGGCTTGAGGCTGGGTAACATCTCGATGGGTGTCCACCATTCACAAAAACAGGCGTCTGTGAAGATCAGAAATCAGAACATGTATTTATACTGGAAGAATCCGATGAGCTATGAAGCTCTTTTTCACACATGTCCAGTAAGATGCGTCGGAGTTACATTGTAAGCGCAGCAAAATCCATTGTACTTCGCCATGATCCCTGTCATCACCAACCCGCACTGACCAGTACGGTGAAGATGCTTACCCCGAGCCCTCATTACTCTGATAGTGCATTGTCTTTGAGCTGTGCGCCTGTTGGCGTCCTCTGGTCGGACACCGTTTGAGATGCGGCTCAAAAGAAAGCTGTCTCTGGTGTGAACCAATCAGTTTCAAGGACAATGCATATATGATCAGTGTGTTTATTGTTTGCATTCTGACCGCAAGTATTGTGGTTAATGTAGACATGATTCCTCGTAAAAAGGTTTCAGTTTTGTTACCAGAAAAAGGGGAAAAACCTATTCTTATATTTTGGTACTGGCAAAGAAGGCCTCATGATGCAGTACGGTGAAGTATGGTCAAATAGGCCCCATGGCCCACACACCATGGGGAGGCCCTCATCAAACGTTGGATTGCGCCTTGCAAAACGAAAGTCAGGTGATTCTAGATTTGAAGCTTTCGTGACTGCAAGGATTCATATTCTTAGGTTTTTTCGGTAAAGTCACGTAGGTAAAAAATAAAAATAAATAAAAGTAAAATAAAAGTAAAATAAAAATAAAATAATAGCTGTACAGCTATCGTGCTGTGACGGTTCCACCTGAAGACAGAAGCTTGTGTTGCCTCAGAAACGTCGTGATTTTTATTTTATTTTTATTTTACTTTTATTAATTTTAATTTTTTACCTACGTGACTTTACCGAAAAAACCTAAGAATATGAAAGTCAGGTGGCCAGTTGGTAGTCTGCAACTAATGTCTCCGAGCCCTGCAGGCATCAGCAGTGTGCCCTGAGAAACCCTCAAGGATTATTGTCGGGATTGATTAACAACAGGTGTTGGTGAGTGCACGTGCCACGCAGGAAAGAGATCACTGCAAGTACCACCCAGAGCTCGCGTTCCACAGACACTCGGACGTTGATCATTAAGGCTGAGCCGCTTAGTAACGGGATGCGAGTGAGAAAATAAATATTCAATTGGATTGAAAAAGGCGAAAGACCCCGGGGCCCGCCCAGGACACGCTGCTGGCGGGACGGTGTCTCTCGGCTGGCCTGGGAACGCCTGGGAATTCCCCAGGAAGAGCTCGAGTCTGTGTATAGTAGTGCATAGTGGTGTAGTGTATAGTGTAGTGTATAGTGTAGTCGTGTATAGTAGTGTAGTAGTGTATAGTAGTGCAGTGTATAGTGTAGTAGTGTAGTGTATAGCGTAGTGTATAGTGTAGTCGTGTGTAGCAGTGTATAGTAGTGCAGTGTATAGTGTAGTAGTGTATAGTGTAGTGTATAGTGTAGTGTACAGTGTAGTGTATAATAGTGTCGTAGTGTATAGTAGTGCAGTGTATAGTTTAGTAGTGTATAGGAGTGCAGTGTATAGTAGTGTATAGTGTATATTAGTGCATAGTGGTGTAATGTATAGTAGTGTATAGTAGTTTATAGCTGTGTATATTGTAGTAGTGTGTAGTGTATAGTGTAGTATATAGTAGTGTAGTGTATAGTAGTGTATAATGTACTATAGTCGTGTCTAATATAGTGTGGCAGTGTATAGTAGTGTATATTGTAGTGTATAGTGTAGCAGTGCTGGAGGGAAAGGGAGGTCTGGACCACCACGACTCAACACGCTGCCGCCGCGACCCTGACCAGGACAAGCGGATTGAGAAACGAAGGAAAACGAACGAAAAACGAACGAAAAACAATCAACAAGTAATCCTCCATTCTGACGCCATATTCTGCTTGTAATCGGATTACCGTGAGTTAGAGTGTACTTATTACTGTTCGCGATTCCTTCGATTGCAATACAAAAATTGAACGGGGATTTGTTTTATTGCATTAAAAAACGATTCCAATATTTTCTTTAAAAGATTGAACGGGGAGAATGGTCGTGTCGGGGACTTGGGTTCGGGTTAGAGACGCGGATACTGGCGCGTGATCGTCATGCGAGGGACGACGTTCGTGGTGCAGTCGCTGATCCATCTGAGATTCAATCAAAAAGTCACGCCGAATGTGCTCGTGTATGAAGAACGCGGGTCACGAAAGTAATCCGCAACTTACAAATTTGAAAATCGTAAATCGGTAACAATATGGATTACCTTTAAAAAGGGACCATCAGAACAGTTCACGCAATGTTGAGGTTGTCACACTATCGAAGAAGAAGAAGACGAAGAAGAAAAAAACATTTTGAAGCAAATTCTGAACATCATTCAGCGGCTTTGGTGGCCTTCATCCAGCAGTGGATTGAAACACGGTCGACGATCGACATTTTTGTATTCACGTTTCTCATCCAGTACAGCCAGGGCATCATTGATTCGCGTCGCAAAACGAGGTTTTGGTTGTGCAATTGTGAGACCCGTGTTCAGCTCCTTCCAAACAAAGGCTCCCCACCGTGGCGTGCGGTGCCCGCTAACGTCGCACAGCGGCAGAGTGCTGAGCACGGTGACAGCACGCGTGGAGCTCTGCACTTGGGAAGATCTTAAAGAAATTGTCTCTCTGTGTGTGTTTCTGAGAGGCACCCACCAAAGACACACAGAGATGCTTGCCAGAAGGTGCCTGTATTAAGTAGGCAGGCGATGTATTTATCGGTGTGAGTGTGAGTGTCACTCCAATTTTACGGGCGGGGTTACCCACCCAAGGTACACTTGATTTCTCTATGTAACACAAACTAGATTGGAAGCTTTCGTGACTGCAGGAATTACTCTTTGGTTCTTTCGGTAAAGTCACGTAGAGAATCAAATCAAATAATAATATAATACGACGTTTTCGGTTGCAACACAAGCAACCATCATCAGGTAAGAATGAATGATAAACCACAGACACGGAAACAACATAGGCAGACACACGTGCAGAGAAAGACACACAAATACACACCGAGCGAGACACACACCAAACAAACACAATTTTTTTTCCTGGGTACTAAGTGTCATTTTTTAATTGCTTTTGCCTCAAAAGTACAGAAAATGGCTATTATTCTCCACAAACGTTGCTTCTGTGACCAGGACTGTATGTGAACGAAAGACACAAATGCACACGTTTTCTCATTGAAAATAAAATACATTTCAAAATATCACTGTCCTGGTCACAAAAGCAAAGTTTGTGGGGAATAATAGCCATTTTCTGTACCTTTGAGGCATAATCAATTAGGAAATAACACTCACTACCCAGGGACAAAACACAAATCTTTTGTTACACAGTGAATTCTCTATCGCAGGCAACAGCGAATCCCCACGAAGGAAGTGGCTGAGCATCTTAGTGCAAACCAAGTCTCTTTGTGTCATTTGATTTGACACGCGCATGCAGGCAAATCTTTTATTTTAGGAAAGCAGTTTGCGCACACATATATAATAACACAGAACCCAAAGTTCATCCAACAGAGACAATGCTCCTCAGCTTGACCTTACAGATTGAACGAGCAAAAGGGGCAAATGTTAGCGAGCACCTATGAAGGCCGGTACGGCACGCGGTCGCCTTTGTCTCTCCAATGCCGATGTGTACACACCGCGCCAGGAATATTTATTTGAGGCCGAGTCTACCTAGATGAGGCCCAGGACCGCGCACGGATATTCGTCAAGGATATTATTGGGGCTCGTAGCGCAGTGATATATACCCGCGACACTTTCTCTCCCCCAATGAATGTACGCACACTAAAGACAAAGATCCCCCGTATAGCCTGCACAGACTGTTGGGAAAAGTGCTGTTCGCGAGCACCACCTATGAAAGCCGGCACGGCACACGAGGAGGTGGGTGGCCGGCATCACGCCCGACCGCCTTTGTCTCCCTGGCGGCGATGCTTACACACTGCACTCGGTACGCATTTGACGCCGAGTCGACCTAGGGGAGTCCCAGGACCGGTATCAGATCATCTTCCCTGGTTGTTGGTGGCCGTGAGCGGGAATGGAACTCTAGCCTCGTTGGGTTCGTAGCGCAGCGTGGCGCTAACCGCTACGCTACCGCTCCCCCCTCCCCACGCGAAACACACGAGAGAGAGAGACACACACACACAGACACCCCCCACAACGCACACAGGCGAGAATAGGAGTGGCGTGGGGTGCCGGTTGTGTGTCAAACCACTCACGCGGACAGGCGAGTGTGTTGCGAGGGTTTTAGCGTAAACGGATTAGTTTACACAAAGCCTCGCTGGTTGTCCACAGGCACCCCCCCCCCCCGAACATTCATGCTATCGCGTTCATTCGATTATATGACCCGCGCGCCGCCGGTCTCGCCTTCCCCCGTTAAATTGGCTTTCCAATGAATCCAATTTCTCGTTGTCGATAAGCATATACATTGTCAAGCGTGCTGTGTGTGTATATGTGTGTATATATATACACATATGTGTATGTAAAGCGTAGGGAGTGGTAGCGTAGTGGTTAGCGCTACGCTGCGCTGCGAACCCGGAGCCCCGAATTCTCGATGACCGCTCACGGCTAACACCCAGTGACGATTATCTGAACCGGTTCTGGGCCTCCCCTAGGTTGACTCAACCTCAAATGAGTACCTGGTATAGCGGTGTGTAAACATCGCCACTGGGGAGACAAAGGCGGTCCGGGCGTGGTGCTGGCCACCCACCCCCTCTCGTGCGCCGTGCCGGCCTTCATAAGTGCTCTCCGACAGCCCTTCTTACCCCAATGATCTAAGGCTATACCGGGTTTTATTTTTGGTCTTTGTTGATATTTTTTTCTACACACCGCCAATCAACACAGCCAATCAGTAAGATTTGTAACGTTAACAAAACGTCTCAATTCGTTACGAGTGCAGCAAACACCGGTGTGTTATTTACATACAAGTTGCTTGGGAAAAATAGATAGCACGGATAACAAATACATATGCCCTGTATACTTTGTCGAAAAAATGCATTTGGTAAGCAGTTAATGATGTTTCATTGAAATGACCCAAACATTGATTTGTCCTGGAGAAATCCGATGAGCTACAACGCAGTTTTTTTTACAGATGCCCAGTAGGAGCTGGACATGAAGCTAGCTAGATGTGACAGACTCTACTGAAACCACTGGCTACTGTAAAACCACGCACGGGGAGAAACCGGCGGCAGCTATGAAAGAGAGAGAAAACAAAAATCCGTTTTGTGACAACGCTAAGGCCGCTCTCAACTCATTTGACTGCAACGTTGCTTTGAATACGCCACACTATCTCTTCGACAGGGTTACTCTTCTTATGCTAACCCAATGCCGATGTAAACCCCTTTAACATTGACCAGGATGGACCATGCAGCTGGTGGAGAGTACGTGCTAAATGAACACACCTCGAGAGCGGTGGGCAGTGCATGTGGGTGGGAAGTGTGCGTCAACAACATTGCATCGTGATTCGTGTAGTTACTCAGTCATGGAGAAGGGGGGGGGGTCACTGAACCTCTGCTGGTTTTATGCCCGCAGATAGTAACGGCGTTGTCCTTCTTTTAAAATGTAGTTATGTGTGGGGTTATATTGAGACGCCGACCTAAGTTCGATTCACTGGAGGCGTCACCGTTACTGCGTCTCGGATTTGCCAAGCAAAATCTCAAATAGCTCACGATGACCTGCCATTTGGAATGTCGTCATGTAGATCTTTTACCGTTCAACAATTTCCGGCTCAAACGTAATCAGCCGAGTAGCTGAGCCCCTGTCATCTGCCGTGATCATGCAAGCCGCTCACAGGGGCCAGTGCGTACCTCGGCACCGTCCGTGCCCGAGGCTGATTGTCAACTCCATTAAGTGCGCGCCTCTGCTCAGCATTGCTGCCAAGGCAATTTAATGTCAGGAGCAGAAGACCATCCATTTGTAGGACAAAGAGAATTTTATATATATATGTGTAGGCGATATACTTTTTTGGATAGAAACATAGATAATTTGCTATTCATATATACTACCACTTGATTACTATCATACCAGGAAGAATGAAGACCATGAGTAATGCATTTCCTGTGATGTCCAGCTCTCCATTAATAGTGCCACCTCACTGGTATTTCATAGATTAACATGATGAAAATGTATCCGATGTATGCTGTACATATACTATATAAACGAGATGCTACCAATGATATTTCTAATTACAGACTTCCCACCATATACTCAACTTGCCCCATACTTGCTCATCATTAGCTCCCAGCAATCCAACATGTTGTCATTATATTATTGGTTCTTTCGGTAAAGTCACGTAGAAGGGAAATAATACATTAATAAAAATAAAACTGAGTAAAAATTCTCATGACGTTTCGGCCACAACGCAAGCAGCGTTGTGGCCGAAACGACGTGAGAATTTTTTTTATTATGTTTTATTTTTATTATTTTATTATTACCCTTCTACGTGACTTTACCGAAAAAACTAAAATATGAATTCCTTCAGTCACGAAAGCTTTACATCGAAATATTGTCATTAACTTTCATTCTTCATTCTCTCCAGCAAGACGTATGATTATTGTTTTTTTACAAAACAAATTAGGCTAGAATGCCATCACAACGCTTCCAAGGCTGAATAGGTTAATAATTTTGGAATGTTGATGTTCACCTACTTGAATGACAGAAGCGAGATGTTACAACTGTAGTGTAATAGCGGCGGCTGGTGGACAGCAGCAGCAACTGCGGTGGACAGACAGCACACACGCCGGTGAGGGTGTGCACGGTGTGTGGGCAGAGAGGAGGAACGAGGGCAAGCGTCACGGAGGACCCCATCTGTAGGCCCCTGGAACCTGCTAGCGGGTTCGAGAAGGGAGGCACGGTCAGGGCGGAGCCAGGCGCCGCTGGGAGCATAAAAGCAGCCGAGAGGGGGAGCTCGAGGCTGCCGGTTCTGGGAGTGGACTCGTCTTGTCGTTGCTGTCGTCTCGTCGCCGTCGTCGCTAAATGTCTCCGCTAGATATTGCGCTACGAAGAATAGTAGTTGGTTATCTCAGTCAGCGCCGTCAGTGTTAGGCGGCCAGTGTTGTGTACAGGCCCTAGGCTGAGCGACTGTGGAGAGCGTGTGGACGAGACCGTGGAAGTTGTTAATAAAGAAGGTGCCTCCTACAAACTCTGTCTCTGAATTGTTGACGCTATGCAACTCTGCCAATGATCAGGCAATTGTTATGGAGAGGAGCCAATGTCAGGAGCCTCAGGACAACACCACTGAGCAGGTTTTGTTGTGGTTGTGCTGTGCAGCTATATGATGTGTCTTCGGGATACGACCCGAAAAGCGTTGGGCCACCCTGTGGGTGGTTATGACACGATGTTTCAAATTCACATTCAGTAAATGTCACGCCACCTTAGTGGAACTCAGAGTTTTGTTAAAAATTGTGTCGTTGCAGAATTTGTCTTGGGAAATATTTCAGAGGCCTTGGGCTGCACTGTTTTTCCGTGAACATTATTGTCTATTTAAAGGACATGTATTTACGAGTCCGTGAATGAACGAGAAGGAAGTTCCACGTAATAAATTAAATCCAATCACAGACAAATGTTATCAGGATGCTGATGGATGTGTAGTGGTGATACGTGCTGGCAGGGAGGATCGTGAGACAGCGCGTGGTGGGTGGCTACATCGCGGTCCGCATAGGCCCCACCCCCTGGAGCAGAGGGCTATGTAAGGCGATGCGCGGGGGCACTCGGGGAGTTGGTAACCGGCGAAGACAGAAGACGGAGGAAGAGATAGGCCCTGGGACCCCTAGCCCCGCTGCCCTTGTAAGGGCCGGGGCTCTGTGAGGCTCAGAGGCGAGGCCTTGGGATTCACGGCCCAACGCCCTTGTAAGGGCCGGGCTGTGTAACTCAGTGGTCGAGACCCGTGGCCTGGCAAGGCGGGTCTGATAGCTCCCCGTGGGGAGAGCGTAGCCGGAGAGCCTGAGTGCAAGGCAGAGTTAGGCACGCGTACCCTACGGGAGAGACTGAGTGCGTGGCCGAGCCGGGCGCGCGTAGGGGTCTGATAGCTCCCCGTGGGGAGAGCGTAGCCGGAGAGCCTGAGTGCAAGGCAGAGTTAGGTACTCTGCCTTGCACTCAGGGAGAGACGGAGTGCGTGGCCGAGTCAGGCACGCGTAACATAGGCGTTATCTCGGTTGTGCCTGTTACTGCGCAACCATTGTGAATAAAAGAGTGCTGCCCCGTCAACTCGTCTCCCGCCATTATTGAAGATATTACAGATGCAATAACAGATACAAATTTAAATAAATGAATCCTTCTTGAATGAAACCCCGATCATTGTCGGTGCCAAATTAACACCGAAATTCCACATTCCTATGGCAGGAACGCGTCTCTCCACAGGACAACCGCTGTTGGCTTGAATACAATGTGGTACTCGTTCTATGGACCCGAGAGAGATGTTAGATTGAGTCAACCAACAATCACGATTTGAACTCACAACCTTTACAATTGCGAGCCGCTCACTCTTCCGCGGAGCGTGCGACGCGAGAGGGTCAAAAACACCAGAGGTGTGGATGTAATCTCATATGCATGGCTCATATAAGGTGGCCCAAAAATCAAGACCCATTGTTGTATTTTAACAATGAGATTGTTAAAATGTAATTTATTTTAACAATGGCATCTTTCTTTTATTGTTCATTCTTCAAGTTAATATTCCATCCGTTATCATTATGAATATCTACTCTCTTATTCTTCCTGTGGGGTCACCTCAAATCTGTTGTTGACAAAACTCAAGTAACCTGAATGAATTGAGACAACAAAATGCAATTGGTGAGAATTCGTGCATGAAATAACGTTATGTGATTTGTAAAAAAAACAATAATGGCCCTATGTGTCCTGAGTTTTGATCCACCCTGTATAATCTTGATTTCAGGTCATTTATTTCACCAATTGTGAGCCTGCTAGCATATTTTTTTTTACTCGAACTTATACAACTTATGTTTACGCAATTGTGCTTACATTTTCCAGTAGATCTCTATTGAAAAGAGCCTGGTCTCATACCCAAATTGGTTGACGTGTTAACCAATCGGATGTCTCTTAAGTGAACCTTGCCCTGGCCATAATCAAATTTTGCTGCGATTTTAGTGCCGTCATTTCCTCACATAATCTTTTACTGTTGCTGTTGTTATTACATTTCTAGCGGTCCAGTTACACGTGCCTTTGTCTGGAAGCTTCAGTGTGTACATCTGTGTCATTTGTGGTTTTTTTAAATCCTTTATATTAAGTTCACTTGCTTGCTTGCTTAGGACCGTGCAAATCTTTCGGTCGTTTTTTAACCCACTTCCCGTGATCCAATCGAGCTGACATTTTCCACACAGACTCGTTGTGCGTGACAATTAATGTTCGTGAAAATTTTTTTCCAAAATTTTACACTTCTTAGGACAAAAATATTATATTTAATTACCAATTGCTTAATGCTGCCATGCAATCATCTGACCCATAGGTGGCAGCCATCTCAAGCCAGAGGACGAGAGGACTCTAGCCGCTACGCATATAAAGGATTTATAGTAAAAAACTTTGTTTTTACGGGTTATACTTGTTTCCTCATAACCCCATGGTCTCTGAGCCCTTCCATCAGTAAACATGCACTGGCCTTCCAGAACGATCACAACTGATAACACTGTAGACCGCATGGCATGAATGCCAGGCAGGCATACGTATACAGTACAATTAGCCGTTTGTAAATGTCAGTGGTTATATATGTTGCTACACAGTACTTGAATGATGCTGGTGCTGATGGTAATGATATCCTATGGAGGAATATCAAGATATTGCAGTGTGACATGAAGTTTTGATATCCAGTCCCGGAGCTTCAGCAGATGCGGAGTGACATTTCAGGGAATGAGTAACAGTGGACAGTTTTTTACTTGACGTCCCATTGTTTGCAGATATTCGGAGCAGGTTTAAGTTGGCTGCTTGGCTCACGGGATAGGGGTCGATCGTCAATATTGGTAATAATTTAATATAGACTCCAAGATACAGTTAGTAAATGGTTATAATCAATATCATAGAATTACGCACTTTTCTCTATCTACTGCTAAAGGGAAGCACATCATCACAGCAGGAATCGCTCGATGCTGATCGTATCCGTCAGCAGGAATTGAACTTAGGTGTGGGGGGGGAGGAGCGGTGGCTCAGTGTGTTGACCACTAATTAAATCCAGGATGCTGATGGCAGTGCATTGTTAAGGCGGAGAAAAATAAAAACGTCTGGTTTAGAAAAAGGGATGTTACTCAACCTAAAGCAATTTGAATAAATCAATCCCTCTTCTTGAATTCTTCTTCAGTGATTGTTAATTCCAATTTTAAGTATGTTAACCACTGCGCCCCAGATTATGGCAATGTCTAAACACCTACGCGCACGCATAGACCTTGACACACTAAATTCACTCGCTCACTCTCACGCATGTGCAATTATCCTAAAAAAAATCACGTGCGATCAATTGTAAATTCACTCGGGCGCACATTAAAACACGCAATCTCTTTAACAGACACTCGCGCATTCACGATCACGCTTGAATTCACTATTGCGCGGAGATTCTCTCAAAAGCCACCACGTTGCCTCCACGTGCCCATTCACACTTTCACACTCATGCATGTTCACTGACTCACAACGCTCATACATTAATTAATTATCACACACGCACACTACACATTCATTCCCACAATTGTATTCACAAATACGTTTTAATAGACTGCGGGGGTAACGGCTGTCTGCATTCATAAAATTCTAGATTTGAAGCTTTCGTGACTGCAAGGATTCATATTCTTAGGTTTTTCCGGTAAAGTCACGTAGATAAAAAAATAAAATTAATAAAAGTAAATTATAAAATAAAAATCACGACGTTTCGGAAGCAACACAAGCTTCCACTTGAAGACGGAAGCTTGTGTTGCCTCCGAAACGTCGTCATTTTTATTTTATTTTACTTTTATTAATTTTAATTGTAATTTTTTATCTACGTGACTTTACCGAAAAATCCTAAGAATATGCATGCATATACACACAAGTTTACACAAAGACAAAGCTCGCCTGTATAGCCTTAACAGATGCTTGGGGCAAGTGTTGTTAGCGAGCACCTATGAAGGGGGGTGTGGCCAGCACCACGCCCGGCTGCCTTTGTCTCCCCAGTGCTGATGTTTGCACACCGCACCAAATACTCATTCGAGTACCGAGGGGAGAGCCAGCACGAGTTAAAATAATCGTCATTGGTGCTGGCCGCGAGCGGGAATCGAACTCGGGTGGCCGGGTTCGTATCGCAGCGCACTAACCATCACACTACCGCTCCCCACAATCTCACACGCACAATCTCTCTCACACACACACCCCGCCACCAATAGGTGGCCCACGTCACCATGGCGCTTGGCGTCAGGATGGGTGCACTTTGAGTCCACGTGGAGTGACGAAATCTCGCTTGCAGCACACGCACACGCACCCGACACATTGAGTCCCCTCTGACACACATTCATGTGTTCACTTGATGACATTCACTTGCATACCAAACCCCACTCTGAGAGGGTGCAACGATGCGTGTCAAATGCCGTAGTGAATTCACGTAAATGAAGGCACGGATGTGATTGTGTTACGTGACCTGCCAGCGAGACTCACAAATACTGAACACACTGCAGACGCAAGTGCTGTTAGCGAGCGCCTATTAAGGTCGGCACGAGCGAGTGGTGAGGCCAGGCAAACTATAAACTAAACTATTTTTTTTTATATTACCAGGTAAGGTCCACTGAGCTACACTGTAAAGCTCTTTTTCAGAAGCGACCTGCCCACAAATGACAGCTCAACGAAGTGGCTCATCACGTGGATATTTATAGCAACCAAATACTCTAAAACGCATGTTTCTAAATGTAGAGGGAAAAACCCGAAGCACTCGGAGAAAAATCCACGCGACCACGCGGAGAAAATGCAGGCGTCAGGGTCCGGATCGAACCCACGACCTCCTGCACACCAAGCGAAGTTAGTTAACATCGCTCGGCTGCCCCCCGTCTCCCCAGGACTGATGTTAACGCACCGTGTCAAGTGTTCATTTCAGGCTGAGTCGACGTGGGGCCTGCTCAGCCGTGAGCGGGAATCGAACTCGGGTCGCCAGGTTCGTCGCGCTCTCACAGAAACGCAAATTGCACTAACCACTACGATACCGCCCCCCCCTCCCCGCTCGCACTTTCACACACTCAGAGGCTGCGCGCCTGTGGAGCGGTGGTGGCGAGCCGTAGTTATCGCGTTACAAACCCAGCCAGCTGAGTTCGATTCCCGCTCACGGGGCCAATATCGGTGAGGAATATCTGAAAACGGTCCTGAGCCTCCCCTCGGGTCGACCCAGTCTTGTATGAGCACTGCGTCCGCTGTTTCTTGTGACCATACATCGCTGGGGACACGACGGCAGCAGAGCCTGGCGTTGGTCGACCTTAATATGAGATAATAGGTTTTTTCCCTTTTTTCTGGCAACAAAACAGGTGTTGAGATGTTAAAACACCAAACTGAAACATTTTTACAAAGAATCATGTCTGCATTAACCACGCTGCTTGTGGTCAGAATGCAAAAAAAAGTACTCTGAAAATAGATGCATTGTCCTTGAAACTGATTGGTCCACACCAGAGACAGCTTTCTTTTGAGCCTCGTCTCAAACGGTGTTAGACCAGAGGACGCCAAATATGCGGACGACCTTAATATGCGTTCGCTAACAGAACCTGCTCCAACAGTCTGACAACGCATTTCTTGAGAACTGCTCTTTGTGTTTAGTTTGTTGTCCTTCCCCCACACCTCCGATTAGCGCGGTTGGTTTCGCGCGGTGGTGTGAAAGAAGTTCAGCATTCGTACATCCCGTCTGTTTACGGAGAGCGGCGTCGTACATCATTCAACGCAAGCGAGCCTTACCACCCGGGCCACGCGAGTTCCATTTCCACTCACGGTCAAAGCGCAACAACGGGCGTGACAGCCTCACAATCTCGCAGCGCAAAATAAAAAAACCCACAACTCAACTCACCCGCGAGCCTCTCGTGGTAACCCCTGGTGAAGAACTGCATGGCTTTGGCTGCCCTGCCGGGCGTCTTGAGCAGCCCCTCTCTGCCCGGGTCCTCCCCGATGCCCCGCAGGATGCCCGTGTAAGCGGCCTCCAGCTGCCCCAACGCCGCCGCTGGGACCGCTGGGGCTGCGTGCGCGACGCGCGCTGGAACGGGCACCACCTGCAGCCCGTTCGTGCGCTCCGAGTGACTCGCAGGGAGGACGAGTGGAGGAGGAGGAGTAGGCAGAGTGCCCTCGTCGCTTCTCACGCCGTCTTCCTCATCCCCTTGCTCCTGCGCCGCTGCTGAGAAGCCGTTAGCCAGGGCGTACTTGGAGCAGCTCCTGCTGCCGCTGTCCATGGTTGTGTTGGCGTGAGCGTTCATGCGTGCGGTTGAGTGCGGCTGCCGTGTGTGCGTGTGCGTGCGACTAGGCAGCTATCGACCCTGGGTTGTTTGATGCGGCTCCCCCGTGTGAGTGTTTACGGAGGTGCCCGTGTGCGTTAGATTATGCCGGTTAGCTGCGTGCGTTGTGTGTAAGTCCACGTAGGGTGCGTGCCAAGTGTGTGTGTGATTATGCAGGCACCTTGTGTGTGTGTGTGGGATATTATGTAGATACCTGTGTGTGATTATAAATATACCTGTCTGTGATTTGTTTTTTTATACAGGTGTGCTGGGAGTGTGTGTGTGAGTCGGTATATATGTGTGTGTATGTGAAGAAATATTATGTTAATCTTCTTTATTATGTTGATCTTCGTTCGCGCCGTATGTGCGTGAAGGCTTATGTAATTGCGCGCGCGCGTGCGCGTGTGTGCGCGTGTGTGCGCGCGCGTGCGATTGTGGAACTGTAGCCGGCAAGTGCGCAACAAGTGAAGAGAGAGGCCGGCTCCAGCCGGTATTTATAGCGAGAGCCGAGGGAGACCCCCACCTCCCAACCTCCAGCCGCTCAGCGAGCAACGTCACGTCACTCACTCTCCACCAGACAGCCCACGCAATCGGAACAGAGGTCGATGATTTATGGGGTGTACCTGGTATCTGTGACGGTGTACGTTCAGCGCTTCGTTTCAGTCGGAATTAATTTGGCAATGCCACATCCGTCTCGCCTTATTTGTCTTAGACCCGTTGTTCTCAGTATTATTATACGAATTTCAGAGCATTAATAATAACAATAACAGGTTATATTCTTGGTTCTTTCGGTAAATTCACGTAGAAGGGAAATAATAAAATAATATTTATATGATTTCCCTTCTATACGTGACTTTACCGAAAGAACCAAGAATATGAATCCCTGCAGTCACGAAAGCTTTAAATAAAAAAATAACAGGTTACTTTATTGTGGATACTAGTGGTAGTGCCTTATGCCGATCCAGCCCAGCAAAACTATGAAAACATATCCAGCGAGAAATGAAGCCCTGCATATTGTGGTATATGAGGAGAAGATGGATCAGAGAAAATACTCACGTTAGAGGCATCATGTTGACTCTCATTGGGTCCTAGGCAGGATACATGATTATCATCGTCGCCATCACCGCAACCATCACTGTCGTCATCATTGTCATCGTCGTCATCGTCGTCATCGTCGTCATCATCGTCATCGTCGTCATCATCGTCACCATCATCACCATTCATCATCACAATCATATCTTCAATCATGATCGTGAGCCGTGGACCATCCACTGCTGGATGAAAGCCTCGCCTGTTCATCATCTAGTCTCGCCGCAGCCTCCGATTAGCATGGTTGTCTAAAACGTACGATGCGCAAAAAAGTGAAACATACATACATAGCTTGGTTTAGATATGTGAATGACATATTGGTGGTCTGGCCACAGGGCAAATATACACTTAACGATTGTTTTAATAATCTCAACTCGTAAAACCCGTCCATACAGTTCACCATGGAAGTGGAAGTTGACAACTCTTCCATTTCTTGATATTCTGCTCGGGCGCGGCTGAAACGATAAAATAACAACACGGCGTTTACCGAAAGAAAACGCACACTGACGCCTATCTGAATGCAGAGTCACACCATCACCCCGCACAGAAATCCTCTCTCATCAAGATGCTCATACATCGGACGAAGAAAGTGTCAGATGGTGATAGTCTAAGAAGTGAAATTAAACATGTTAAAGAATCGCTGCAATTGAACGGTTACAATTCTGCACAAATCAACAGGGCGCTGAATGCCAAAACCAAATCAAACAGCACAAGCATTGAAACTGACCAAGTAATTAAAACTATTTAAAAAAATATCGTATATTGCAGGAGTAACTGATAAACTAGCCAGATTTTTTTGAAAAAAAACTAAACATCCGAGTCAGATTTGGCCCAGTACATGAAATACAGAAACGAATATCTGGTACTAAAGATGTATTACCGAAGCTATCAACAGAAGGTGTGTACCGGATTAATTGCTTTTGTGGCAAATGCTATGTTGGTCAGACAGGACGAATGATCAGCATGAGACTAAAAGAACATCAGAGAAATATTAAATACTCCCAAATACAACTGTCAGCAGTAGCAGAACACAACTGTTAGCAAGGACACTCAATTGATTTTGATAATGTTGAAGTTTTGTGCAAAACTAGTTAATACTGGCCTAGATTAATTCGATAATATATCGAAATTGAGAGAAATAAAAATATTGTTAACCGTTGAGATAGTTACAGGCTTAATGCTGCTTGGAAGCCAATCATCAAGTAATGCACTGTTTAACTTAATGACTATACAGGTCACCGTAACGTCGATGGTGATTACCTGTGAGCTCTACAAAAACAATGTGCATGCATAACGCGCGTGCATAATGTACGTTGATCACCATATGAAGAACCCAACCGGAAATGGATACCCATTGTGATGTGTTGGCATTAACCCCCCCCTCCTCTCTGGCGTTCACACGTGAGTGGTTCACACGTGACGTCATCACATCTATCCCTCTATTTTAGAATGAAACAGGAGGATTTCTCCACAAATATGTCTGTCACCTGATGATGCTGGCTGTAATTTCTGGCGATACATCGTACTCAGATTGTAAATATTCTGGGTTTACTCTCCAACACACCGGTGTGCTGTACTAGTAACGAATTGGCACGTTCTGTTTACGTGACAAACCTTAGTAGTTGGCTGTGTCGGGTCTAACCCTAAAAAACTCTATTATAGATTATATTGGTCGCGAAAGCCTACGTGCTAAACATATATACAGAATGTTTGTGAAGGTATAATCCCTTATTGAATGACTATAATTGGACATTATTTAGTTCTAGGTGAATACCATTGTGCACAGACACACACTTGGAAGTATGAAAATCATATCATACAGGTGTCATCGCTTTAAACCTCCAACTATTCCACTACGGTGCGAGGGACACATTTTTCGGAGATGACAAAAAAAGCTGTATTATTGATAGCTTTCTAAGATAATGGCCCCGAAAGTAGAGAACACATGCCTGAGACGCGTGGAGCAATGAGATGAGCTCGTGTTGCAGGCGCGTAGGTAAAAAATGAAATTAAAATTAATAAAAATAAAACAATAAAATCACGACGTTTCGGAGGCAACACAAGTCTCCGTCATCAGGTGGGACCGTCACAGCCAGATTTGCTGCATCAAGCTTCAAATCTAGAATTAGAGAAAAGGAGTTAAATATATGAATGAATGAACAAAGTTCATGAATGACCACCTCTATTGAAGGAATATGCAGAACATTACATGCTATATACAGTTTACACAGCTTAGTGGGTGTCAGTGTGTGCAATTCACTGTTCATCTGCATTAACAACCATCAACACGTTTTGGAAATTCCACATTCCTGTTGCAGTAGAAGTCCATCCATAGAACAACGAAAAATTCCACAAATGTTGATAGTAGCCTGCATAATCTGCACGACTAACATCGGTAGCAAGTGATATTTGAAGCAGCCGTTTGTATATTTTCCTCCGGCATCTCCAGTTTCCTCCGATGCAATGTAATTGGTATTGGCCATTGTCACTGATATTGGGCAAACATCCCAATGCTGAAACATTTCCTGGCAATTACGAAATTGGAAGTAAAAGTATCAACATCGCCCCCTACTGTGAAAATGTGTCATGACCTGCTTCAAAAAGAGTTGAGAAGCCTGGATAAAAGTATTTCCCCTGCAGTACGCAGGGGAAATACTAAATGGCTGATTCAACAAGTGCACTGACAGATGGAACTTCATACCTGCTCATATATATTAAGGTCACAGTGTTGGTGGTATTCACATGTGAGCAGCCGTAGTGAGCATGGGTCACTGAGCATGGGTACTGACGGACGTATCCTATTTGCCAGATGCACGTAAGCCACACCGACGTTTTAATCCTGCTAGCCCTGTCAGTGAACCACTAATGTATCATCATTGAACAAAAAGGCAAAAGTTGCATTCTTCATAAAAAAAAGAATAACAATCAATAGAATAAAATGCTAGAATTCAAATCCTGTAATAAGAACTATTAAATCAGCTGCCATTTGACTTTCAAATTGTGAAGCAAATGCACACAGCTGTGAAGGCTGCCCTTTTGGTTGTTAATTGTATTTGTTGGCGCTTTCATGAACAGCTCAAATAGCAATTTAGATCCAGGCGTAATTGCAGTGGCTGAGCGGCGACCCTTGGTAAAATGGTACCTGACAACAACAAAAAAGCAGAGCGCAGCATGCAAGATGTATAATGTTCCGAGGAAATAATAATAATGATGATGGCAATCACAGTTTCCGAGCGTCACGGGAAAGCTGGGATATTAAAAAGAGGAGGGCCCCCAACATAAACAACGAGATGATATCTGCCTCTGTGTGATGACACAGACAGCGTGGGCAGCGGAGATAGCGAGCAGCAAATGTCAGCGTCTCGTGGAGGCTTGGGACGGCCGGCCGGCCGGGTGAGGCGGGGGGAGAGAGTTGTGGCTCTGGCCAGAGAACGCGCTCGTGAGATATGGTGGAGGTGGGACACGCTTTGAGGGCCACGTTTCTGTTCAAAGATGCATTCTATTTATAAACACTCCATCCACGAGCTGAATGTCAGTGCCTCGCCGTTCTGGTGAGTGTGGGGGCAGCGCTGGTCACTGTTGCCGGTCGTGGGTAGACTGGTGTCTATTGACCAGTCCTCCCATCGGTCACCCGCTGTTAGTTGACTACCCACCAAGTGGTACTAATACTGGTATGAACCTCCTGGTTCCACCAGCCCACAGGGGACTATTCTGTCCGTCCATCCGTCGTGCATCCAAAAATGGGAGGGGTGGGGCTGGGTGGAAAGGGGAGGGTGGGGAGGGTGGGGCTGGGTGGGGCTGGGTGGGGAGGGGATGGTGGGGAGGGGCTGGGTGGGGAGGGTGGAGAGGGTGGGGCTGGGTGGGGCTGGGTGGGGAGGGGCTGGTCACCCCGTGGTGCCCTTATAAAACTCAACGTTTAACCTACTCACGCCCTCACAGTCGGCCATATTTGCGGAATACACCACGCCGCCGTTGACCCTGGCCATTGACCGAGCAACCCAACGTTCCTACCAGCTCCCTCCGCAGGAATGTGTTTTTATTGACCCCCCACAGGGATGATCGATAGGTCGAGTTGACCTCAGACCGGGATTTGAACTCGCAACCTTCAAATTGTTAGTCAGGTGCCACCTTGTCAGGCGCAATTACGAACCCTGTCACCGTATCGTGTGCAGTTGGTGGGTTCTTTTGTGTTCCCTTAATACATTGTTGAATAACCTTCCCTTGAAACGGAGAAAAGCTGATGATATCGCTGGTCTTCCAAAAGGAAGTTAATAATATACTTTTTTTCGTGAAGGATTATGGCCTATCTGTTATAACACAAGTATTCTTGACTCGGTGTGAAATTCGTATAGAATTGTTGCTGTTTGGGGTTTTCTCATTTATTAGCTATGTACCCCCCCACACCTCACCATTCGCAAATCTTGATATGACGATCTTTATGCTGAGATGTATTGTGTGTACGCATTTATATTTAAACAGTCATCCTCTGAAGAGAATTACTTCAGTTTAACACGTAGGCTTTCACGACCAATATAATCCATAATAGAGGTTGTTTTGGGTTAGATCGTGTAAGTAAAAATGTGTCGTTAAATCCGCCACCACCCGACACAGCTAATTAGTAAGGTTTGTCACGTAAACAAAATATGCCAATTCGTTACTATATCATACCGGTGTGTTGGAAAGTAAATGTTGTGGGTTTACTCTCCAACACACCGGTGTGATCTAGTAACGAATTAGCATAGTCTGTTCACGTGACAAACCTTACTAATTGGTTGTGTCGGGTGGTGGTGGATTTACCGACACATTAATAGTTACGCTTTCTAACCCCCAAAAACAGACTCCATTATGGATAATTACTTCTGCCGTGGGAATGTTGAATTTCCACCATGGCCGTGGCCTTTGAACCCTAATTTTACAGTACATGAGGTCAAGCAATAATAAAACAGCTGCTGCAGGGTGGCTGGGTGCCTCTGAGGTCAGAACGCTCAGCCGGCAACACTGACATCCCGATTTTAAATGTAGGCATAGCAAGCTGTGATTAAATTGGGTTCTCAGGTGCAGTGAATTGATGGTCTTCGCCCAATCACCAATGAATGCACATACAAGAACAAAAACATGAGATTTGGTTCTACACTTAATGTGGCTCACTTCTAGCTATTTGTGTAGAACAGAGGAGACTGAAAGGGATCTCAGATGTAACTGTGATATCCACTTATGTGGGCAATTTTCTAATACAAAGGGTGGCACTGCTGTATGAGAGATCAAATCATGCTTCGTCTCGCGACATCACACTGGAAGCCCAATTTGGATAAAATTGTGGGGATATATTTTTAAATAATTTCAAAGACAAAACAATACAACGGGTGCTGCCACAGTTGCTATTGGCAATGTACACAATAGAATACAAATGTAAAGTTCTATAATGGTGCAGATCTCATCGACATTGATGGACCTGAGCCACAAGTATACATTCCACACTCCTATGGTAGGGCCCAGGCTATCCATGGGACATCCACTGTTTACTTACCACAAAATTGCACAATAAAGTATCATATTGAATTCGTGTGTATAAATACAAATGCACTAATTGTAATTACTGAATATGTAAAAGGGTCTATATGATTTCCCCCATATAGACCAGCTACCTATGACTGCGTCATTATCATCTTATCTTGCCACCCATGGCTAGGCCTTTCCAGATTGAGCATTGTTGTCCAAAATGATCTTAATAGTGACAAAAAATTGCCGCCCGGTGACGCACGCTGGATAATAAATCCTGCTTCAGCCCTGGGGTCGATGACAATAATTGAAACGGATGCTCGGGTGAGTCAACACAGCTTCTCCTCCTTCCCTGGCGTACCTCTGGCCTGACTCACAATGGGTCACCAGCACACAATTATGCTCACAAGCCTGGATTGTTGCAGACCTTTTAAAATTGCAATGCCCTTTTGAGGTCCACATACCGTGCACCCTGGTAAACGATAAGAATAGTTACACAAGCGCGCACACCCTGTTGTTTTCTCCGTACCGTGAGGTTAAATTACCTGGGCATTCAGCAGTGTAGGTGAGATCACAGTACAACTAAAACGATATATTGTTGAATGTTTAAAATTAACTATTTCCATTGCACCCAAAATGTACTTCAGTCCGCTTTGTACATTATCTTAAAACTTCTAAGTGTTATTCTTTGGGTCTTTCGGTACGACGTTTCGAACCTGATGACGACCGCTTGTGTTGCGATCGAAACGTCGTAGTTTTTTGTATTTTTTTTTATTTTCTTTGAACCTATCTACGTGACTTTACCGAAAGACCCAAAGAATATGATTTCCTGCAGTCACGAATGCTTTAAGTCAAGATTTCTAATTGTTAGTCAAACGGTGAAACATATTAACTCGGGTTATAATGATATATCCCTTGCGATTCGATAAATTGTTGCTATCTGGAGCTGAAATTTGACGTAAGAATCGATTATTTTTTTTCCTCTTTCTTATATTTTTCATTGTAGCATTACCATTTATTTTTGGTGTAATTTAAGTGAATAAAAAACCTCAGATTTTCTTTCTAACGAGCATTATGTTCTGTATGTATTATGCAACTTATTAATCGACGTTAATCGATGAAGACATTTATTGTTCCACCCCTTCTATTAACATACTCATGCAAAAAGGACTGGGGAGCCTTTGATATAAAACAATTGGCAAGAATTGCGCTATCCATCAGACTGCCCGCTTGCATCTAATGCAGGAAAACATTTTACGCGTTAACTCTGAAGTTCAGGGAAGTCTGGAAATGTTATTGTCATCTGTTTAATTCTATGCCCTGTAATAAGGTGACGATAATAATATGATGTAAGTAGGTAACAAGAAATCAAAGTACCTAATGAAGTTCTAGATTTGAAGCTTTCGTGACTGCAAGGATTCAAATGAAAATTAATAATTTTAATTTTTTACCTACGTGACTTTACCGAAAAAACCTAAGAATACCTAATGAAGTGTTTATCGGAGATCACCATCCAATGAAGGCAGCCGAGTGGCATAATTACAGAACTAAACATGAACTTAAAAAAAAAACATCACAGTTGTTAAACACAGGCCAAATGTCCCAAATGCCTCGCGGCCAGAAACAGACTGCACCGTTAAATAAGAATGGACGTGGTACTGGAATTCAGCGAGGTTGTAAGACCTTGGGAAAGTCCATGTCGAACGGTGTGATGAAAGAAGCAGCGAGGGAACGGTGAGCACAGCGTGGAACGAGACGGAACGTTCAGTCTGGTCGACTGAGTTGTCGACATGAGCGGGGAGGAATCGGCGAAGTTCAAGGCAACGTTGATCAGGGTAGCGGTGATAATAAATAGAAGAGTGAAATGTTGGTTGCACACGAGGAACACGATGATGCTGTCACATCGATTTAGCAGATCATTGTGAAATCTCCAACTTCGAAAGCGTTTGACTGTGCAAGCGGTGCACTTTGTACCAAACAACATTTGCAGCAGATTATTGTCAGATGCACATGTAGGCATTTCACAGCACAGTGTCGCTGTACTAACTAATTCTGATGACCATGAACCAATGGTGGAAACTTTCTATTCCCATGAAAGGGAATGGTCTATTCATAGGATGACCACTCCTGACTTTTGACAAAATCGTATTTAGTTTTTACCTCAGAGGTAGTATGAGCTGAAACCAGCAGTCCCCCTGGTCTTTAACTCACACTCTTCTGATGACAAATTAATTGATAAAGCAAAAACTAGTAACAGAGGTATTGATATCCTTCTCCCATTTACATTTTGGTGGCAAGAGCTTTTGTTTTGAAGCTGTGCTATTAATGTAGTTTCCATAGCAACAGTAGCCGAAATGGAAGCATTTTACTTGTCATTAATTCACGATAGTAAGGAGTGAAATTACATTTCTTGAAAAGTGCGGAGCAGTGGTTAGCGTACTGTGCCTGAGATCGATTCCTGGTCTTGGCATTCGTTCGTGGTGAGCGATATTTGAACCAGTGCTGGACAACCCTCTTCACCCAATCTACCCTGACTAGCTTGGCGGAGTACGGTCAAACAAACCACCACCACTGACACAATATGGGAAGACTTTAACCTTGCTGCTGATTGACAAAGGGAAAGTGTATAATTGTATCGACGCAATATTACATTTTTAGATTTGCATTCACAATGTGAGTTTTCCATTCGGAGCTTAGGCGAGGTTTTATCTCCCTCGCCTCATATGCAGCAGGTCGTGGATTCGATCCCAACCCTAACAATACCTGTTGTATATTTGGACTTTACATGTTTTTTTTCACAGGTTCTCTGGTTTTTGCACTCCACATTTAGAAACGTGCGTTTAGATTATTTCGCTGCGGCTATGAATTCCCACATATGACATACGCCAATTTTGAGAGCTTTCGTATGTGGCCAGGTCATCTCTGAAAAAGTGCTCATAGCTCAGTGGGCTTTACATGGGAAATAAATTACATAATTACTTCCATTTCATTACCCCTTATGATGTTTCGAAGCTAATTTGGGCCATTCTCAGCATTTGCCATGACATCCAGCTGTCAGAAGGGCATTGGCACGGTCCCTACAGCAAAGGCTTCCACCCACCACTGGAATGAGATGATGCAATTCGGCCACTGGTATTCATCAGCATGCCCTCCCATTGCAACTTGAGGCAATTGAGACTTCACTCACGAGAGAATTCTCACATATTACAGAGCATCACAACTTTTTGATCAAACCTTGTATTAGCCACAGCCATAAAAAAACGTAATTTCCAGCAGAGGCTGAAGGCTATGAATGAAGATGAATACCGACACGGTAGTTTCAATGGGAAAATAATTTAAATGTAGATGTTTTTTGTTGGTATAAATATGTTTTTGTTCCAGGCACCAAACTACGTGCTTGTCAGCTCTCCAAGCATCCGAAGGGACAGAGGATGTATGACATTAACTAAAGTAATTTAACTCATCTCAACATAAACCATAATTTCGACGGCCTATGACTGCCTTATTCTAGCTCCTGCGGAGGGCATCTGACCACCTCGCCCGCCGCCCCCACTGACGGCCTCTTATTCCCCTCCCTCCAATGTGAGAAGATACTACTGACTTTATTGTATATAGGGTGTGTAGGCATATTTCGAGTCAGTAGATAGGAGATACTACTGACTCTATTGTATGTAGGGTGTGTGGGCATGCATGCCTACAATTTTTTTTTAAGTTGGCTGAAAATGCCTAAGGCTGGAATTAGAGTTAATTAATGCTCACTTATACAGAGTTTTCCCAATGGGTTTTGGGGTGAGGGAGTGGATACCAAGAGGAAGGCAAAAGAATCAGAGGAAGTTCGTGGAAGAGATGGCAAGGCACAAAGAGAGAATTCGAAGGCCACGACTGGACAAGAACAGCTGGGAAAAGGAAGGAATGGAAGAAAATGGAGAAGAGGCTTGTCCAAAATTGGGAAGTTGCTCACAGAAAAAATAAAAGCATAGAATTTTCGTACACGTGTGAAATCAGTGAGAAAACCGCTCCATCACCACTATCCCAAAACAACATTATGACACTGTAATGTATTGCCTTACAGATGGGGCTTTGGAAAAGAAAGTCATGGTAAGAGTGAAATTGGCTTTGATTCGGATTAATTTGTTGAAACGGAGCCAAAATGAACAGATGCATCGTAGCCGTGCCTCCGACTCACTCCTGCGGCATTTAACGGCCGTCCACAAAAAACCAAATGGATGCCGTGCACAAGTGGCTGCGGTGGCTGCCCCTTCATTACGCCCAGGCAGAGCCCAAGCACTCTGTTATATTGCCCGTAAATGAGCGGCGCGCACATCTTCACCGCGAATCCCATCACCAAGCTGATCAGCCGCCTGTTTGCTCTATCGCAGTCTCCCTGTTTTGCTATTGATTGCGTGGATGTATGGGTGCTCGGGGTCACCATATTGCGCTCCTATTCACTCATTTACAATGACTCTATACTCTTTGCGATGTCTTTGTTTTGTGTTTCTCTGAGCAACGTGGCTGCCAGGTGCCATCATTAGTATTACTGTTCGTATACTCTCTGGTTCTTTCGGTAAAGTCACGTAGATAGAAATAATAATAAAAGAAAACACGACGTTTCGGTCGCAACACAAGCGGCCGTCTTCAGGTGAGAAAACATTATCTGCTGTTGTGGCTTTATATAGACGCGGGAGGGAAGGGGGGGGAGTTTGGCTGTCGGAGTTAGGCACGGGGGGAGGGGACGGAGGGCACACGGGTTGGGTGAGTGAAAATCATCGCAGTTAAAACTTGACGCGGTTAATCACGTCCTTCCACTGATTGCTCAATCTGAATTCATCTTCTCGATTAAAGTTTTGTCCGTGTGTGTACATCTGGATGGCTTCGTGAACAAATCTCTGATGGTGGCCCGAGGGTTTGCAGAGCACCTTGGTCTCGGAGAAAACAATGCCATGTGTGCCCACAGCGTTGAAACAATGATCCGCCCCGCAAACGTTGTTTTCTCGATCAAAGTGTGGGTTGAGACGATGCAAGTCAGGTCGTGGTATTAATAAAGTGACAACGTATTTGCGAAATGACGTAAAAGGGGAAGACGTAATTCCGGCTATGACTGTACCGCAGTTCGCCAAGAGGCAGGTTACATGTGGTGCGGTATAATGTACTCTTTATGTCTTTTTGCTGTGACAACCACAGCAAAAAACAATTGCTGAAGTGGGCGAGAGGGCTGCCGTGACAAGAGGCTATATATTTTACACCCACGTGACTTTACCGAAAGAACCAAAGAGTATGGATCCCTGCAGTCACGAAAACTTCAAATCTAAAGTGGTATAATGTGTTCCAAATTGTCCTTCTAGTTTGGAAAAGTAGGCCAAAACACTGTCTGCAGCTCCCTGTAAAGGAACTTTCGCGAGCTCCCTCTAGCAGGGATTTGTTTGTGCTGTGCTCAGTGGGGGGGCATATCACAATCCCTCTGATCCACCAAGTTACATTAAAGTCTGTGAAAACTTTTGATCATCAAGGTATTTTTTTTAAAAATGGCATCACCTCGAATTACATTGATGAAGAATATCCTCAAAACATCCAAGTAATGATGGGGGACAAAAAAATCTCACCACGTGAAACTGTGTTTGCTATACTCTTGGTTATTTCGGTAAAGTCACGTAGATAGGAAAATAAATCAATAATAGATCACGAGATCGCAACAACAAGCGATCGTCCTCGGGTGAAAGAGAGAAACATGCCTCTGTGATAAGGCGTTATATAGAGGGGGGGGGGGATAAATTCAAAGAGGGCTTGAGTGATAGAGAGAAATTAAATGTGACAAGGAAGCTTAGATATCAAACTTCACAAAATTTAGAAATGTAATACAACTCCAAAAGTCGGCGAACACATCAGTTGCAATACATTTCTAAATTTAGTTAAGTTTGATATCTAAACTTCCTTGTCACATTTATTTTCTCTCTGTCACCCAAGCCCTCTGAATTGTATCCGCACCCTCTCGCCCCTTACGTCACTTTACCGAAATAACCTAAGAGTATGAAATCCTGCAGTCACGAAAGCTTCTAATCAAGATTGTGTTTGCTATGTTCCTTTGTAAGAAGTGTGTATGTGTGTACAATTGTGGCAATTGGCAATGGCGTTAGATAATAGATTAATTAAGAGTTTACTTATTTATCTAAGAAAGCCACGTTGAGTCATAGGGCACTTTTTCATGAGGATTTTTTCCCCCCAAAGATGTTTTAAACCATCCATTGAATGTTCATACCAGTAGAAGAAAACCGCACCAACCCTCATCTAAAGCGACCACATTCTGAAGCACGATTTGGGTGCCTCGGGCACGGTAAATAGCCAGCAAAATCAAAACAGACACACACAGACACCGCACCAATCTGAATAAGTATAACCCCTAAAAACAACGTTTTTCACTATAAATCCTTTATATGCGTGGCAGCGAACTTAATATAAAGGATTTAAAAATATATTCGCCTGTGGAGGACGCGGGGATCGATCCCGCGACCTTTGGCATGGGAAGCGAGGGCGCTACCAACTGCGCTACTCCGCCACGGCCTGTGGAGGTGTCACGCTCTGGGCTCCTACACTCTGACGTTCAGCCAAAGACATGAATGCGTTCTATTTGAATATATGTAAAATAATTTTTTTTGCCTAAAAAGTGTAAAATTTTGGGAATTTTTTTTCACGAACAATAATTGTCTGGCACAACGAGTCTGTGTGGAAAATGTCAGCTCGATTGGATCACGGGAAGTGGGTTAAAAAACGACCGGAAGATTTGCACGGTCCTAAGCAAGCAAGCAAGCACGCGAACTTAATATAAGGATTTAAAAAAGGTTCTTTCGCTCCCGTGGGTTAAAGTGCACATTGCATGGAGATCAGACAATGAAATATGAACGGCAGTTTCGTAACTAGAATTACTGAATGATTTAGCATGCTCTAAGTTTTAACGAAGGCAGACGTTTTCAAAGTGCCTATTGGGAATCATATCAAAGCGGGCACGTTTGACTTATTTCACTCATCCTCCAAATTATATCTCATTGTCCGCGTCGCAGCGGCGGAACTGTGGGCAGAGATGAATGATTGTGGTCAGCGGTGATAATAAAGACGGCGCCTTGGTATGTGGCAAGCATTGCACGGTATTGCAAGCATCCCGCGTATGATTGGCAGACCAGTGTCTGATGTGCATTTACGTCTGAAGATGTTGTACCCGTCTTTATTTTATGCCAGTAAAGTTATTCTGTCCATGCATAGTGAACATAAACTTTTATAGACTGGGCAAAATGTCCTCTGAGTGATCTCGATCACTTCCAAGCTTTTTACTAAATGCTCTCACGCTTTTCTGCGATATAAACGTTTAAGTTTCAAGGCTTTGGTCGCCCCCCCGCCCCCTTCCCTGTGGAGACATTTACACTGTCAGAGCCTGTAAAAGAATGAACTTCCGATGTGGCTTGACTTTTACTCCGCCCATAACTATCGTAGTAATTATCGCTGATGTTCATTATTCTTGTACAGGTCCCAGTTTCTCTCAAAAAGTAAAGACGGCTGGAGGATTTTGTGTGCAAAGGCATTTCTAAGTGAACTTTGTTTGACAATATTACGGTGTTTCGATGACCATCGGCTATGTTGGATGAAGGCCTCGACAAGCTGTCAACATCCATCGTGCAATGCACACTCCATCTCGCTCCTGTTTTCCTTCATCTCCATTATGGGTGTCCTCTCAGGGGTGGACGCTCTTTTGGCTGCCACTCCGTCCTTAGTCTCGAATACCGGCCATTGTCCTTTTTGAATCCTTTATATTAAGTTCACTTGCTTGCTTGCTTGCGCGCTTACGACCGTGCAAATCTTTCGGTCGTTTTTTAACCCACTTCCCGTGATCCAATCGAGCTGACATTTTGCACACAGACTCGTTGTGCGTGACAATTTATTTTCGTGAAAAAAAATTCAAAAATTTCCACTTTTTAGGGGGAAAAAATGTCATATTAAATTTAAAATACCAATGTGATAAAAATGAAACTCAAGAAAAACAGAAATGAATAATAAAATAAAACCGATGCCACGCATATAAAAGATTTATAGTGAAAAACTTTGTTTTTACGGGTTAATTTTTTAGTGATGTGTTTTGCTCAGGCCCCATCTTCCTTAACAGTCACTAACTTGCTTGTGTTCTCTAAGCAATGTTACTCTTCCTGCTTCTCAGTTTAATTCAAAGCGTGCACCTCCCCATGCTTCTTTGTGAACGTTTTGCTCATTTTTCTCTGTGAATTACGATGTTTGTGATCCATTGTTGGTATTCATAATACTCTTAGGTTGTTTCGGTAAAGTCACGTAGGTAAAAAATAATAATAAAATAAACATAATAATAAATAAAAATAACTAAATTAAATCACGACGTTTCGGAGGCAACACAATTCTCCGTCTTCAGGTGGGATTATTATTATTTTTTACCCACGTGACTTTACCGAAAAACCTAAGAGTATGAATCCTTGCAGTCACGAAAGCTTCGAATCTAGAATGTATTTATAATGTTGAGTTCTCAAAATTGACACAAAAGTGCTCTCGTCCATCTTCTTGGTCCCTCAGGCAGATATTTTTAGTTATTTCGTGAACTTGCTGTTCGTGACTTATGTTTTGCGTGTAATTATGTTAAGACCTGCATTTTACGGTTTGGCCTTACTGGTTGTACACACCTCTGAAAACAATGATTTACTTGTCACAATTCAATTTGAACAAATTTAATGTTTTAAAAAATTTGCATTTTAGACCATGACACTAGTATGCAATTGCTATCTTTAATCAACAGTGGCCCATGCAGTAGTGTCCAATTTAAAATTCTTTAACCTCTAGTAATTTTGTGCAGAAATTAATGGTTGGGCTACAGGAATGAAACTCTTTTGGCCCAAATATATTTCAACTGTGCATCATATAATGAGACAAATAATTTGATAATTGTGCATGACAGTGCCCTCCTTGTCAGACAATGGCTGCAGAAGATAATTTTTAACAGGACTTTCCCGAAAAATATCTAATTTGGCCTTTAAAAAAGCAAAGAAATGTTTAAAATTTGTTATGAGTTCATCGCCTGACAGTCAAATTAATCATATTTATTCACATAGCTGGAATTTAGTCAAAATAAGTGGAAAATAAAATGTAATGTGACTTTTATTTGGTGCAAACATTGGTGACTGAGACGAAACTATCAACTCGTTACAGTTGAGAATCTAGTTTAATCACTCATGGCTGAAATCTGCATTTAACCTCAGGATCTCAGCAATCCCGGCTCACCGCTTTGACTTCTAAGTGACCTGACCACCTCAGAAATCAACCTTTCCTGAGTCTGTATGTATGTTTACCTTTCGATTTAAAGCTTTCGTGACTGCAGGGATTCATCTTCTTGGTTCTTTCGGTAAAGTCACGTAGAGTGGAAATAATAAAATAATAAAAATTAAACATAATAAAATAATTATCACGACGTTTCGGCCACAACGCAAGCAGCCGTCCTCAGGTGAAGACCAGGTCTGTCGGGGAGACGCTGGTCTGTCGGGGAGACGCTGTCTCTACCTGGTCTTCACCTGAGGACGGCTGCTTGCGTTGTGGCCGAAACGTCGTGAGAATTATTTTATTATGTTTAATTTTTATTATTTTATTATTTCTATGTTCACCTTCTTTCACGCCGTTTGTAGCCAACCGTGCTAATCGGCGGTGTGAAGAGTGGCCCAGTGATAAGCACATTTAGAAAGCTGCCTTGATAAAAAAAAATAACATGACTGCAACCGTCAGCCTCTAGTCAGCTTGAGAAGCACTTTGCAGTATAGCGTGAGACTTCTATGGTGTGGCACTAAGAGTATTCATGGTAAATGCAGAGCAGACGCTTGGCATGTGTTTGGAGCGCCCTCTGGTGGATGGTTTCAGAGTTCCGTAAGTTGTTTGAGTTGTCGCCGATATTTTTCACGGCACAAGATGGTAATCGAGATGTTTGCGATATAATTTTCCCAGAAACTTTGTCGAAAGGGTTTTATATTTGCTATTGCATTGTTTTTAATTTGTTGTACTTGTACGAATATTCCTTAAAACTTATTCAACTGCAGTTTCATCAACATGAGCCTTCCGTTAAGTGTTCCAGGCATTGCGACTTTACAATGTATCACGCTTATAACGGGCTTGCTGAGTCACGCAACACATAATTACCTTCAAGAACACATTTGATAACTAACTATTTTAATTTGGACAACTATTAATGACTGCATATATACAGCAGACACCCAAACATCCGCGGTGATGTGGATGGACCTCTCCCCGAGAATTCACGGTGTGCCCACCTGCATTAGTCGCGTGAATTCATAAATCCGATTTTTTTTTCGCGGATTATCGGAGGAGCTTAACACAATTTGTGACTCAAATAATATGCTGAAAACGCAGATTACAGGAGTTTCGCCATCCCCCCCCCCCCGAAACCCAAATGGAGCAATTTCTGCCATGTAGGTAAATTGTTAATGATATTTAATAATTAATATCCCGGTCAAAAAAACGTGTAAATATTCCTAAATACTTAACATATTACATGTCAGCATAGCTACGTCTGTGCGCTGTAAGCAAACACACATAATTGTTTCTGTCTCTCCGTATTGTCTCTGCATCTCCGTTTGTCTCCCCGGTGTCTCTTTATCTGGGAGACGTAGCTCTTATAAACAACTCTCCGTTGCGATGTCTCTGAAGCTTGTCGCTTATTTATAACCATTTCCTAATTATCAAACTCGATACAATCGTAGATTTTTACGGTGGAGTAGTAGACCGAGTGTGAAATTTGTGCAACAATAAAATTGCGTAGTTTTACCACCGTACCAATTGAATAACACATCCCTTATTAAAGTCTTATCGTATCCTCGTGCTTAACTGCATTGCGATGATTTACCCCGAATCCTGAGATTATGTCACGTTAATTGGTGGAAACCCACCACCAGCACCATCATTACCCGCTACTACCATCACCTCTAGCAGCAACCTCCACCGTCAACAGTGCGATTGTGTAAAGCGAGGTGCAATGATTACCTGGCAGCCCTTTAATTGGTGGAAACCCACCACCAGCGCCGCCGTTGCCCACCACGACCATCACTTACAATTCAAGCTTTGAAGCTTTTGTGACTGCAAGGATTCATACTCTTAGTTCTTTCGGTAAAGTCACGTAGGTAAAAAATGAAATTACAATTAATAAAAATAAAACAATAAAAATCACGACGTTTCGGAGGCAACACAAGTCTCCGTCATCAGGTGGGGCCGTCACAGCCAGATTTGCTGCATCAAGTGTATCACTTACAATCTTACATTAACATTAGCTGCCCCGCCCATGCTGTTGACACTTGGGCTACGCTCATTTTAAACCTCTATAAACAGTTTGCCTTCACTTTATTTTGTATCATTGTTCTTCTTCTATCTACGTGACTTTACCGAAAGAACCAAAGAATATGCCACGTTATGAGAGAAGTCACACCAAGCTGCCATTGACGATAGCGCACGTAACGCTGGCATTTAAAACCGTAATGGCATTCGAATGACCACCAGGGGTCACTGCTGCGTTGAGAAAACGCAGCAGTGAAAGGCGTCATCGGTGGCAGGAGCATTGAATGGCGCTCAGTTCCAATGATCAGTGGCCAGCCCCTCTAATCACCAATCGGTGCACACAACACTGACCTCGAAGCAGGATGGTGGGCAAAGCCAAACTGTGACAGGATTCAAACTCACAACCTTTACAGGAGGATGTCTGATTCTCTGTTTGTTGGTCTGTTGTGGGAGATGGTCCTGGGCCAATACGCACATATTGCAGAGGTAAAAGACGTGTACATTGTCCAGCAAATGTATATGGGGGCTTTTGCAAATGGAAATTTAAGTGCTTCTGGATACTAAAGCACACCAAATTCAACGTAGTTTCCTAATAGACGTGTGCATGACATACCATCTGTGTTGTAAAGTTGTCATGAAACATTCATGGTTTTATACATATCCTTGCCATGGGTTAATCGGGCCTGATTTTAATCATCGTCATTATTAAACAGCATCGAAAAACCCTGGTCATTCGTGACAGCTGCAGCATAGGCGCAAGTTTTAAGTGTTATGATGTTTACCTGAATGCAATCGCACACACTGGCTACGTTGTACTTAAGATAGTGTTGCACTTCGTAGGCCCTATGACCACTGACGGTATATTGTGCTGCACTGTATGGGGAGCAGAGTTCAGTCAATGGTAATGTCCCTCCCATAACTGGACTGCTGCTGTCGTGGTTTTCCCATGAAGATACTGGCCCATTCCAAATGAATATGGACTTCACCGTTGGCCCCAAAGAAAATGACCAAAAAGAGATGACTGTTTTGCCAGTGAATATCTAAGTGTGGAGACGCACATCGGCAAATGGACATTGTAGAGATGTAGCATCGGAAACTATGCATAAAGTAGGCAAAACATTTGCGGAAATTTACTTACCCAACAGATAATAAGTAACTTGGAAGAAACACTGTGTAGGGAGTACATGAAAAACACATCAGGTGACTTTTTGATTTAAACTTTTCGTGACTGCAGGGATTCATATTCTTGGTTCTTTCAGTAAGGTCACGTAGAAGGGAAACAATAAAATAATAAAAATGTAAAACAATCCACAGTGGATTTCACACATGATGATGATTGCTTGTGTTGCAGTCGAAACGTCGTGAGAATTTTATTGTTTTATATTTTTATTATTTTATTGTTTCCCTTCTACGTGCCTTTACCAAAATAACCAAGAATACATCAGGTGACGTTTACGAAATTAAGATTACATTACCTTCGAGAATTGTACATGTTCACTGTTTAACGTTTGGAGCTAAATATAGAGCGTGACTCACATTTGAACTCCTGGTTACGTGTCATCTCAGTACATCATCTCTCTAGGGGTTAACAAAAATGAGTGCCACTGTGGCTGGTTTGCGATGGGAGGGCGGCCCCCAAGGAAATGTGGAATTATTCTGTGGCCCAAGGCCACCATGGGAGATGAATACTTTCACAATGTTGAAAAGAAATACACTGCCTTTTTTACGTAGCATCAGTAAAAATAAATATTCAGAACCTTAAAATATATCTACTCTTTTAATCATCTGGTAAAACATGAGAAATGGTTAAATGTGGTGAAGCTCAATGTCATTCTTGATTCTTGGAGGTCAGATTATAACCTATGGTTTCGATTACATTCACACAGTGAATACATCTTTGTGTCGTTTTGTCTCAAAATTCACCTTTCCCTTGGTTACTGTTCTGGTGTTTACCTGTGATGTTAAAGCCCTAAAGAAACATGTGGCCAAGGTCAGTGAATTCAACTACCTGGCTGTATTTTTGAGGACGCACATAAATTGGGTTCATTACTGCCTTGCTGACCTAAAAATAGTTTGTTTATTGTAATGTAACCCGGACACTTGGGTGACTGAGGACTTTCATTGATCATGATTTAGTACAACTTTGCGAATAAAAAAGAGCACACTTCTAAATTGTTTATATTTATCAGTGGAAAATGTGTATGGAAGAAAGGCTACATATACGTTTAATTTTACAATTAAGCTCAAATACTCAATACTATCCGAGATTAGTACTTCATATGATATTATATATTACTGCACTTGTTTTTACAGCGTGTTGTAGGAAATAAGAATGTCCTACATTTATTTTAAAATAGTGACATGCAAGACATGCATGAGGTTCATGCATTTGAATGTTTTTTGGCAACGCCTAAATGGGTATTTAGCCGATGAGAGCAAACTGAATTGCTCACAGGGATAAAATACAAATGTATGAGAATCACCATCACACCTTCTGTACTGCCATCTACTGACCACGACGTAGCTCAGCAGGTAACGAAACTACTTAAACACGTGAACCATTATAATGAATCACTATTATAGACATGTGCCACCACTCCATACCAAACAAAATACAATATTAATATTGATTTGAAGCTTTCGTGACTGCAGGAATCCATACTCTTTGGTTCTTTCGGTAAAGTCACGTAGGTAGAAAAATGAAATAAAACAAAAAATAATATATCACGACGTTTCGATCGCACCATGGTTCAGCAGTGGAACTACTGAACCATGGTTCATTGGAACTAATCCAGCAGTGGAACTACTGAACCATGGTTCATTGGAACTAATCCAGCAGTGGAACTACTGAACCATGGTTCTGATCCATGGTTCATTGGAACTAATCCAGCAGTGGAACTACTGAACCATGGTTCAGTGGAACTAATCCAGCAGTGGAACTACTGAACCATGGTTCAGTGGAACTAATCCAGCAGTGGAACTACTGAACCATGGTTCAGTGGAACTAATCCAGCAGTGGAACTACTGAACCATGGTTCAGTGGAACTAATCCAGCAGTGGAACTACTGAACCATGGTTCATTGGAACTAATCCAGCAGTTGAACTACTGAATCATGGTTCATTGGAACTAATCCAGCAGTGGAACTACTGAACCATGGTTCAGTGGAACTAATCCAGCAGTGGAACTACTGAACCATGGTTCAGTGGAACTAATCCAGCAGTGGAACTACTGAACCATGGTTCAGTGGAACTAATCCAGCAGTGGAACTACTGAACCATGGTTCAGTGGAACTAATCCAGCAGTGGAACTACTGAACCATGGTTCAGTGAAACTAATCCAGCAGTGGAACTACTGAACCATGGTTCAGTGGAACTTATCCAGCAGTGGAACTACTGAACCATGGTTCAGTGGAACTAATCCAGCAGTGGAACTACTGAACCATGGTTCATTGGAACTAATCCAGCAGTGGAACTACTGAACCATGGTTCATTGGAACTAATCCAGCAGTGGAACTACTGAACCATGGTTCAGTGGAACTAATCCAGCAGTGGAACTACTGAACCATGGTTCAGTGGAACTAATCCAGCAGTGGAACTACTGAACCATGGTTCAGTGAAACTAATCCAGCAGTGGAACTACTGAACCATGGTTCAGTGGAACTTATCCAGCAGTGGAACTACTGAACCATGGTTCAGTGGAACTAATCCAGCAGTGGAACTACTGAACCATGGTTCATTGGAACTAATCCAGCAGTGGAACTACTGAACCATGGTTCATTGGAACTAATCCAGCAGTGGAACTACTGAACCATGGTTCTGATCCATGGTTCAGTAGTGGAACTGGATAATTTTTCCACCTGCGGACGACCGCTTGTGTTGCGATCGAAACGTCGTGATGTATTATTTTTTGTTTTATTTTATTTTTATACCTACGTGACTCTACCGAAAGAACCAAAGAGTAAGTAAAAATACAATATTGCTTTCAGGTTGGCCGGGATGGGCCACTGAAGAAGGCTCATTGTCTCAAACATCTGTCTGTTGTATAATTTTCTGTTAGAATGTACATTTCAATGACACTTATGGTGAGATATTGCAGCGCACCTGTCATTCTGTAATCGCACCGCTGCTTGGAATCTGATTCTTAGAAATTAAGCTCCAATGCCAATTTTTGGTACTGTGTCTATGTGGTTTTGTTGGTAGCCCTATATCTCCAGTCATGTTCCAATCAACAGATGCAAGTGATGGACCATCTATCAAATGGTAAGTCACTCCTTCATGTTCACTCTTTTTGGTGGCTCTGAGTGAGTGGTGGAATGTCCATATGCAGGGGCAAATGTATCCAAATGATGTCAACCAGTTTGTTCCGAGAAAGTGGTACTAATTGTATTTGCCCTGGAGGGATTATGGGCTGAGCCAACACCCAACAAGGATTTCAACTAGTTGACCTTCCAATTGTTTGATGATGGTTTTAACCACGGTGGCACCAGACGAGATACCAAGTAATGAATGGTAAGTTGTTATTTATATCTTCATCTTCCACTGAGACCACTGTGGTAAAGTATGGTCAAGCAACCCTCACGACGAACATGGCATGGAGAGGCTTTCATCCAGCATGGCATTGACAAAAGGTTGTAAATTACAAACATTTAAATTATTCTATAATTATTACTGAGAAAAATGGCGCTACGTTTTATGAGGCTTTATTCAGGAGGATGCTGCTTGCCATATTTTGCTAATTCTAATTTGAATATTTTTTGCAAATGGACGGGGAAATAAGCGTGCTTGGGAAAACCCATACACATGGTTTTAAATATTATTGTTATTAAGATCTAAATTGTCAAATCAGGATTAAGTGCACTATGCATTATTCTGGGATCTTCGCCGATTAGTTTAACCCGAGCCACCATTTATGGTGAACGCTGACATAAGTGCTCATGATGCATTCGCTGACACGCCAGGTTCGTAAAATGTGTGCCCGAATGTTGGAGGAGATTGGGTACAAATCAAAGGGGTGGGGAAGAGTAAAACAAGGTGATGGGTTGCTGATGGTGGGGGAAGCAGAGAATGCAACCCTCTGTGCATCACTTAAGTCATGAGTCACATCTGTTAATTTGGCTCTGTTCCAGTGGGTGGTGGTACTCTCTGAGACTGGGGATTGCAATGGTGCTGTTAAGTGGCGATACAAACCACCACCGTTGTGATTTTCGTTATGTGCCAAACGTCGTGATTTCGCACTTGTAAAACACGTGATAATTTCTCGTGGAGCCGCTCATGTTGTTAAACACTTCACTTATTCTCTAATCTATCACCAACCACGCTTTATCCCTTCAGTGCATTAATGTATTCATCATCAGCCCTTGTCTATCCGCTGCTGCAGGAAGGCCTCCCCATGACATCTCCTCGTTGAGTCACCTTCTCAGACACATTCTCTCATTTGGCTGCAATTCCATCACCGGTCTCTTAAATCAGTCATTATCTGTTCTCGCACTGTGTCCTGTCTAAAATCAATTGATTTTTTTCCATAAAAATTCGTTTCCATATTTTCTTCTTTTTGTCTGTCAGTGTAATTCAATTATTTGAATTCTCCCCATAAATGTTTGTGCACTTTTCAGCTTTTGTTCCAGTTTATTTGTGAATGTCGATGTTTCTGATATTGCTGGTCATATGTACTGATTTAAAACTTTCTTATTCAGATACATCTGTATGCAGCCTTTCATGATCAATTCAGTTTTCAACAGCACTCCCACCTGTTCTCTAAATCTGCATAGACTAATTGTTGTAGGTTCACATATTCGGTTACCTTTTACAGTTGTATCACTCCAACAATTATTAAAAATGTTCAACTCATCAAACTTGTTGTGCTTGACTTCTGGTTTGCCCGTGGGTAGGAGCTACTGTATATGGAATGTTGCATCACAAGACTGAGGGATGGCTCATGAAGGTTTCTTTAACCAGGAAAGCCTCACCGAGTCTCATGACTCTGCCAAATTTTCACAGTAGCGGGTGGGGGTGATGTTCTCTACGTTTATAGTATTTCCGTTGAGAAAAAAAACCCAAAGCAGAAAATCCATGGCTTTGGTCTTCCACGAAGCTCATAGTCCACCCTAGACCGTATCCGCACAAACCATGCAGATATCTGATACACTAATGGAAAATTACAAATTCTCCAGTGTGCGCCTGTGGTCATCCAGAACAGACCATCCAACATACGGCGACGCAATGCCTGATCTACAATTACGAAGGAGACATCACAGCGATACACTCCGCTGTTCCCGATGCAGTCATCTGGCTTGATCACCTGAATGTGAACTTGTAGTTGTCAGATTACACTATCCACTGTACAATAACTTGAAACCAGGACATCCACACATAGGTGAGGTTGATATAGTCAATCCCCTGAGGTTGTCTGCACTGAGGTGTCACGTAACTTGTATAAATACGCAAAAAACACTGTCCATTTCAAACATATAAACACAGATCCTTAGCCTAAATAAACTTCCTGGACCAGTGGGTTTTATGTTACTGTTACTACAGCATCTGGAAGAAACAAAATAACAAATACATAGGCTGAACTTCAAAGTGTCACTCCCAGAGTTAATAAAAAACAAGTAATTTACTGTATTCTATGAAACAAGGTCAGGGTGATGCAGGTGGGGTGGCTGGGGAACCAATCAGCCATATAATGGAGCATTGCACCATCGCCATTTAGCTCTTGCTGAGTTTGAACTCTGCACTTCAACATGATACAAAGCAAGCTTCTCATGCAGCTAGTTACGACTTTTGTGGTTTAGTCACCCAATGACATGAAGTAGTTATTGAATTTGGCTAGGTCTTTTAATTTGGTCAATCCCAGCGTCGTGGCATAACATTTGCAACATAAACAATGGAATGCAAGTAATGTGTTACTCTACTCAAACGACCAAAAGGCATGTACCACAGTTAAAAGGTTACGTGTTCAAATCATGGTGAGGGTCATTTCAGCCCATTGTCAGCCTGGGGCTAATAAAACGGTTGCATCTGTTGGAAGGTCAACAGCGATCATCCTCATGGCGAGACTGGCCACTGACATCCACAGAGCCACCAATGAGAATTAGTGTCATCCCAATGCTTGCCTGAGAATAGAGACGCTTTGATTTTCATTTCAAGATCATTTAAACAATTTAATGAGGGACAGTTATTGTGGTCAGATTATGGAAGGAAGTCCAGCACCATTAAATGACTCCTGAAACATGGGCAACATCACTTGTTTACATCTCTGGCATTAACATCCACAAATGTAACATGTACATATAACAGCCCCTTGTGTGTCAATCAACTGGTGTGTACAAAGACAACCCCGACACCATGTCTTCATTGGGGATTACATGACCATACTTCTCCACGCTGGTCTGTATGATTGTGTTAGTGAAGGCTATTTAGGGAGCACAGTATATGGCTTGTCTCCTTTTGTCCACAGTAGGAGGGGAAATTCCCCCCCTTCCCATACATCCCCATGGCAATGAAGAAGAACTACCAACATAACTTGGGCAAGTCTAAAAAAAACAAAGATCCCCCGTATAGCCTTAACACACTGTTGGGGCAAGTGCCGTTAGCAAGGGCGTGGGTGGCCAACACCACGCCTGGCCGCCTTTTTTCCCTAGTGGCCTATGTTTACACACCGCACGAGTTACTCATTTGAGCCTGAGTCGACCTAGGGGAGGTCCAGGAGCGGTTCAGATCATCGCTGTCACTGGTGTTGGCCGTGAGCGAGAATCGGACTCGGGTCGCCGGGTTTGTAGCGCAGCATCCCACACGCACACACAGACACACGGTGGAACAGAGTACACGGGTTATTGGTGGGTTTGCTCCAGCTACTCCGGTTTTTTTTCTCCCGGGTACGTACACCCCCCAACTTCCAAACGTTCATTCATTGAGACTCCTGGAACAACAAGTGGGCGGATTAAGGGGACTACAAATACTGTATTGATATTACTACACCATACCGTGTCAACCCATCCGGTTTACCCCGCATTCTTGTACAGGGAAATTGAGTTTTCAGGTCCATACGGCGTACAACCGTTTCAATACGGGCAAAAAAACATGTTTAGTCTATTTTGTGTTGTGTTTCTCCCTTGTGATGGGACTTTGACGGATGAACGTTAAGACGTGGCCAATAAGGTGTGAATTGGTCTGCAATTCAGATGAGAGTTTCACAGGTATGCTCCACACACTACTGCCAACTACATTGCACTTGGACCACACCCCGTATCACAAGCTAATCGGTTCTGGCTCCGCTGCCGCTGTAGGCTGAGTTGAGAGCCCCCCCCCTTGCCTCGTGGAGCAAAGTCAGCTGCCGATGTGGTGGTGGTGGGCTGGAACACGACACAGAGAGGGGGTAGCTCCAATGGGGCGCGTTGGTGGGTGTGGTGGTGGTGGGGGAGTCTTACCAACCCACCACCCCACCCCACGATTGTATAGAGAGGAGGAAGCAAAGGGCTCTCCGGGTCTGTAGCGAGAGAGAGAGCTGGCGAGCAATAGAGGAAGGGAAGGAGACGAAGGGGAGGGGAGGGGAACGTGAATCACCGGAGACGTCAGCCAAGCCCCGTTGCTTTACGAGGAGGCGCGCCGCAGTTTGTTGCAACTTTTGTGTTGCGGGCAGGACGTGTTTCGTACGCGCTACCCGACTTGGATAATAATAATAATTATTAACAAACAAATATATAGATATACTTCTTAAAGGAAGGCTGCTGCTCTCACCGCCGTTGCTTGGTGGCGTTATATAAAAAGGGGGGTTTGTTTAGGAGGACATAGGGCGAGGCACAAGGGAAGAAGAGGCACCAGGGATTTGCGGATGATTTCGACTTGTTGAAGATGATGTCGGAGCGAGGCTCGTTGTTCCGCAGATGAAGAGGAGTTGTCGGCGGGACTGGAGCACACGAGGCGGGGTGGGGGTACGTGATACCGATACGTGTACATGTGACATACATACATACACACACACGTGTGCATGTACACGACACAGCCAAGTCTTGTAACGTACTTTAGTCATTGTGTGCCACGCGTGTAAGCGCACGCTCTGTGCACGTGCTGTCAAATACACGCGCTCCCATTTAAAGGGATCTTTGTCTCTATGCCGTGACTTTGTTACGCATGCATGTGGCCTGTGCATGAGCACGTGTGCTGCTTATGTACACAATCCCACATGTATGCGTACAGTAATATGCGTGTTTGAAAATTATGTTTGAACTCTCTATCCATTGCGCGTGTGCGTGTGTAATGATGTTTGTACAAGGCAGTGCTACCTGCCCAGGTCGGCTATGACTATATTCAGTTCGCTCGTGTTATAATATCACAAGTCACGGCACTTTATGAATTATACAGGGAGGGGGAGGGGGGCTATGAGCGGTGGCGCAGTGGTTAGCGCACTACGTTATTGATACCCTGCCGGCAAAGTTCGATTCCCTTCGACGGCTGCCGCCAACGTCAAGTGACGATTGACGTCTGAACGTGTCCCAGGCGTGGGCTTCGAAGTCCGGTCAAACACACAAACAAGCAAACGCAAGCGGTGGATGTTTGACACCAGGGGTTTGTAGATCGAGATTAGTTCTAGATTTGAAGCTTTCGTGGCCGCAAGGATTCATACTCTTAGGTTTTTTTCGGTAAAGTCACGTAGGTAAAAATAAAAATGAAAAGTATTTTTTTCTTATTTGTATTATTTGGTTTTATTTTTAAAATAAATAATAAAATCTTTTTTTTTCTTTTCATTACTTATTTTTATTTTTACCTACGTGACTTTACCGAATAAATCTACGAGTGTCGCGATTAGTGCCGTGACAGCAGAGGGACCCTGCATGGATGTGCGTGCAACCAGGGCGGAGAGAGAGAGAGAGAATGTCGGCCAGGGTCTTTGTGTGTCTTGGTGCATTGGCATCACCTGGGCGCTGTGTTTGTGTGATGTCTTCATCACCACCAACACCTACCACCAACACAGCATGAGGGGGTTGGATACACTCTCAGGATACGGATACACACTGCACACGCTGTAGCATGTCAGATACAGGTGGAGCACATACGAAGCACGGACATTGTGGAAGAGAAAGCCCTCGTTGACGACACCGGTATCTTGTTGTGTGCTTGCGTTGGGGCGCATCGTTTTGTCAAGTCGTGAATGGTACGTCCAGCAAAATAACGTCATAGATACCTTGATAAGAGTTACAAAGTCATCCTCGTGCATAATGGGGCTGTCATTTGGATTTGTATCTAAATGATAATCCCACACGGTCAGTCCCATGAGTTCGCGAATGACTTGCCCGTACCTTGAGGGTGTCTCTGGCAGTGTGAAACGTCTACACCCGTACGAAAAGTACAGCAAATATAACTTCGCGTGAGAGTTGTCTACCGATGTGTAGCAGAGGATGTTAGAATATTTGTTCTTCTCCTGGTTGAATGGGACTGTCAATAAATAACTATTGGCAAGCACAACGAGCAGATTGGGGTGGCCGGTACCACGCCCGCCTATGGTACAACAATTTGAGGCCGAGACAACCTAGGAGGAGGCCGGTACAGATATTCGTCACCGGTATTGGCCGTGAACGGGAATCGAACTCGGGTGGCCGGGGTCGATGGCGCAGCGCGCTAACCGCTGCACCACCGCTCCCACCACCCACAGTCACTTGCAAGAGGTCTTTGCAAGTGAATGAAGTCCTTGTGACTTAGTGAACTCAAGTTACACACCGTATAGTTCAATGTACAGAGTGTAAATATATATAAACGTACAATGACCCCTGTTATGTACATGCCACGAATCTAAACAACACTGCGTGCTTGCTACACTGCTGCCGTGCATTATTGTATCTGCAATCACACGCGTAATAAGCACTGAACCATCAGTGTTGAGATGAAGGGCTGTTAGAGGTTCACAAACAACACTAAGTAGTATCTGATAGTGCGTTGTTTTTGAGTTGTCCAACACCATGTGAGACTAGGCTCTAAGAAAAGCCGTCTCGGGTGTGGACCAATCAACTTCAAGGACAGTGCATATTCTTATCATTATCAGAGTTCTAGATTTGATACAGCTAATCTGGCTGTGACGGTCCCACCTGATGACGGAGACTTGTGTTGCCTCCGAAACGTCGTGATTTTTGTTTGCATTTTGACTGCTTGTGTTGTGGTTATTGCAAACATGATGCCTTGTATAAAGGTGTCAGTTTTGTACCAGTTTAAAGGGTGTAAACCTACTACAAGTAGTATAGTGTTTAGTGTTGTATGTATACTCTTATAGACGAAGGCCCCCCCTCTCCTGTATCGCCTGCCAACAACAACAGACTTGGCAAGTGCCGTTAGCGAGCAGCAAGCCATGAAGGCCACCAGCAACCACGCCCGGCCGCCTTTGTCTCCCCTCGGTGGCGATGTTCACTGCACACCGCACCAGGTTACTCATTTTGAGGCCGAGTCGACCTAGGGGAGGCCCAAGGAACCGTGGTGCGCCCAGAGGGTTTCGTAGAGCAACGCGCTCACCGCTAACACAGCCTGTGTGTGTGGACGAGGACACACACTGGCACGACTGTCTGTGGTGTGCGATCAAAAAAAAGAGCCATTGCCCGAAACGTCACGTGTGTGTCTCTCTCTCTATGTGTATATTTGTGTGTGTGTCTGTGTATCTCTCTGCGTGTGTCTCTGTGTGTGTCTCTCTGTGTGTGTCTCTCTGTGTCTCTCTCTGTGTGTGTCTCTCTGTGTCTCTCTCTGTCTTTCTCTGTGTGTCTCTCTCTGTGTGTCTCTCTCTGTATGTGTCTCTGCGTGTGTGTCTCTCTGTCTCTCTTTGTGTGTGTGTCTATCTCTCTCTCTGTGTGTCTCTCTCTGTGTATCTCTCTGTCTCTCTCTGTCTCTCTCGTTGGGTAGCGAGGGGCAATGGTAGTGGCATTTTTCCCGCGCTCCCAGCATCGTTTGAATTTGCCTCTTTCTTATTTATTTCATTTCCCTACCCCCCACTTCCCTTCCCTCTCTCCCTCCCTGGGGTTTCCTTTAAAAACGGTCGCGCATTTTTTCCGCTGGCTCCGAGCCATTGAACACACAGACACACACACAGGCTCACACACACACAGGCTCTCACACACACACAGGCTCACACACACACAGGCTCACACACATAGGCTCACCCACACAGGCTCACCCACACACACAGGCTCACACACACACAGGCTCACACACACACAGACTCACACACACAGACTCACACACACACAGGCTCACACACGCACACTACACTCACTCTCACACACTACACTCACGCACACACTACAAAGACAAAGATCACCCGTGTAGCCTTAACAGACTGTAGGGGCAAGTGCTGTTAGCGAGCACCTATGAAGGCCAGAACGGTACACGAGGGGGTGGGTGGCCAGCACCACGCCCGACCGCCTTTGTCTCCCCAGTGGCGATGTTTACACACTGCACCGGGTACTCATTTGAGGCTGAGTCGACCTAGGGGAGGCCCAGGACCGGTTCAGATAATCATCACTGATCCTGGCCCTGAGTGTGAACGTGCACTTTCACACACTCACACTTGCTCTGACAGCAGTGCCAGTGGAAGTTGCACCCAAGTCCTAGAATTGAATCTTCGTTGGTCACATCACGAAGGTGACGGAGAGGAATGTGAATTTTTAAAGAGGGATTTTCTGCCTCTAAAGAAAGTGCCACCTATATTCTTGGTTCTTTCTGTAAAGTCACGTAGAAGGGAAAAAAATAAAATAATACAAATATAAAACAATAAAAATTCTCAGGACGTTTCGACTGCAACACAATCAATCATCATCATAAAACAAAGTGGTGGAGGTTGTGAAGATGAAATATTTATAATGTCATGAGAAAGTGAAAAGCAAATACTCTTTTAAGAATAGTGGTGCAGTTTGCTGGTACATAGTTAATGTTAAGCTGAGCAGTCAAGCCTACAGGATGCTCAGTGAAGCAGTTGTTTGCACAGTATTGATTGCCATTATAATTTCTATTTTAGAACCTGTATTCCATAATTGTCTGACCAAATGGTGCTGTGGTTAGAAGCCTGTATTCGCAATACTGCGAGTTCAAATCCTTCTTAGGGATTGACTCAGCTTATTATTGCTCTCGAGATTGAAAAAAAAATCAGGTTTTTGTGAAAAGTTAACATCGTTCATTCTTAGTGGCCTCTGATAAAGAAATACGGAATTTCTATTGTACTGGCTCAAGGTCCACTATGGACATGAGTACCATCCAATGGCTTGTATGAACAGGGAGAAAGCTTTGGGCCGTTCAGTATTCAAAACTTCAACAAATACTCTCCAAAACATTCGTTGCTCCAAAAATACACGGAGTCATTCTCGGTTTTAAGCACGTCTATGACAACACGTATTTGATTGCGAATGAAATCTGCAAGTGATTAAACACAATTGCTTTTGGACCTTGACGAACTTGCAAAAGTGTTCTTGCGAGTGATGTCACAGAAACGTAAACGCTCGCTTTACAGCAGATGGTGTGCTCATGGTAACTTGATGATAGGCCAGAAAAAAAACCCTGGATAATTTGGAAATTGAATGGTCTCTATCAACTGGCTGAGTGGCTACTGCATTGTCTTAATACAAACTGGCTACAATATTACTTGCTGGTACACACCCTGCAGCAGATACTGTTGGCTTTGTCATAAGAATGTGAAAGGTTGCACATTTGCACCAATTAACGATTTACGCATAGTCATTATAGAAAGGCAGGGAATTTGGTGTGGCCACATTGAAGATGTTTACGCAACCATTACAGTGCGTGGTTTAATGACAAACATACAGTTATGCCTACAAGCGCAATGCAATTACCACATGTGGTGGATCTGCAAGTTTTGGTTATACAACTTGTGTATATGCAGTTCTTAACTTATGAAAAAGCGATTGTCCACCTGTGACAGCCCTTTGTCCAGTCATTCTTCTATACTCGGCTGGTCCCTGTCATAGGAAGGTGGAATTTCCACAACAAGTTCAGGGCAACACTGACCCAATGCTCATTTGAACAGGGGAGACACGTTTACTATTACTCGAATGCATCAATAATGTGCTGAATTATTATTGCCATTTTATCTCTACCAGAATATTATTAACATGATTAAAAATTGTATTTCAACGCTATGACCATTAACCAGACAATGATATTAACATGAAATTGCAAGATTATTTTACCCAATACATTATTACCAAATTTTTTTAATTAGACATTTTAATAAGTCTATTTTAAATAACTAACGGTCATTGATGTTCACTATCACTTTTTCAAGAAAGCCATCGGTAACCTTCGTAACATGTTATCTTTTAGAAATAAAAGTGTACAGTCCTTCGGCAATCCACAGCTGGATGAGAGCCTCTTCAGACGGTGACAATCAAAGGGGATTGTTTGACCATAGTTGCCCATATTGTTCAGTGTGACTTGATGAAGGAGTGGGCGTGCCCAGGACCCATTCACGTAACTCACCACTGATGTTAGCTTGCAGTGGCACTCATTAATGCGCCACTTCTCTCCAATTATAGAATCCCAGGATTTCATAGTCGATTTGCGAGGTTCGTAGAGCAAGGTAGAATCGTGTCCTGCTGGATGCCAAGTCAGTTTTATAAGGACAACAGCTGGAAAACGGGAGGTGTAGATTGTTGCCTTTGGAGGCTTGAGCTGCCACTGAAGCAGCAGTTGTGATAAAGACAACTACTATTACCTTGTTTGACTTAAAACTTTCGTGACTGCAGTAATTCATACTTTTGGTTCTTTCGGTAAAGTCACGTAGATAAAAAAATATACTTTTATTTTTTATTTTTATTTCTATAAAATAAATGTTTTTAAATTGTATTTTATTTTATATCTACGTGACTTTACCGAAAGAACCAAGAATACAACTATTACCTTATGTAAAGGCACCATTCATCCTTGTGGCAACCACAAATATGCTGCAGCAGGAGACTCATCATGTTGGCCTGTGTCCTGTGCAAGAACTCTTCCCACGGTGACCATCTGGCTGGCCACCTGTCCACTCCACGACTCTTGTGTGATATTTTGATTGTAATCACCCCCATATGCACTCCCTCCCATCTTGCAGAGTTGGATGAACAATGGATAAACAAGTGAGAATAGGGAGTGAATGGGCTCTGCTTGGTTCACTCGTTAAATTAAATGCTAGCGAGAGAGACCACTATGAACAATTAAAGAAAATAAGTCAAAGTATCTAACATCTCAGACGTGCAGTCATCTCTATTATCCGGGTCCAAGTCATTGCCAGAAATGTATGTTAAAGCGATTGTGTCGGGGTTATTTCTCGAAAGGATGATCACTGTTGACCTCTCACAAGGTGATTTTGATTATGCTGAGTACCTCCTTATATGATGGACTACCACCTATTCAATCATCCATCGAGATAACAACTCACAATCCTACAATTGTGGGTTGAGTGATCGAACACACACAACCATTACCTCGCCAGATTATAAAGTAACAGTGGTTTTCCTTTTGATGGATTGGATCCCATAATAGGAACGTGGAATTTCCACCACAAAATGCAAATGAAGACTAGCGGAGTGCTCATGTCGTGGTTTATGCGCCACACTGTGAACCCGATGACGTGAGTTTGATTCCTGGCATTGGTTAACATCAGTGGTTTAATGAAATGCTAGTGAGAGACGCTTACGAACAGATGAAAAATAAGTCTAAGCACATCGCAGCTTAGATGACCATCAGGCCGTGCTCATCTTTATTGTTGGCTTCAAGCCATTGGCGGATATTGATTTTTGAACTGGCCCTGAGCCCCCCCCCCATCACTAACCCTCACCAGACCTGCATGGTGAAGTATGGTCAAATAATCCCAGTGACTGACATGGCATGTCGAGAACTGCTTTAAACAGTAGAATGACAAAGGGCTGAACATTATTAAATATAATTTTATTATGAAGGCAATGCTTTTTTTTTACCTTGTCGTGTGTGTGCGCTTTTCTGTTCAGGGGAAGAAGATTATGGGATGGATTATCTTCGCATAGAGGATTATCACTGCTCCGCAAGCAAAATAGAGCATTGTGGGACCGATGATGTAGGCGATGAAGAAGGACCTTGTGGGATGCGATGCAACGGGTCGAGGTGCAGTGGCCCCATGGCCACCTGTGAAAATGACACTGAGGTTTGTCGAAATGCAACACCGGACTGGGAGGAGCGCTGTTCAGCTGACACTGAAGACTCTGGTACCACGGAGGACGTTGCGATTGCCGGCCACGGAGCACAGCACGGCAGTGCCGAGAGCTTAGAGCTCGTGTGGTCTGAATGCAACGGCGAAAATGGTTTCGCTTGCCAGACTCCAGACCATGGGCTGGACGGGAGCGACGGTGTGACGAGCAGCCCCCGTTGCGGACTTCAGCAGCGGGGAGGACCTGACGTAGACCCGGCCAGCGGTGGGGAGTCAGACCATTACGTGACGCAACTGAGGGACGCGTTTGATGCCTGCGATAGAGGCGGTAGCGGGCGGCTGGACCACGCCGCACTGGAGGAGTTGGCCACATGGCTTCAGCTGGACGCGGACCTGCACCTTCCGCTACTTCTGCAAAAGCTGCTGGGAGATGAGCCCAGCGCCACAGTGAGTGCAGCGTGGGGAAGCGCGATATGGGGACAGAACTTTGTTCTTTTGTTATCACAGTTGCTAAGTAGAGGGCAGCAACAGAGAGAGCTATCGTTGAGACGATTCTTGAATTGGGTCAGGTTTTATGAGGTTGGAAAGGCAGAAGAATGTAGTGCCAAGGTCAAGCTATGCAAGGAGAGACTGGGGGGATCATTATTCAGTCTTGAGGCTGCGGCATTCAGTTTGGAATCGATGAGTCTATCAAGCGTGTAGGCCGCATCCTAGAAAATGGAGGTTGAATCAAGGCGTCCAGTTTCTGAGAGCAACGGTCATGGTAGTAGCGGTAGAATAGAGATGAGGAGGTTAACGATTATATTATCCATTGACACCTTCATGTGCCCTTTTAAACAATACATATTCAGGGTTTGCTGAAGAACTCTATGGACTAAAGCCTATGTCAGAGCTCTGAGCTGACACTATTAAAGTCTGGGTTAAAAGTTGAGATTGCTACACATTACTAAAACATTTTCTCAAGTATAGTGAGTTTGTCGAAGCCTGCTAATGAATGACGGCAAAACAAAAACTATTGTTGCAGAACATTGGGCTTCTCTTTATTTAGCATATTCAAGTCTGGAGGACCGGATTTTTGATTGATGGCAAACATTCAAAATGTTGTGTTTGCCATTGTATGATTGCATGACAGATGCCTATGTAAGAGGATCCAAAGTTAAATCTTTGCCTGATGTCAAGTGATGCTCTGCGCGATTTTTTTGTCTTGTGACAGGGCATCAATACCACAATTGTTGATTTAAAAAAATCGTCAGAAGATTGAAAAGTTATGAAATCTCCATATGATGTACAAATTTAAGTGCAGGAACTAACGGCTTCCAGTTTTACCAGACCACAGTATTGTGGGCATACTGTATATTAAAAGCTAAACTATTACACATTCGAGTTAATGTACAACTCTATCAAACTTATTAAAACAATTACTGGCCAATGACTTTTCGTTGTGATTAACAACAGTTTAATGCTGTTTTGAAAATTGTCCTGAAATCATAGTGCTTTGAATTCCATGTACATCACTCATAAGGAATATTAGAATCTGGTCTGGGCTTCGTCTAAATCGGCTCGGCCTAAAATTACTTGCATCAGGGAACATTGCCAGCCTTGGTTGTGCCTAATTTGATCCCAATACACGCCCCCTCATGGTGTTCCCACCTTCATAGACGCTTCCTAACAGCACTTAGCTTAACAGTCTAGTGGGGGGTGATGATGATGCATTGGTGTATGTGATCAACTATGCTCCTGGGTACATCTGAGTTCGATCCTTGACCATTATGCGCAGAATTCTTGGTATTTGGTATTTCAACCTGCACTGGAACTCCTCTTGGTCAACTCGGCTAGAAAATTGTACATGGCACTGTCTGCACATCAGGACTGGGGGGGCAAATTATGCTGGGCACACGTGATGCTCGCTACACTACCCACCTTTGTGTGCTTTGCATACCTCTATAAATACTCGCTAAGAACACTTGCACAGACAGTCCAATATTTTTACTGGGATTTGTGTATTTTTGCGAGAGTGAGAGTAAATCGCATCCTTTTTACATCCCAAAGTGACGCAAGGTTGAAAAAAAAATCCCCCGGAATTTCCCCCATATGTCATGCATGTCTCTTACGTTCAATAGCCTGGCCAACAATTCGTGAGCAACTGCTAGCCCTTGCGTTCATTCATTTATGAGCAAAGAAGGGCACGACAGGTCACACGGCATGAAAGAGAGGGGCGGCAGAGTGCAGTAAGCCATGAACACACGGCTGCATGGGGCAGCTGTCCCTAACGTCGTAGAGCCAATGTGTAAAATGTATGCGGTGGAATATACAGATGCATACAGCGGAGTGCAATAGAACGCAGCAAGCAGACGGCGAGTCTTGGTGCAGACATAGATACGCCACAAATGTGGCATGGATATGAGTATTGTACAGCGTTGGGTGCACAGAGAGAGGTGGAGTGTTTCAGTACAGTGTGTTTCGTTAATCATTTATTATGAAGGGAGTCAATGTGTGGACATTGGTTCATGAGCTCTTGATGCTGCTCTTTGTTGCCCTTTAGGAATGATGGGCTCACTTGGTTCCAACTGAGATTTGAACTCAGGCCCCTGTGATTATGAACCCCGTTGCTCAACTAAATGAGCTATAAAGCTTCATATAAATGTGTTTACTCATTAATTAATAGGCATTCAAATTTTGATAATTGGGAACAAAATAATGTCAAATGAAGAGGCCACCCAACTTGTGCTTGCGGGGTGTAGAGAAATGTTTCTTTATCATTGACCACATATATACTATCAATCTGAGTTTGGAAAAGACTAATGAGTGAAATATGTGAACTGTTATAGACGATGAAAATGCATTTTTACACGGTGGGAAGTGATGCAGTCATCAATGCGTTCACAAACCAAATTCGTAATCAAATAAATAAGCGTGTGTGAATTTGAAACAATAGATGTTTACATGCATAGCTGAATGCGTGTTTTAATCAATAAATATATATGCTCATAATAAACACATTCCTTGAATATAAATACTGCATTATAGTTTATTGGACGGTTTCACTTATTCAAGCAAAAAAAATCACTCGGTGCAGACAACAACAGTTGGTGTGTGTGAGACTCTTCGCAGCAGAGATTACGGGATAGCAGATGGTCTAACAAACAGCCTGAAAGAAGGGGGTGTGGGGAGAGATGAAGGGATGTGGCGGGGGTGTAAGCTGCGATGAATCTCAGGCTTCAAGTGCAATTTAATCGGTGACCTCTTTTGGGTGGTTACATAGCCCAGTGGTCAGCACGCTTGCCTATGAAAGCCGTTTTCCATGGAGTTGATGGTTTAATTCCAGCACTGGTTAGCTGTGGCTGGGAATCGAACTCATGTCTCTCGGTTTCATAGTGGAGCAAGCTGTGTCACCTGTCTGTTGCTGTAAATTGGTCGTTAAATACCTTGCGATATACTGTATAGTACTGAAATTTTCCACAATGTGATTGTGAATTGGTTCCATTTCTCACACCTGTTAAAACTACTGGACATCTGTGAAAACTTCTGGACACCTGTGAAAAAGCGCTTTATAGCTCATCCGATTCCTCCAGTGTAAATACATATTCAGATTCTGAAATGGTTGGATGTGACATCACATGCGTTTAATCAGTGGGGTTGGTGGTTCATGCATTGAATTCCAACAGGAAATGATTACAAGGAATTAGATAAAATCTTAATGGCAGACCCTCTTAATCGAAATTATAACAATGTGTGTGAAAAAAATATCAATATTATTTTTTAAAAACGAAATAAATCTATGAACTAGTCTGAGGTCTAAAGTGGACTGCTGACTGACATCCTGGGTTTGAATCCGAGAAGCTACCTGTAATTACACTGGTGTTTAGTTTGTTGTCCTTCCCCTCCACCTCCGATTATCACGGCTGGCTACGTATAGTGCGAAAGAAGTTCAATCTACATACATGCGTAGGGAGGGGATGGTCCCATTAATGGCAAAAAATATCAAATAAAATTGGTTTTGGACCTAAATTGGCTGAATTTCTGAACATTACTCTCTGTAACAAGCTGGGTAAGAAACGCTGTCCCCTTGTGTGGTTAAGAGGTTACTTGAAAAAAAGGATATCAGAAGTAGTTCTGTGATGTCTGTTTCCACGGAGCATTCTCGAACATGGGAGGTATTTACTGCTGTGCGAAAAAATCGGATTCTACATGTCCATGACATTACGCCGATAGCACAGTCGGGGTAGAGTCGTGGAAACATACATCAAAATCTCCGTGATTAAATGTTAATAAATGAACTTCCACAGTGCGGTCGTGGATAGACAGGTATCCTCAATGCAGAAGAGTTCATGAAAAGCAGCGGGCTCTCTCATGTGGATAATTTAAAGGTCAAATAAAAAACAATTACGGGGAGCTCCCTTGGGACCTGTTAATGTGCCCATGGCCCCAGGAAAATGTCTCGCTGTTTAGCCTTTCGTAACCACACACAGGCTCCGGCTATTGCCTGGTTACAGGCATAAATGAAATCCTCACAAAGAGCAAAGCTCTTCCTTCCTTCCATAGAGAGCCCTGTGGCAAGGACTCATGTCCCAGCGTCATAGCGTGGGGTCGGCACGTGCCTTGTTTGGCATCCTCGTGTTCACCCCTTTCGTTTAGCCCAGCCCCGTTCAGCGACGACGTTTTGTCGCCACGGCAACGCTAGACAACGCGTAAACATCAGCCAAGAGCACCTTTGCTCAACGGGTTGCTACTTCATTGAAACATTTGTTGTTTTTGTGCGTTTGGCTCTTGTGTGTGCGTGCGAGCGACATCGCACCATGGTGCAAGCTCCATGGGCTAGGTGTGCGTTTTAGTTAATTGCGGCCTGAATGCAGCGTGGTTACATCACGTCTCCCTTCTCAAACATGGGCGGAGTAGTGGTCTCTCACCTTCATTGACAGTACAGCGGTTGAAATGTCACATTCCTCTGGCAGGGGTCAGTGTTGTCGTAGAAAAGCCACTTGATTCCACACAGAGTGGGACTCGACAATGGATCATCCGCTGGAAAGTTGGACATTAATAACTACATCAAAAACAAAAGTTCCTTTTGCTCTCACACGGTATTCCAGAAGACCAATGGGTACACTGTGTGTGTTCGCACTTAAGAAACCAAGTAGGCTTGACTAGGAATTGCTGGGCCTCTGTGATGTTGAAGTGAGCATAATAACAGTGTGCATAAAGCTTTAGTTAGTATACATTTAGTTAATTTCATGGGATGGCGCTAATATTGGATTGCTGAATTTTTCAGTTGAAAGATTTTTTTTGCGTAAAACTCTGCTTTTGATGGATAATAAAACAAGTAACACTTTTGTGTTTATATATTGTCACCCTCTGCCATAGGAATGTGGAATTTCCACCACTGGCTTAGGGCTGCTAACAAAGTTCATACCCCCCCCCCACACATACACGCGCGTGGTATCAAGGAGACAGAGTTATTATTTTATATGAGAAAAAAAATTGGCAACGTTATAAGCAACACATGCCTTCAGCCGTTTGGCACAAGATATTATTGGTGGTACGTGTCTGACCAATGGTGCAATTTTAGCCCTTAACTGTGTTGCACATATTCTGGGGTTGTTCCCTGAATGGCCTTTGTGCGTCTCGACACCTGTGCCAAACAGCGTCTGTTGCGCCAATTATCTCGTGTTAAGTGTGAGCGATTGTTTAATGCTGCACAGCCCTCCCTTGAGTTGTCTCCCGAGTTTTTCTCATTAAAGCATGCTCTTACGTAATCCAATTTTTTTTAAAGTACTATTAACATGGTGTTGTTAGGTTAACAAGTAGGCTTTCCCAACAAATATCATCCATAATAGAGGTTTTTTTGGGTTAGATCGCATAAATATTTACACGATCTAACCCCAAAAAAACCTCTATTGGATGATGTTGTTAATTTTGGTCACGAGTAATGAATGCGTTTATTGAGTGATGCTGTAATTAGACCATTCAACGGTTTGACTGTTGTGAGATGAAATCCCTGTTTGGGCTAGACACAATTCATCATCCCTTGAGTGTAGATAATATGATGACCACTTTGAGGGAATTCTTATGTGCCCTCTTTTTGGATTGAGTGGATCCCAGCATGGGAATGTGGAATTCTAACCACTGGCTCATTGCTGCTAATGCAGATGAGTGTTGCCCCATTATCGTTAAGCAAGGAGTATTTTTTTAATTCTGAGATGTTTTCTCATTCCTTTGCCCTCATTATGTTTAATCTTATTATGCCTACACATTTCTGAGATAGATTGCCCCGCTTTGTAATATGCTGTTTAGACCGCTTATAACATTTCATTGTGAAGATCAACTTGAGTTGTACGCATTGCTACAATATGTCCATTCTTTATCCCAATCGAATACGTGTATCTGCATTATTGATCGTTACTTCATCGGTGTTTCTTAAAGAAGTGCATTTTAGAAAATATTCATTCGTTGTAAAATCTGTAATGTGCACAAATCGAATCTGAACAGTCATTCAGAGGGGCTGAAAAATAAAATAAAGTGTCAGATTTTGACAGATGGTCGACACCGTTGTTTGAGTTTACGTTTATTTGAATTTGTTGCACGGATGGTTCCGTTTAACGAGTGGCCCAGCTATCTCACAAGGGAGATTCGTGGTGCGTGAGCACAGCAACCACAGAACAAAAACGTCAAAAGAAATCACTTAGTGCACATCCCTTCATCTCTCCCCACACCCCCCTTTATTCAGGCTGTTTGTCAGACCATCTGCTATCCAGTAATCTCTGCTGCTCGGCGTGCTTCGAGAACATTGCAACAACTAACAAACTGGGTGTTTAGTGGTCATAAACGAATTCGCGCACGAGCTAAAAACTGCACGGGCAAAAAAATGAAAAAGTTATCGGTGACATAAACACACGCAATATCGAAAAAGACAGTGTAAACAATCCACAGCGAAAGAGGAGGGAGTGAATCCCAGACGACTGGTGCTGTGACAGAGAAGCAACGTTCACCTGGTCTGGTGACGAGAGAGAGTTTTGCGTGAAGTTGGTTTTCCCAGTCGCTGTAGCGACACTGCTGCCGTGGGCTACCATTGGGGAGAACCTACACATAGGTGCCTTGCGTGCCTTACCTTTTGTATGCCCTCTTCCTTTTATTTGTTTTTATTTGTTTTTATTTATCTAATGTGTTTGCGTGTCACGGGCACGCGCGTGAGTCCACATTCGTCCGTTTCCTAGCACAGCGGGATGCTAATGTGAAGGGCATCCGGAAAAGTGCATAAATAGAATAATGCATTAAATAGGAAGAAAGTGCATAGGCACTGTTGTACAAGAGGTGGAGTAGTGGCGTGGAAGTTATCGCATTGTGCCTTGAACCCAGCCACAGGACACATCAGTGGCAAGTTACATCCTTAACCTATCCTGGACTCTTCCCTTTGCCGTCCCCAAACTGATCAGCATTGTGAAGTATGGTCAAACATCCCCCTTGCTACCAAATCAGTGTGGGGAGGTCTTCATCCAGCAGTTGATCGACAAAGTGCTGTGAATGTTTTTGTATTATGTTACTCTGAAGTGGAATACTCTGATGTGGTTATTGGTCTTAAGATCGGGACGTTGGCAAGGTTGCCAGGTGGCTTTGGGAGCTAATATCATGTAAGTGCTACAACGACATCTCTGGGAACCTGAATTTGAACCTGGGTTTCAGCCACCCATCATTAGGCTGAGCTCCCATGTGTAGCAAATTGTTGGCCTGAGCCAAGTCACCAATGATTGCACGAAAATAAAGCAAGCGGCTGAAGTGAAGAGAAATGTGTTGAAGTATCACCATTGCTCGAACCAAAACAACCTTACTTAAAATTATATTTGTACGTCTCGAAATGCCGTATTTATGTTAAACATGATGACGCAGTGGTTAGAATGTTGGGCCGAGTTCTCCCCTGACTGGGATTTGACCTTGCGACCTGCTGACTGAGTTGAACGCTCTGAAACACAGTGCCACTTGGCAGGATCTTAACGGTGGCAATAGCCACACGTCATCTCTGAAACTATTTTGGAGGGTTGACCAGTATGTTTATACGTTCATGGCGAGATTGGTGATCCAGTGGGTGGCTTTAGGGGAGTAGCCTGGTGAGTATCTACATAGAATGCTGCCAGAAAACGGATCCGAAGCGACCAGTGTATGTAGTCCATGGATTTAGAATGACACCACTGGCGTTTAACCAATAGCCTTCAATAAGTATTTCTTACAAAACCAACACATTGTGTTCTTGGTAGCTGTGCAAAAAAAAGCAAGAAGACTCATTCTTGTGATGAAGTTGATGGCTGGCCTTGCAGCCTCCTTATTGTGGTTGGGTAAAACCCTCTGGGCTGCGGCTGGACCAGACTACAGTATGCTCAAAATTTAATTGTTACGGTCACGTTTTTAATTGTTATTTATACATTAATTCAGGCCATACATGAACACATTATTGTCTTTAGAGGGATCTTATATATTTTACCTATTTATATCTGGACTTGGTGGCACACGAATTCAGAGATGGGGTCGGTGGATCACACGGAGACTGTCAAATACGTGATACCCCCAAATGGCAGGGAATTGAGTTGCCCATTTGATTGCAGTGTATCAAGTAGGTTGCTTGCCTTCCTGTACAGATACTTTTTTTTAGCGCAGTATCTCCTCATTTGCATGGGTTTCCTCTGGATACTCCACTTTCATCCCACGTGTTGTAATGCTTAACAAGGAATTGGCAAAACATACACCTAGCAGCACCCTCCTGAATACAAGTGTTGAGAAATCAGTGAGTCTTCCCTGGACAACTATAGGACTGGAATAGTATTACAATATCAGTGCTGGCTCGTGGTGCTGACACAAGCAGTTGATGTAGATTCCTGGCTGCCTTTGTTGGCATTGAACATGATCTCTGGACAGATAACTTTGTGTGGAGTGCTGATGGGTAGAGCCGCATAATAAGCCAGCGTCAGGGCAGGGTTCTTTAATTATGAAAGCGTTCAAGCTGTCCTTGCTAATAACTCTTGTTAACTGCACTCGACGCTGTGTCTTCCAACTCTCAATTGTGCGCGCATTCAATGGTTTAGACTTAAATGGCTGGTGGCAATTTTTTTGTGTTTACGTTTCCCCCCCCCTCCCCATCATCCATCTCATGGGAATCTATGGCATAGTGTTCGACACGGTCGGTGGGGTGCGTGTTCAAATCCCGATCGAGGATAGTCTCGGCCCATCATCGCTTCCGCGTCGATATATTTCAGTTCCACTTTGCTCACTGTCAAGGGTGATCGTGGCGTTGTGAGGCCTGGCCCTGCCATAGCCATGCGGTGATCGTGCCACTGAGACGGGGACTGCCCCATTGAGAGGAGCGCGAGCCCACGCTTGAATAAAACAGGGAAGCACAGTGTTTAAAATGCAAACCCCCACCGCCCACAGCATACACACGCACTCGCACAGAAACAATAAAACAGAGTGCAGTCCAGATGCCGTCATTGGTTGTCAGAGGGTTTAGTGACTACCTATTTTGCCCGTAGGTGTTTAGGCTTAGATTAATTGTTGCAGACCCTACGGGGCAAACTGGCACCGAGAGGCCCTTCCATTCCCACGATACACACCACACCTATTCCCCGAATACTCCGTTTAATGAGGGTTTTTTTAAAATAAGGAAGTCATCACACTGTATGGGAAGTTGCGTGGTCTGACAGTCAGCTGCTGCTCATATCATGTAAGCTGTTGGCAAAGCTGAGGTGAAGGGCAGTGGAGCAGCTATGTTATTTTTTTCTATTAGAACATGACTCAGCTGCATAAGGTCTGCGGGTACTCGGTGTTTGACTTGGTAGCCCTGACAATTTTTAAGAACACTCTTCATGTTGTGTAATTGACTACAGCGACATACTTTCGTTATTATTATTTTTTGCATAAAGTACCGAAGGTACACTGTAAAAAACACAATTGCATTCGTTTGATATGGATTTTTAAATAACTACTTGCTGGGATTTTGTTTTATTTATTCTCACCGAGAGGAAAAAACAACAACATTCCAGGCGACTGGAATTCTTCGAGAAGATGTGGGGCATGCGACTTTCCGATTGTCTGTCAATTGGGCAAATACACTCACGTAAATAACCACACAGAACATTTTGTAGAAGACGGACCGTAAACCCGGATTGAAAATCCTGAATCGATGGCCCCTGTGCAAACTGTAGCCCGATTGACAGGTGATGTACACCAGGTGGCAGCGATGCGTGTCACAGAGCAAAACAAACTCGTGACAAATGAGACTCCCGTGCCTCTCAGCAACCTGACACCAACCTGGCCGCTAGTGACGAGCACAAGTTTAATTGCGAGATGCCGGCATTAGTTTTCGCCTTTCATCGGCACGATTGCGTGTCTTGATGATCGAATGCATGCATATAGCGTTTTTTTACTTGGAACCTTTAGCCTTTGTTATATTACACATACCTGGTAGCCTGGTGCTGTGGATAGAGCGTGTAACTTGCAATCGGAAGCTTGGGAATTTTTCTTCTGGCAGCTATTCATTCCCCTGGGCTGACATAATGGCAAAACCACTTTCTGGGAATTGAAAATAAAGGTTGACTGGCTCCTGCCCTAATAATGTGGAATTTTCTCCACTGACTCATGGCCATAAATGGAGATGAGCAGAGCCCCGTGCGTATTTGACAAGGGAAACACAAGAGGTGTAAAGCAATAGCGGCTATGCAATTGCTCGGTACACACTGCTATTGTATCACGAGCTAACATTAAAAGGAGAGGAGTGCATCTGAGCAAAATCCCAAGGCACAGGCCCATCGTCTTACTGTCCCATGGACAATGCCATTGAAAGCTTCGTGTCTTAAGCGCTAAATTAGTTCCAAGAAAGATTTAGTTTCGAGCATAGTCTGATCTGGGGTAGCTTTTGCACTGCTGTAGGGTTAGGTTCACAAATGGGTCCGGTTAACTGGCCTATTCCCTGACAGCAAGGTGTGAGTTGTGGAAAGGTTCTGAGTTGTCTGAGACGTGGTGGATTGTGCAAAGATTAAATGTGCCAGTGGCCAGAAGATAATGATGATGACAATCATCATAAACTTTGATCTTACCATTGCTAGACACAGGCCTGGCCGTCTCATCACCAACCGTCCCACGGGCTTGAAGTTCCAAAATCTTGTGCCTGCATGTGACATGTACTTACTAAACAATCAATGTTATTTCACCAATGTGTATTTGTTCTCGGATCAGTGTGTCCTCTTTCTCCGAGTATAATTCCCAACATGCATTTCTCCATGCCAATGTTTTAACTTTTCAGCTTTGGTTCCATTGTCTTTGTCATGTTCATATTGGAGATGTGTACGGCCATAGAAAGTAATGCACGCTGATTAAAGACCATCGTCATTTGGCAAATTGGCACGTCGCTTTTCATTATCAAATAAAATAAAACACTACAATCTTCTCTCCCTTGCCACTTTATTTCATCGCTTTCATCCCGGTGCATCAAAGCCTGCTTTTAGAGAATCCAGCCATCTGGCATTAGTTCTGCCAAATTATTTAAGCGGACTGCACCAACCTTACTAATCCAGGTAACATCACGCAATGGCATGAGGGATTATATCACGACGAACCACGTGAAAATACCGAACAATGAGGGTTAAATAATTAACCCCAAGCGATTATGGTCTTGAATAGAGTGTAAAGGCCATAGGGGTAGCATTGTGACTGGCACTTTGACCTTTTCGCTTGCAAGATGACCACATGACAATACAACATCGTGGTTAGGAATACAACCATACATTGTCAGGAAGAAGTTAAGCGTTAATGAGGTTATTGCTGTTGATCCATATTTGTTTCTGGGTGAGACCACGGATTGGCTATGAAAACCTATCTTTTTAAATGATTGGTGTTATTCTTACTTTTGTATGACTGAAATGAAAAGCCTGCACTCTTGAATAACACGCAAAAAATCCAGCCAGGAAGCACTGCGGTGAAAGTGCTTGATTCCAAATCCGAAGGCTACAAGTTCAAATCATCGTAGAGGATCACTTAGGCTCATTATCTTTTCAGAGTCAATAAACAAATAACCAATTTGTAGGAAGTTTTTTTTTAGTCCTGTGAATATACCTGACCTCGTCATTGGAAAGTGGAACTTCCACCACTGTCTCAAGGCCACCACCAGTGATGAGCCCAGGCCAATGCTAATTTACGTTATTTGACTTTGTGAGTGAGCACCTATTTTGGCTGGTACGGGGTACAAGGGGGCAGTACAGTGAGCACCATGCTCAGCTGCCACTGTTTCCACAGTGCTCTTTCATATATGAACATATGTGTACAAGTACGTTCCACTGCTGGATGAGGTCCTCCGTACACCGTGCGTGACGTGGCTGTTATTCAGCCACGATGGCTGTTTCTATACTAGTTGGTAAGCTAAGGCTGAGTCTACCTGCATAAGGCCCACACTCTGTTCAGATACCGCTTGCAAACTAAACATGGGGTCAGGGGTGGAAGCCGTTGTTCTGGAATAGAAAACTACTGCTACAACGTCACTGTTCCCAACACACGTGCACATTGTTTAAAATGACAAGACACAAGGTGGCGCAATTTGCACTTAGGGCATCAATGCAAGCATAATGACACAATTCACTTTGTCCCTTCATTCGAGGGGGAGGGGTGTCTGGTCTTGGGAGTGGAAAAAGGAAGTGCATGCCATACGGGTTTGCTGTCCAATCGACATGAAGAACACATGACTCGCATTGCTAAAAGTAGGCCATTGTGTGCTTATTTAATTGCACAGCATTCCCTCATTAACGTTGAAACTGCCCTTTTTCACTTCCGAGATGATTAATGTGTGTATGTTGAACTTCTTTCCCACTGTACGTAGCCAACGATGCTTCGGGGAAGGACAACAAACCTAAACACAAAAAGCATTTGTGAAAAAATAAGTTTTCAATCTAGATTTAATTGTGCATAGCTCCAGTGGCTTCCTAATATCGGAAGGAAGAACTCACCAGGTGGCCGCAGAAGCGCATCTTAAAGCACATGGCGCAGTAACCGCCATTGTCCGATGGCTAGCTAAAAGCCGCTGCGAGGATGACTTGAGTTTGCGTGATGGTTTAGGCTCCTTGACGAAATCAGCAAGGTATTGTGGTTCATTTGTGGAAATTAATAAACAGTTAACGAGTGTGTTGTCACATGGTTACATGAAACAGCAAAGAAGTCTAAAGCTTTTTTTGTTTACATCAGGCAACCCCACTGAGCAAGACTTGATGGGTATTATTGTCTACTGCAGACAAAAACTAGAGGGCCCAGACAGATAGGTTAGAAAACCACTTTCTGTACTGATTTCCACAGGCAATTTCTTTATTCCCGCAGCTTCGTGTTTCATGCAGATTCCATCTCGATTGACCAACCCCCCACCTCCGTATTACATGGTGTGTGCCACTTATATACACTCGTTAAGGCAGCACGTACAATGAATATCCTTGGAGGTGGTCGGAGGTGGCCAGGGATTAAAGCACAGAGCCGGCATCGCTGAGATCCTTGCTTGAATGTGGTTTTCAACCAACTGATTAGATCTGTGCGAGTAAATACTGCCACCATGTAGCCTATGCCTTAGGCATCCTAAATGCAGAGGAAGTGGGCTCTCGTGGGGATCAATACATATCAAAAGAAAAACAATGTTTAGCGAAATTCTCTTCGGATGTATTGCAACAACATATTTATGTCTGTGTCCCAAGAAATTGTATTGCTTTTACTCCTTTTGTAACTGTACAGCCTCTGCTCTGTGAATTCAAAATATCGGTTTGGCTGCCACGCGACAAGCTTTCAGTGGGATAGTGCGGCCCTTACTTTGTGAAGGATATAAAGGCCACGCAAAGTATATTTCAAAATTCTTGTGAAAATTCTCTTCCGCAGCTGTTCTGATACATGGGGCATGCATGGCTGCTCTTCGAGATATTCGAAATAGACCCTTGGTCTCATGAACTAATGCAGATAGCACACCTGGAATAAAGTTGGGGGGAAAGAAAAGACAAAATCATTGAATGTCATTTTATTACGAGCGATGCGGGTACTTAACAGCATATTTAACCTACCGTATTGTGATTTTGCTCAAGCGTGCCCATGGAACTTTCGAGATGTTGCGTGATACACATGACCTTACGAGCACAACTAAATAAAACCACACGAATATGAAACCAGCCTCAGGACAAACGGCAGACACATTTGACATCTGCCCAATGTTGTTGAACAGTAACGCCTGACAGAAAACTAGTGTGTTTTAAACATTATCTTGGAAACATGAATTCACGAGCCATCGGTGCTGCATGCATTGTTTACCTGTCTGTCTTCCACTTGAGTGTAGTTGTCAAAATGCATTTGTGGGAAATTAATGCTTGGCTTCTGTCCAACAACCTGATGTCAGCGAACTTGGTCATCATCTCGATTTAAAGCTTTCGTGACTGCAGGGATTCATCTTCTTGGTTCTTTCGGTAAAGTCACGTACAATGGAAACAATAAAAATAATAAAATAAAACATAATAAAATAATTCTCACGACGTTTCGGCTACAACGCAAGCAGCCGTCTTAACTAATGCAGATAGTACACCTGGAATCACCTGAAGACGGCTGCTTGCGTTGTAGCCGAAACGTCGTGAGAATTATTTTATTATGTTTTATTTTATTATTTGTATTGTTTCCATTCTACGTGACTTTACCGAAAGAACCAAGAAGATTGGTCATCATCTTGAAACCAGCCTTGCCCTCCTCCCACACTCCGTTCCTCTACCCTCGCGTCACGCTCCTCCGCTCGACCTCTCCCTGTGCCCTCAGGTGAACTTTGAAGCTTTCAAGAAAGGCTTCGTGTGGCTTTTGTCGGAGGGCCCTGCGCTGGCCGAGTGCTGCGAATCACAAACCGGTATGTCCTCTCCCCAAGCCTCTGGTTTGGCATTTTCAAACCTTAATTCAATGCTATTGCATTAAGCATTCCAACACACCTACCCGTGCCTAACCCACCCTGACACATCTCTTACCTTATAAGGGAACGCTGCTCACGATTATAAAGGTTTTTATGAGTCATTACAGTCATTATATTCTGTTAATGCTTCATTTGTTTTAATTGTGTATTTTAATGTATCTGCAGATACGTTTTCCATGAGCGATGAAAGCTGTGAACATAGTGGGAAGGAATTAATGTCAACAAAATAAAACGATGTTATTTACTGTGTTATTACATAGTTGTCGATTTTCCAGTTAATTAAAAATACACTTGTTTTTTTAAATACAGTAAATTAAATTGCGGTTGACACACGTATGTCTTTACATTCGATTGATCATAGGTCACAGCCCACTCCCATAGCTCAGCTATCCATGGCATATTTCCCACATTTGTGTACACTCTCCCACCCATTTACCCATTTGTGATGACACAGACTCGATCTTCGGAGCCATCGAGATATGAATCACCCTAGATGTGGTGAGAACTTAATTTCTAAGCAAATCAAATGCTAAGCCATTATTATAGACACTATATACTGAGAGTGGTATTGCAAAATAGGGTTGTCATTTGTTTGGAGTCTCAAATAATCTGATTTTTATCGAGGGAATTTTCTTTTAGTTCAACAGTTTGTGCAAATAATTGAAGTGCAAAACGAGAGCAGCTTTCACTGGTCACACGTCAAGGAAAAAAGGAACGTACTAGTATGTTCTCTCACTCATCTGCTGCAGGACATCACGTCACCATCACCTTGGAAAGTAATCCTGCACGTACATTTTCAGGGAAAAAAGATGCGACGGGATCGTGTGGTTAGCTCCCAAGTGATTCGTCCACTCATTTGTTAAGATTATTGAACATTTTACAGCTAATATATCTCCCGTTCTGCTACTTGCAAACAGATACAAAGTGTCTCTCTGCTCAAGTAAGCATGGGGCGGTGTGCACCTTCGTCGGTGCCACTTGTATAAAAAGTCACATTCTTATGTCGAAGGACGAGTTTCCCAATAGAACAGCCCATTATAATTTCCCTCTGCTGCTGTATTGGTTTTTGTGCTTGTGCTGTACAGTCCTCGAATGTGTTTTTGGTTGATTCCTCGTGTTGTTCTGTATGATGTCCGACGTTTCACTCCATGTGCCGGGAGCAACTTCTGGAACTGAATGTGCAGTCCACTTCCTGAAGAAACTCCCAACACATGGAGCCAAACATCGGGCAATATGGCGAATAACTTAAACACATCACAGAGGATTATTATTTCCCACTGGTTACCTTTTTTTTGGAGCTTCCTATGGTAACAAAACATTTTACCATGTAGGATTTCACGACCAAAATTATTCAGAATAAAGGTTTTTTTGGGCTAAATGGTAATTGTTGTGGGTTTACTCTCAAAGACACCGGTGTGCGGAAGTAGTCACTAATTGACACGTTTTGTTTACGTGAGAAACCTTATTAATTGGCTGTGTCGGGTTGTGGTAGGTTAATGACACATTCATATTTACGTGATCTAACCCCAAGACAACCTTTATTAGGAGCAAAAACCATGTGTCAGGTCGTAGCATGTCTTGAACACGACATTGCAACCTCTTTAAGATGACCTGTCAAGGTTCTGCATGTGCATTTATTTTCACTCTGCCTGTCTTTTGTTAAAGGTGGGCTTATCAACATCTTACCTATAAAAGTTACGTATTACAGGGCGTTCTTGGTACATCTATTGATAATTACTCCGAAACTATCAAACCACTGCATAATGTGAACCTGACTTTATATTGGGGTGGGGCAGGATTTTAACCCTGGATATTAGGTGCTGTCATGCCCGTGGTCTCTGACATGTCATACCCATGTTCCTTGGCACAGACATAAGAGCACCTCATTCGCTTTTGTACTCACCATACCCATAATATGGCTCACCGCTCTGACTCGTATTCCTCCGAACGCAAGGGGAGGGGGGCAGGGGGGGAGCGGAGGAATCGGGAAACGTGGAAAAAAAGTCACGGCGATCAATCATGGCTCTATTTTTTACAATCCTTTAACTTGGGTATGCACAGGAGGGGTAGGTCAAGAATGATAATCCACGCTGTTATTTCGATGTTAAGTCAATTGGCTGCACCTGTTGTTACATGGAATGTGTATAACCTGTGTAATTTTAGCCCATGTCCCTTATTGACAGCTAACGTAAGGCACTGAGAAGGAAGATATTACTTTCAACTGCTATTGAACATCCTTAGTGCTGCACTGTAATAGAAGACAAAGTGTAGGTGACAACCAAAATGTATGTGAAGGGAGAGAGCAATGTGTGTGTGTTTGGAAGCAAAGGTTATAAAAAGACCAAGCAATTTGCCCTGAAACAAATTGTACAAATATTTTTCTAAATTCCATTTGGCGGCAGCAACACGTTTCTTTTCATTGATTTTTGAAATGACTGCTTGTTTTCCAACAACAAATACATTCGGAATTTGCTTGATGCATCGGGTGTTTGACCAGATTACATTGGCTGGTTATGGGTTTCATGTTACCATCGCCAATGCTGCGTTCAATCGGTTATAGTTTTGCAGTTGAGACAGCCTTGTTTATACACTCGTAGCAGCGGGCTGCATCACACGATCAGCATTTGATTGGTAACCCAAAGGCATCAAAGCTGCACTCCAATGATTAATGTTCTTATTTTTATTGTGATATTTATTCCCTCAACCTGACCGTAACTACAGCAAGTGACTGCTCAAGCACTGCAATCGGTTAAAAATCATAGCCATGGGTAAGACCAAATTTGAGGCAATTATATACATATATTTTTTATTGCGAATTAGAAACGGTTCAATAAAGTATGAGGAAGAATGTATGGCAGAAACACCTGTCGTAACAACTCCCGAGGAGATTTCGTGAAACATCATCGAGTTCCGTCGGTTACAAAGAGTATTTGCCTTCCTTTCCGTGGCCGTATCTTCTCCTCTTGGTAAGAGCTGAGCCGCTCAAGAGTAATGAGCTGGCATTAATTCTAGATTTGAAGTTTTCGTGACTGCAAGGATTCATACTCTTTGGTTTTTTCGGTAAAGTCACGTAGGTAAAAATTCTAAATGAATTAAATCACGACGTTTCGGGTGCAACACACGCTAAGTTGTCCCCACCTGAAGAAGGATGCTTGTGTTGCACCCGAAACGTCGTGATTTAATTTATAAAAAAAAATTTACCTACGTGACTTTACCGAAAAAAACAAAAAGTATTGAGCTGGCATGTCTCGGTTTTATTTTTTATTATTCCCATGGTTGGGTGATCATTCTCTCAGGAGGAAAAAAACACTGTTGACTTTCTGCTGAGCGAATGGTCTTAATGTATCTGCGCGTTTGCCTTCGCCGGCCCTTATGCAGTGAAGAATGTGCCCAGCTTGTGTGTGCGCTGCCTGAGCACATAAATCAAAGGACCAAAGTTTTTCGAAATTTTTATTGTCTTTGCAGTACTATCATCCCTCAGGGTACAAACATACATCACCCGGCAAATAATGCTCTGGCTCTGATTATTCACCAGCTTCAGGTGTACAAAAGTGTATATATCACAAAAGCGATTGCAACATCGGCTGGAATGAAGATGTTAGGGACCCATTATTTTCATAATTACACGGCAAACTATGGCGTTGTGTGCAGGTAGTACTGATTTAAATACGAAATTTTAAACAAACTCGCGTAAACAAAGCTGCGACGTAACACTCCCAGTGAGGCTACAGTCTATCCACTCCAGTCTGTTTTGCAAAGTTTCCTCAGAAAGGCAGCAGGGAACAGATACATTTGTCGTTTGTTCAGGATTTTCTTATTTAGAAACATAAGATGCAAACTGTGGTTAGATATAAACATCAGAAAATTTTCTCGTCGTTAAAAATGAATTTAGATTTTTTTTTTATTGTCTGCGCGACATTCTGCACATCTCCTGCATAAAGAATGGATTCATATCTGTTGCCATAAGGGCAATGCCTTCTTGCCTTCGAAAAGCTCTGATCACGACAAAAAACTATTCCGTTTCTTTGCCTTGCACTGCTAAAAGCAATCTGCCAGTTGGGGGGTGACCTTTCATATTTCACTTGCAGGATTGCCAAGAGTATCTGACAGTTGCCAAATATATCAATTAATTTGTTGTTGACCAGTCTCTGAATAAAAAATATGTTATTTTAAGATTTTCTTTATCTGCTTATGTGTATGTGTATTTAGCCGAGTGGTGATTTGTAGGACTTGACTCACAATTTGGTGGGCTTCGATTTCAAATCACAAGTTGTGGATTGACCGGGCCCATCATTCCTCAAGTCCACGCTGATTGTAATCAGAATATATTGGCCTCATTTGCAGAAATGTGTAATTTATATCACTGAATCAAGGGCCAATGATAGAGGTGAGTCGCTCAGCGTTGAAATTCAACTCGTATTTTTTGGTGGACATGTCTGCAGCATTCCCTCTTCTTGGTGACAAAAGGCAATGATAAAATAGCCACTTTTTGTATATTTACATTTAAAATAAATGCGTGTGTGCCTCTCGCACAACCAAAATAGTAAATAATACATTTAAATCTTGACTTAAAGCTTTCGTGACTGCAGGAATTCATATTCTTTGGGTCTTTCGGTAAAGCCACGTAGATAGACCAAATAATAAAAGATAATATATTCTCAGCAGCTCTCCCGCGATATTTCTCACCTGATGACGATTGCTTGTGTTGCGATCGAAACTTCGTGATAGTTTTTAAAATATGTTTTATTTGATCTATCTACGTGGCTTTACCGATAGACTCAAAGCATATGAATACGTTTAAAACATATCTATAATTTTGACACGTAGGCTTTCGTGACAAATATTATGAATACATATATATTTACACCCCTTTTTCAAATACTGCACAAAGGCGTCCTCCCCCTCTGTTTTGGTTGTTGCGGGCATTCTAACGCTCGTAAGTTTGGATTGCAAAGGTGGGTGGGTGCGACTCCAGACCAGTTCACAACTCACCACTGATGTTAGCCAGGGCCAGGAGTCAAACTCGGATAACCAGATTCACTGCGCAGTGCACTAATTGCTGCACTGCTGCTCCACCCCAGTACAGTGTGTATATATATATACACTTATATAGTATTTGATTTCTTGCATTCTTCCTTGGTACGACCGTTTTTGTTTTTACATTGACATTTTCTATCACCTTTTTTCCCCCATCATTAATACCTCTGTAATTAACTTCACATTTCTCTTGAAAACAGAAACCACCCAATACCCAGCATTGGCCAGAGCTCATTTGTATTTGCCGACACAGAGAAAGTAATCAAATTCTGTAAATGATGAGTAAGACACAATCATAACATAAACATTCTCAGTTCTTCACAAAGGCTGTGAGTGCTGTTCGCGCACATTTCTGCGTGCTGTTTGAAACATGCAGAACAAGTTTTAAAAGTGACAAATTATGGCAATGAGTCCTTTATCTTCCAAATACCAGGATGACCAGTGTCGTACAGACCGCTTGTGGATGTTGGGTTAAACAAGCTTTGGGAAAGTCACTTACATCGTGTTCCTGCGAGCGTTCGCTCTTTCTCATCGCATTGCATTGGATTCTCTTTGGGTTGGAGGGTTCTAAGATGTTGTTCTGAAAAGTATCGATTATCTTTGGACGTCACTCGGCGTGATGGCCGATGTTATGTCTCTCCCATCTTGTTATTGCCTCCAAACACATTGACCTATTTCCTACAAGCCTGCTCAAGTTACAAAAGCGAATGAGGTGCTCAAAGGCTCGCATGTACAACCTTTTGACGTCAATACGTACTCGTATGTTTGCCTATGACCAAACTACCCAGAATGCACCTGATCTCATCAGAATCTTAGAAACTAAGAGATTTGAGCCTGGAGAGTGCTAGGATGGGTGATCACCAGGCATGCCAGGCTGTCATAGGTGTCTGTGAGGATGTGTGGTATTCAACGCAGTGCGGGGCAGCCATATCCATTGTTGTACTGTAATTCTATGCTGACACGTCCATGCTACCCACCTTCACCAATCCGCAATTGAGCAGCGTGGTCAAGTATGGTGAAATAAACCTGCATGACCCGCACAGCACAGGAAGCTTTTCGTCCAGCAATGTGCATACGGTGTTTCTCTTGTACATTGTATATGGTAGTACTGTAGTAATAATCGTGAGAAGCCAGACGTTTAAAGCAATGCAGATGTGATATCAAACGGCGGTAAGTGTTTCACTTTGAAACAAAGTGACGTTTGCCGGAATTGTCAAACGGCTGTAACGTCGGGTTTTTTTTGGGGGGGTCATGTTGCTGTTTGTCTACTTGGTCATCGTGTTGTTTGTTTCATCTATAATTGTAATCCCCGTCGGCTCTGGTTACGAGAGTACCTGCATGTCTCTGGGTGTGGCCCCCCAGCGGAGCGAGACAAGTCGTTTGGCTGCGTGTGTGTGTGCGCGAGCCTTTCATGCCAGAGCACATAGTTGTCACCGACCGGGACACAACAATTGATCGGTGGCATTTTTTTTTACTCCAAAATATTTTGCAATAAGTCACTCACAAATTAAAAGCCTGAAATTTCAAATCTCGGTTTGTGGGGTGGACTTTGCGTACCATCTTTATATAGTGTCTCATGTAACGAGTACCAATTTGATGATGCTGCATTTGCAGTGGCGTACGAGCACAATTACACACAACACTCGATGTATTTGTCAATACTACCTAAATAGGAAAATATCTATCAACATTTTGGGCAATGGTCCTTCTTGATAGCACAAATCTGTATATATATATGTACATATAAAGATGAACTGCTGCTATATAAATGTGGAATTTCCACCACCGCTTCATGGTCACCAACAGAGATGATCACCACGCATTAATTTGAGCTTGGAGACACTTGAGCTTTGACTGTCAAAGAAGGCAATATCTCCACGAGCTTTCACCTAAGTGTTATCAATCATATGAGTTTTAAAACAACACAAGCATTGAAGTCAAGGGAATTAAAAAACAACCGCCCCCCCCCCCCCCGTTTTTTATTGGCATCCACATAGACACGGGTGCCAATTCCAAAAAATCTCGCCGCGCGAAACGGGCCAAAAAAAAACAATTTTCTTTCCGATCTGTGGCTGCGCCCGTGGCCCTGGAGACCGCCACTAAATCTCCGAGCGTCGGCGGCTGGGAGCGGCCACGTTCGCCCGCGGCAAGGAGCATCCCCACGTCACGCCGTGCCTTCGTGCATTGCCAACGCCGCCCCGTAACTGACACCTCCACAACACGGCTCTCGTGTTCCGCGCGCAGGTGCTGCTGCTGCTGCCACCGCCACTGCGGTAGCGGCATGTGGGCTTTTGTTTCGTCCTTTTTTGTTCGGGTGCGTTTAAATTATCCGCTGTCACGCCAGTAACGAGTCGTAAAAGCAATATAGAGTGCGCTTTTTTTTCAAAACTTTTTTTTTTATTCATTCGGCGATGTGCATGCTGTTAATGCCGGTATAAATATACAGCCTGTGTGTACACCATGCATAAGGCATTTCTGAAATTAGTGGGAGAATGGATGGAGGGAGGGGACGTGGGTCTCGTGTTTGGGGACACGGAGCTAAGGAGCGATCCAATTACGCAAGTCAGCGCGGAGCGAGGAAGAGATGACTCTGCGGGGGAGCCGGTAACGCTGCCAGGTAAAGTTGCTGCGCGCATCTTAATACTCTGATCGGTGTAAATGTGATACGCAGCAGGGAGGCGGCGGGTAATGCATGAAAGGCCATAAAATCTGCTCCGTCACGCTTTCCACCTCGGTGCACTCTGGCCCATGAATGTCATTCCATTAATTAGTAGGCATGAATACATGTTTGTGTACGGTATATGAATATAATTTGAATAAAAATAACTTAATTATAACCAGATCGGTGATGCTGTGGCAGCACGATCAACTCACAATTGGTTACTTTGCCAAATCACATGATCAACAAAGTAACCGATAGAAAGCATACCAATTGTTGGCAAGTCAACAATGATATTGCCGTGCCTGAATAACCACCTACCATAGTAATGTGGAACTTCCAACACTAACTCGCAGCCTCTGTTTGTTATGCATACTGCCCATCGCCTCTTTGAGCAGGAAGACATTTGGAGCTTCTGCGTGTGTGTACCAGTTATGGAGGGATACACAGAGTCGCCAGGCTCGGTGAGGGCTTTCCTGGGTAACAAGCATATCATTAAAAAAAGGAGAAAAAACTGAATGAATACTGCCGGTAATAATCTTTATGAAGATGTGAATTTTAGAGACAGGTGAGATTGCACTGAGACAGCACGGTCTCTATTAAAAGAGAGAATGAGACATTAAACAGAAGGCTGGCAGGGATTTCACACTCAGATTGCAGGACCAGTGTCTCCATCGGCCTTATATTGACTTACCATGAAGTAGTACTTTTTTATGAACCCAGAGGGATTATGGGCCAAGTCAACTCTCAACCGGAATCTGAACTTGCAACTTTCCACACCAATGACCGACCAGCACCCTATTAGATGTTTATCTGCAGCCATTTGTCAATCCACGACTGGATGAATCGAACTTAGGTTGACTGAATTTGAAGACTTTTGTAGTAACAGCTCTGCCACAGTTATACTTGTTTGGCTGTGTCAATTGTAAATGACAACCTTTCTCTTTTGAGGCCAGATTAAAACATAAAATATCTTGCGGATGTTAAAGCCAACAATACATGGCGGTATACCACATTAATGAAGATTGATTAATTTGTGGCTTGTGGATATGTTGATGACTGGTAGTGTCTCCGTAATGGTGTTGTAATTGGTTACAAACTGCGGCTGTGGCTCACGATTCTTTGAGCAGCGTGGAGTTAAGCCAAAAATGACACAGCCCAATGTAACCGCCATCGCTGTGCAAGACCTCATGGCGTTGTAATTTGTTTCCAAATGTGGCTGTGTCTGCTGTATACAAGGAGGGTCCTTTTGTAGATCACGAGACCTTGGGAGAAGAGGTGTTGTGATAAGGGAAAGGGGAGAAATGTGTTATTGGTGTGTAAAATAATTGGGAGGGTCGCGTGAGAAAGTGCATTACAGAATGGGTGAGAATGAACATTTATTTATATTTAAAATTCAGAGGTAGATGAGATGACCTAAGGCTTTAGCCTCGATTAGAATTTGAGGCGTCTGCTATAAGCCCGGATGATTAAAATACAGTGCTAACAATGTGTGTATATAAATTATTACAAAATACAGTACACGATTTACATTTAATCCAAACGGCTTTTTTTACCCACTTTCTCTGCACTTCGATTCGTGATAACTGTTTCAATACCTGGGTAAGAATAGTTATCAGGTGTAGTAATTACTGGTATACGTTGCAGATTATGTAGAGATAATGAACACTTTCAATATCGTATATCCACTGCTGGACGAAGGCCCTGCCATGCTAGGCCAGTGATAGGGGTTGTTTGACTATACTTCCCCAACTGAGTGTTGGTGATAGGTGATGCTGCGGGCCGATAAAAATATTACTCGCTGTTCATGTCATCAGTTGATGAGAATCAACCTCGGGTTACCATGTTCACAGCACATCATACTAATCACTGCACCACCACTCCAACTAAGTTGCAGGTCATTTTTAAAAGGTTGGGACTCTAGGCTATGACATTGCCACGCTGCGGAATGTTTTTGTGAACGATGTCACGAGAACTTGAGGTCCAACTGTAATATATCAAAAGGAATAAATTAACCTTATGGGTGGACCCTGGGGTTCCATAAGCCCCCGGCTCTCGCATAAACTGCGTTGCGGCGTCATTGTATGTCTGTTGAAGGCTAACGATACGGCAATCGATTCCTCACGACGAGTTCTACACGATGCGCCAATCAAAGTTTCAAAGTTTGGTTTCTTCTGCGCATTCGTCCTCGCTGCGCTTAGACGACACGACAACAGAATGATCCGCGCCAGGTGGGCCGCGGCGTTTATGTGCGCGGTGGGACAGAGTCCCCAAAACGAAATTACCGTAATTACGATTTTGAATGCATTAACCACAATGCTTGACCACAAGCATTGTGGTTAATGCAGACATGATTCCTTGTAAAAGGTTTCAGTTTGGTGTTTTCACATCTTAACACCTGCTTGTTGCCAGAGAAAAGGGGAAACCCTATTCTCATGTATTATTAGTAGCAGTTTGGACTGTGCAGTTCAACCGATGGAGATGCTCACAACAGAGATGTTGGCGAACATCTGGGACTCTCTCAAACATCGATACCACGCGCGTAATGTCACCAATTTTTCGTTCAATATTTTGTTCTCTTTCAGACAGTGTTAATGATGAACGTGAGCTTTTGCACACAATGTGTGTCGCCAACGCCATGGTGCACATGGGGAGGTTTTCAGGGATGAAACTCGTGTCATCAAATCTTCATACTGTCAGACGTGTGCACTGTACGCGTATAGTTTTAACAATCTCAAAATGTGGCTCCGTGAAAATATATGATAATTTTACGTGCGTCCTGTAAATTTATCTCTAATTGGTTCATCTAGAACGCCATCCCAAGACACGGCAAGCCAATTCTATGGTCCAAAGTGTCGTTGCACGGGTCAGCGGTACAACAATAGACCCGACAGCCTGGGTGATAAGAGGCCTGTATTTGTTCTTTAACAATTGGCTACACTTGCAGCCGGCTTTATTGTTCGTCCCACCTTCCCCCTTAGTAGTTCGACGTACGTCTATCACGCGGTTTAAAAAAAACTAAATTGCCAATAACCACGGTCAGTGCAGCCACATCACGGTGATGCTGCACTGCAGGTGCGAATTGAATTGTGGACCGCGCACAAACTGGCTCGCCCTGTTGCCCTTAATAGGGCCATCCACTGTCACGATTACCACCACCAGAGCGTACACGTACTTCAGCAACACGCGTGTATGATGACAACACACCCACGCGTGCTATTGTTTTGTGAGTTCACGGCAAGCATGCCTCCTATTGTTGCCGTAACGGTGTCAGATGTACGAGTGCATTTCTATCGGCGGCGTTTAAGAACGGCATCGGTAATATGCTCTCGGAGACCTTGTTCAACAGATTTTCAACCACCATGGGAGACCGTTGATGTTCGTTGGGTGTTTTTATGTTTACAGAAATACCAATACCGTCATTTTGAACAGACAGGTTTTGCTTTTGTTGACAGCGGCAAACCTGTTTTCAGGCGTGACGATGCGGATTAGTACACCTGGTTCACACCCCTGATACATTCCGTCACCGAGTCTTTAACGTTAACTTTTGAGCAGATGGCGTACTTTGATTAACACAGCAGAAATCACTGGGTTTCCTTCGTGTTATAAGAAATGTACCATTGACACCTTACAACTTGGCTAGATAGTGAGCGAACCATTGTGATCTCCGACTATATGATACCATCGGATGTAAAATATGATGACGGAGACTGTAAGCTGAGATTCTGCTCCGACTTAAGGCTGTTTTTAATTCACTATATGCATATAGGCACAAAGGTGGATTCTATTCGATATTGGTGAATATATAGCAATGTTTGATCTATCTACATCATGAGGCCTCCTTTGCCAGTACCAAAATATAATAATAGGGGTTTCCCCTTTTTTCTGGCAAAAAAACTGAAACCTTTCTACAAACATGATGTTTACATTAACCGCAATACCTGTGGTCAGAATGCAAACAAAAAACACTGATAATGTATGCATTGTCCTTAAAATTGATTGTCTCTGGTGTGGACCAATCAATTTCAAGGACAATGCATTCATTATCAGACTGGTGGAACCTTTAAATCCAGGACCCTCATGAAACACATCTTGAGACACATTGAAGCATTCTTGGATACATAACTATTATTTTATTATTGTTGTTGTTATGTTTTGACTCAAAAGTGGAGTACGACCGACGATTGCCCCCATGTTTATTTTTGGACGGTTTATTTTGTCTGCCACTTGTGACCGGGACTGAGACCGCAACATTCGTTGCACATGAGTTCCGTTTGACCACAAGAAGGCGAAGGTGATTTGTGTTCACACTGAGCCTGGAGCTGGTGAAAATACAAAATGCTGCGTTAGCACCCTTGCAAAAGCATCATCCCTGTGAGCCACTGAGCCACCGCTCTCTTGCGCCCTGTTGCTGTTGGTGACGGTCGCTTCGCTGGTTCCTCGAGAGTGTGGGAGCAGGAGTGGAAAGGCGAATTGGTGAGGTGTGTGAATTATTGCGGTTGAAAATTAAGAGGTGATCGTTGAAAGATTATATTTGAAAAAAAAATTGTTGTCAAATCGCTCCATGTCGTTCACACGTTAGTGCTGAGTTGCCAATGCTGAGAACCTGAGTTGAAATCCAGGCAGTCTCCAGCGATTAAACTAAAGTGTAGCGTGAGGGTTCTCAAGCATAGCAAGTTGGCAGCTGAAGGCCAGCCGCGAATGACTGCGCAAAAAAAGCATCACACGAAATTTGTTTTTTGCACTTCATCCGGCTAAATTCCAGCAGTGAGAATGAAAAATATAATTTTGACTCATGCGACAAACATTATTCACGTATGTAGAAAGTGTTGTCTTTTACTGTGCTGACCATGGGTCATTTGAAGGGATCTCAGAGGTAGCTCTATGATATCCGCTTACCTCGGCCATTCTCTAACACGAAGTGCTGCATTGCTCTGCAAGAGATTTGAACGTTAACTTCGTCTCGTGATAAGATACCAGATCACACACTGGGAGTCAAATTGGGGAAAAAAATGATAAACGGTAAAAAGATACATTGTCATAAAAAAGTCACCTTGCTCAAATGAGCAGTGGGGTGCTTCTGCTGTGGGTCCTGAGTCAGCAAGTGGTGTAAATTACACATTTCTTTGGCAGGCCAGCTTCTCCATAGGACCATCACATTGATTTCCTACAAAGTGGGCTTCATGTTATCGACTCATAATGGGTGATAGGGCTGAGTTGACCCCCATTTAGGATTTGAATTTGCAATCTTTTGATTATGAGTTAAGAGCTGGAACAACAGTGCCACGTCTCTGTATAATTCGAAATTACAACAAAAGAATAAAAACTCGCCTCTGTAACCATAATTGCCAAGTTTTCTCCCTGAAAGAGAGTGATTTTATAAAAGAAATAACACTATTGTATTATTTAATACATTCCCACACAGCAAAAACAATATTGCCATTGAATAAGCCTGATAATGTAAACTATTAGAAACTAAACTATTTTATTTACGAGGGTTAAGCCCACAGTTATTAGCTATTTTTCAAAAACGACCTGTCCACAAATGATAGCTCAATAAAGTGGCTTATCATGTGGAAATGTATAGCAGCCAAATACTCTAAACACATGTTTCTAAATGTAGAGGGAAAAACCGGAGGACCTGGAGAAAAATACACATGACCACGGTGAGAGAGACATAAACATTCCAAATTTACAGCAGGCGTCGGGGTCGGGATCGAACCCATGAACCTCCTGCATACCAGGTGAGGGAAGTAACATCTCGCCACCGGGCGGCTCCCAACCTCGACAATCTCAGGAAAACCCCGGGTGACCTTACCTTGTTTGTGGTGTGTTTATCGCCCGAATGTACTGCCATAAAGTGGCCGGGTGTGTCGAAGTGTTGTCATGTTCGTTACCCCGGCCGACTTTGACCTGTTGTACTCGGGCGTCCTCGTCATCTGGTCCAATGGGTTTTATTGACTTGTAGGTCTATAAACTGCAAATGCCATCGCTTGCGGAATGTGTCGTGCCAAGTACTCCTTGATTCATCTCCTTTGGCCGCCATAAATACCAGAGTAAATGCGTCTTTTATTTGTGACTTTGATTGCGTAAGGGCTTATCCTAATTACATTAGAGGGATCCGCTCTGTCAGTTCACACTGACAGACCCATACCTGGCACAGCGTCATGAAAATCCTTGAAATGTACAAAGTGCCGTAATATGGCAGTGGAGTTGATAACTAGTTACAGACAATTTTTTGTTTAGCGATCTTCCATCATGTTTACTTTTGATGCACAATTTTCAGTGGAGGTTTCGGCGCTCAACCTCGGCACTTTGAACCGTTGACTTCGTTTAAAAAAACAATCAAGCGAAGCACCATCGCAAGGCTTGTTCCTAAGCTCAAACAAGCGTCGTCGGCGCTCCCGTTTAAAGGCGGCCACCTACGAGCTGTTACACAAATCGGTAACAACATTCCCCTTCCCTCGTTTCCTACCAGACGGAGAGCTCGACGCGACAACGCCTTCGCAGGACGATGGCCTCACTGCGGACCAGGTGGACGAGAGCGGAGTCTCTTCCCTGCGCACCGACCAGGACGAGGCAGAGGAGCGCAGTGAGGTGGAGCCCAAGCTGGTGCGCGGGGGGAAACGCTACGGTCGGCGCTCCCGGCCGGAGAATTCGCTGTCTGAGCAGTGGAATGGGGACGGGGCCTCCCTGGGTCACGGGGACGGAGGGTCGGCGGGCAATGGCGACGAAGCGGATGGCAGCAGTGGAGGGAGCGATCCCACCGGCGATCCCTTCTCGCCCATCTTGCACAACGGTCGGCCGGTACGCTGTGCCACTACGTTGCTTACACGGAGCATACCGCGGTCGGTACTAAAAAAGTGTGTGGTTAAACTGCGTCTTGCTTTGATACATTCCATGTTTTCATAGTTCCAATGAAAACAATTATTAATCGTATTACCTTTGGGGCTGGTAGGCACTGTGGTTAGAGTGCTCAACACAGTTGGCAAGTAGTGAGTTAAAATCTCAGTTTGTGGACGACGGCTACTGTGGTTATCCTGTGGGCTGGCTGGCTCCCATCATCAGAATGTAGAATTCCCGTGAGTGGTGCAGGACCACCAACAAATGGGAGCGATAACCTACTTTAATGTTTTGCCACCCACAGTAATGATTTTCATTTATTCCGATCCTTTAAAGAAAGGAAAGCTGCCTGTCTTTGGATTGATGCAAGAACAACATCACGAGTCTATATCTTTCAAGGGTACGTCTTACCCAACGTATTAACCTATACCTATTTTAGGAATATGTGCTCTAAGCTGGTCTTGACCAAAAATAAATTTTCTTCAGAAATTGATCATTGGACTGAATTACATTAGATTTATGTACCTGTTGTTTGGTTGAATGGGTACCCAGGAATCAAACCCAGTTGTACACAATCCTGGCTCACTAATTTGCCATGGGACCATTATCCTACCTGGTGACCTGCAATGCACTTAATATTTTGTGAAAAATGAAATAACTTGTCCTCACGACATTATGCATACAATACACGCAAGTCGTTTTAAGTAATGTCTATGTCTTATACGTATTCATCACCAAAACCTTGCGATTGCTCTGGCCAGCACCGCACGCAACATTTCCCCAGGGCCCCCGTGGGAAATACGTTTCACTCTTGAGCCGTGTGCCCATGAAGCGTTCGTTTAATAAAGGTTTCACTCTTCCAGACCAACCTCGGCCTTTTGATCGGCCCGGTTTCCGCCCAGCCCCGCGCAAGCTGTGTGCATCGCTGCCATGGACACTGTGTTTGCATGTCGGCACACCGCTGCTTATCACGGCCGGGAAGCTGCCTGGAGACTGCGTACACAATGGCAGCAAGCCGGGACTTGCTAATCAAAGGGGCTTGCGGGAAGTGGACCTTGTTGATCCACCATCCACGCATTTCGCGGCAGATTGACGGTGTTTGCTTTGGGCCGTTTCACAGCCTTAATTAAATGACTGTCGCTCCTGGCAAAAGGAGGCCTTTTACATTTTGACTTCTTAGTAGTCTGGTGAAGAGCAGGAACGTTTGTTTACTTGCTTCACTGCCAGCGTCATCTGGGCGGGGATGGCACTGTGGTTAGAGCACTTGCCTTAGAAGTGTAGAGGTTGTGAGTTGAATCCCAGCCCGAGGGTTGATTCAGCAACATCCTATTTCTGTGGAGTCTCATTAAAATGGAATACCACATGGTGGGGCGTCAGCTCTTGTCATCATATGCCCCCCTTCCCCCCCCACTATGGGAATGTGGGATGTCCACCACGGGGACTATGGAGACACACCGACTTGAACCCAACATTGGTGATTTTTTTTTCAATGTGAAAAGCGACCACCATACAAGTCCTGGGTAGTTAATTATAACGCTAAGTGTAACAGCAGTTTGATCGGTAACTCCGCCCATTATCCTCACTTAATAACAAATGATGGTGCTTCCCCGACAGATGTAATGATTGTATCTAATGATCAGTGAACCATACTGGTTCAATGTATTCCAGACAAATCGTGGGCTGATTTCGACTTTATTGAGCCTCATCAACAGTAAGACGTAGCCTCCACTTACCTGGATCATTTTGTGTTTGCATGAAACGTCTGAGGTTTTTTTTCTCCCCAACATTTTCTTACCAGAAAAAAAACCGTGCAAAAAATGTTGCCACTGAAAAAACATTTACCTTTGGTTTCTATGACACACGTTTAGCCCTGGGGCACTTTCTAAGTGCAAGTGCGCTGCGGTGCCACCTTCTGGTCTCGACGCGCATCTGCTGCGTTATATCATGGACCCCTTGGCAGCCCAGTTAGATAGGAATCGGAATATTTGTTGAGTGGTCCAGGACCCTCCACGGGATGATGATTTCTGTTGATTGTCGACAATGCGGTACTATTTCATTCACCTGTAGGGATTTTCTGAGCTCCTGGCCTTCTGATCGGGATGTGAATGTACTCACCCGCAGTGCTAACCAGCCGGTGACTTAAGAATACTGTGTACATAGAAATTTAAAGCTAATATACAGTCTATTTTGGCAGTCCACTGCTCGATTCAGGCCTCCGCATGCTGTGTTTTCATAGGGGGTTTATTTGACCATACTTCACCATGCTGGCCAGTGCAGGTTGGCGGGGGGGGGGGAGGTGGAATCACTCGCCACCGATGCTTGCCATGGCCGGGAATCGTACTGAGGCTCGCCAAGGTTAATAGCGCGATTCGCAAACCACTGCCCTCCCCCCCCCCTCTCTCTACCACGATGTGTATATAAATATACAACAGGATCACAAGGCGGCCTCGTGAAGAATGTGTTGTGTTTTTGGCCTCAGGATGTGTACGAAGGAGGCGTCTTTGGGCCGAGCGAGGACACCTTTGAAGCCGAAGGTGAGCGCAATGGGAATTTACAGTTTGTTTTTGCGCCGGTGATAATTTACCAGCGTGGTGCGCTCGTAAAACACACGGCGTAAATTCATTCCATCACCTCATTCACCGAATAGTTCTGTGATGATAGTGCACGCGTGTGATTTCTAGTTCTTAGCGGGAAGTCGAGAGTGACTTGTTCTTCAGAAAGACGAGCCCCTGATTTTCAAGGACAGCCGTGGGAGATCAGTGCAGCCTCGATGTTAGTTTGAGCGAAGAGGAACATCAACCTTGATCATTTGATTGTTGATTTTAAAATGCAAAGCATTCCTTAAAGAATGTCAGGATTAAACAAATCTGATTCTCCATCTGATATAATGTACGTTCATAAAAATAGTCGCACTTGATTGGGTGGTGACATTCACGAGAATTAATTAACTGAATTTTGAAGATGTAAAAGAAGTGCGCGTGTACAGATTTAAATACAGCCAGGTGGTGCTCTGTCTCCAGAGCTCTCCACATAAGTTCACATCCCATTCAGGGTTCAAATCAATGAAACCTCTGCAGTTCACAAAATAACTAGCACTTTGCCGCTAGCATTCAGTGGCCCTCTTCTCATAGGGAGACTGGCCCCTTCCACAGAAATGTGGAATGTATCACATCAGCTCAGGGCTAATTACCATCCCACACTTGAACGGACTAAAACTTTTACGTTTTTACACAATATTTTGATTGAGAGAAACGGCCGCGGTGTAATGGTTAGCACAGTGACCTTTAAAAAAAATCCAGAGGTCGTCCGTTGGATTCGCTCTGTAGCGACACGAACGCACTCTATTATAGCAGGCGCCAAACTGTGCGACATGCCCTGCCGCATGGCCTTGTGGGGGAGCCTCGGTACTGACATTCCGTACACGTACGTCATCGGAACGGAATCGGATGAAAAACTGATCACGTGCACCGACATACGTCATCCGAACGGGAAAGTGTTCAATCGCCAACAGCGACGCCAACCCAGCCCGCGCAGCTCCACCTCGACTGCCCCCCTTCGTTGACCGCTCACAGGCCAGAACCCGTGGCACTCGTCGGCTTTCCTGAGCAGCAGCGGCGTGCTCGATGCGGACCCGCCGGACGCGCTGGGCTCCATCGAGGAGCGGCTGCTCGCCGACCTGGGCCTGGAGCCCGGAGCGCGGCTCGACCCGCAGGAGGCCGCCGCCGTGTGCACGCAGCTCCAGCTGCAGCACGAGGTACGGGGCGCGGCACGGAGACGGGCGTCGCTTTATGAAGGGCGTCAGCTGTGTATGTATGTGGAGTGCTCGTACTCACGTGATCCGAGGGTAGAAATACTCGCGTGATCCAAGGGTACAGTGTAAGGATGACGTCACGAGGAAAAGGAGAGAGAGGTGACGTCACCGGGAGAGGCGGGGCGATTGAGGCGCGTCTTGGAGGGAATCGGAGTGGGGTGGTGGATGTGTGCGGCGGTGAGCTCGCGTGGAATAAAGAAAAGTATCGACTCTCGATCTTCATCTGGTGGACTCTCTACATCTGTGCGATGTTTAACTTCTTTCGAACAGGACGTAGCCAACCGTGCTGATTGGAGGTCGCGTAGATATGAGTGTCGCATGACGGTGACTGTCGTGCAGCGATGAGTGTCACTTTGACAGTTCTACCTTTGCGAAATCCAGTATATTAGTAGTCAAAAGGTGAGCCTTTTTTATGGTTTAAAGTTGATTGCATAATCTTGCTAAATGCAATGGCATGCATTCAGTAGACTCCTCAAGACTCTAACTAATAAAAACTGTGTAATTTTATGCAATTTTTAAACAAAAATAACCTCATGTCATTTGCAATTTATTTATTTTATATTTCTAAATACATACTACCATATGAAACAAAAATTTAAATAATACATTTTGGAAATTGTTAATGACCAAAAAGATGAGGTTTTCCAGTAACCCAATGGTCTCCCTAAGACACCGGTTTTAAATTCCACATTTCTACGGCACAGTTCAGTCTCGCTCCCTCTACAAATGTGTGGTCATTTCTTTAACCATGAAAGAATGATGGTCTGAGTCAACCTCCTCACAAGGATTTGAACATGTGACCTTCCGACCATGACTTGAGTAGCAATATTTGATATCTATCTGGCCTAATAACATGAGGGTTACTCTCATGATACATTTATTCTCCAGTGATTGAAGCCCACTGATCAGTAGAATCACCTGCCACCTCTTGCACTCTTTTTGTTGTCGGTGTTGCCCCCTGCGCTTCAGTGGCAGGCGGTGCAGGCCCAGCTGGAGCCAGCGGACGACGGGACGGTGAGCTGCTCGGAGCTGCTGCAACTCCTGCAGCACAGCGGAGTGGACGAGGAGGGGGAGGCTGAGCCAGAGGAGCGGAGGGAAGAGGAGGAGGAAGATTTGGATGATGAGCGCACCAGTCTGTCCTCGCAGAACCTGTCCCTGGGACGTTACACGCCGAGTTTGTCGCCCCCTCCACCCGGCGTCCTCCGACAGCTCAAGCGCTTCCACTACAGCCAGGTGCGGACGGGTGAAGCGCGCACGCGCGCCGCCGTGTGGGTCAGCGCCGCGTGAGTGGGAATCGCCGTTGACTCGGCGGGAATGCACGCGGCGTGTTCTTTAGCGTTTTGGTCAGCCGGTGCGTTTCCTTGCCGTGTGTGCCACCGTTTGTCATTATGTGTGTGTGGTGGCAGAGTAACTCATTCGGAAGGCTGCGAATTCAGTTCTAATCCCAGTGGGGTATCGATCCTGGGCTTAGTAGTCCATGAAATGAGTACCGTTTATAGGTTGCCTAGGTGGCTCAGATTTCTGAAACACTGGATTGAAATCCAGGTAGCCACCCGGGGTTCTCAAGTGCAGCGGGTTGATCGTCGATGCTTACGATGTTGATGATGACGACGGTGTGCACGACTGTGGCTGCGTGTGCGTTCGTCCAGGAGGAGGGCGGGCGACGCACGGCCACCCCGTCCCTGCTGGCACCCAGTGGCCACGAGCTGCTCTTCTCGGATCTGGACGACGGCACGGGCAGCGTTCCCACCGAGCGCCTCTTGGACTCGTGGCTCGCCGACGGCGTGGCGCAGCCGCACACGATCCTCGAGGCGAGGCGCGCGGCCGCAGAGCCGGCTGAGATGGTGGCTGGGCGCGTACACTCTCATCTTGTGATTGAATGGCAGAAGATTTTTTTTTTTTACACTTTATTTTCCATGATGTCATTCGCGCAAATTTTATCTCGATACGCTGAACATCGCACGTTGGCATTGAAAAAATGGTACGAAAAACAGTAGCAACCAAGACAGTTTCTAAGTATGATTTGAAAATAGAGAGGGAGCTGATCTCTGTATAGTGGGTAGTGCATTCCACACAGAAGGAGCTGCAAAGAGAAAGCACGCCCGCCAACAGTCTTGTATGCGTGCGTGTGTGCGTGTGGTGAGTGCGGTGGTGCGGTGGATACGAGTATTACGCTATGAACCTGGAGATCAAAGTTCGACTTCCAGCTGTGTAATATCGTTGGTGAGGAATATCTGAGCATGGTGTTGTGCCTTCCCTCGACCATCAGCACTGAGGAGACAGAGGCGTGTAAAACAATGTAAAACAATGTCATTAAGTGCAATATCGTGTCGCGGAATGTCACGGAACTTTTTTAAAAGAGAGACGCTTACATTGTCACGCTGTCACAGGCGCTGCAGTTGAGCGGCAGTGAGCGCGTGTGCCGCGCTGACCTCACCGCTGCCATCGACGCGGAGATGCTCTCCTCTGGGGACGGGCTGCCCCGAGTCACGCTGCTCGCCTACAAGGCGGAAGTGAGGACGCAGAGGTACGGGCAGTGTGTGCACACACAACGGCTGTGATCTGCGAGTTCAGCTTTATTTCTAGAGGCTCCAAGGGAAATTTTGGTATGGTACGGTACGACACATCGACACAGACACAGATCCCCCATATAGCCTTTCACAGACTATTTGGGCCAAGTGCTGTTAGCATGCACCTATGAAGGCCGACACAGTACATGAGAGGGTGGATGGCCAGCACCACTCCCGGCTGCCTTTGTCTTTGAGGCTGAGTCGACCTAGGGGAGGCCTAGGACCGGTTCAGATAATCGTCACTGGTTGCCAGGTTCATAGCTCAGCGCGCTAACCGCTACACTACACACACTCACAAACACACACATGCACAAAGACAAATTTCCCCTGTATCACCTGCACAGACTGTTGGAGCGAGTGCTCTTAGCGAGCACCTGTGAAAACCAGCGTGGTGCGTGACGAGCTGGTGTGGTCATCACCAGTGCAGGCTACCCAATGCCGATGTTAACACATCACAGCCAGCTGCTCATTTGAAGCTGAGCCGATCGAAGAAAGACCCAACTCCATGCTCGGATACTCCTCACCACTGACATTAAGCGTTTGTGGAGTAATGCACTCTCCACTGCTCCACCGCTGCCCACGCATGCACGCACAACAGATTTTTAACCATTCGTTTGGTCAGGGCTTTCGTGCAGCCCTGAGCTTGGCTTAGCGCCTCTAAATTGTTGACTTGTCTGCAAAGGCTGTCGAGTTATAAAATTCACTATTATTATTTGTTCATGCAGGAATGGAAGCACGCTCATAACTAAGTCCGAAATCATTTGGATCAAATCCAAAATGCCAATGCTCATGCTTCCCAGTAGTACATCTCCTTCAATTCTTAATTCATTTGTAAAGTTGATAGTGGTTGGTAGTGGTGCATTGCGGTCATCTGTTGATTGACAAAAGTGGTTGCGTGTGAGGTGCAGAGCTCTCTAACGCCCGTATTTATTTGTCCTTCGAGTGTTGCACTGCCCTCTCTGGTCTTGTTGCGGTGAGGGCAGGGTTAGGCAGCACGTTCCACCACATACGATCCTCATTAACCACTGCCACTTGGGAAGCTCAGTGGTTATAATATTAAGAGACACTTTGCGAAGGACTTAACAATTAAGGCTGTCAATATGGTAATATTTCTGTCGCGTGCGGGTAGGAGATTTCGGTGCAATGCCTGACTCTTGTGGATTCTAGCTGACACAGCCCACGGTGACTCACATCACTAAACCAGCTGATTCACTACAAGCCATGAATTGTTTCATCCATGACCTGCTACTTCCTTGTCTCTCTATTATGGCAACTATTTCAGCCTTATTTCTACCTCTGATTTTTAGAATGCAGCCTGCACTCTCATAAAGCTCCTGTTGTCCATACTCCACGCAGCTGCTTCACTGCAGGACAAAGCATTTTACCTTCCAGTTTCTTGTCTCAAACAGCTTAGCGTCGGAACTCACTTCCCCCGTGCTAAGAAGCTTTGTCACCTCTCACCTGCTGTCCTTCGTCTAGCTCTCTCTCATCGGCTCGCCACTTTGCATAAGAGGCACGGGAGCCTCTGCTCATGAACCATGCTCAAAGGCGTAAGGGATGTGCTCATTGTAAATGTTTGCATCGTGTTTGCTGACAGACAGCTTTACCTTATGAAGGGGGAAAAAAATGCAAGGTTATGGCAAAGGAAAGTCATCACTTCATTCATATTGTCTGATTACATAATGCCCATGAAGCATGCACATGCTTGTGGTTGAGTGGCTTACATTCAATTGAAAACACGTCACGGCCTTCAGGATATCAACAAGGATATCCATTGTCAAGTGGCCCGGTCGCTGACATTTTAAGCGTGCACCCTCGCACTCTCTCCAGAATGTCCCTTGTGTGTTAAACGGTCCGATTACATTGTGCAACTATTTGCCACTACGGCTGAATGTGTCAATTTAAAATCTGCATATGACGAGAAAACCCATCGCAGCGGGAAAGTTAGTGCAGGTCGGAAAAACAAGTAGGTTTACCCAACACGAAAAGATGCGCATTGCGTGTACGGTAGTTTCTCGGCCTTATCCTGACCACCAGCTCAACAGAACTGAATGTGTGGCCATTTTGTTGTTTAGGCCACCGAAGAATTGAGAAAATGTGGCCACCTCATCAGGCAGCAGTGAAACAAAGACATATCTGTATACCAGTGTCATCCCCATTCAAACTCATCAGTAAAGTACAGTTATCAATGTTCACTTATACCATATGCCTCTGGGAGCCCCTTAAGGCTAAAATAAGTGCTGCTGTTCTGAACACTGCAGGGTCAAATCTTGCTCCATTGATGATGCAGCCACATCTTACCTGAATAACAAAAATATGCATGAAAACATTCACAGGTGCACACGTAGGCACCTATTCAACAAAGACAAAGATTTGTTTTTAGCAGGAGTAGGTATGTCAGAACGACCATTTGAACAGTGTTAAGTGAGTAGTCAAAGCTGCCATGGAACACGTCATGAGTAGGTATGGCTAGGACCCCACATGCCTGACCACCTTTGTCTCCTCACGGCTCGAGCCACACATTTTAGGCTCTAATAACCTAGGGAAGGTCCAGTCGGTGTTTGGCCGCCACTTTTCCCCACGGCGTTACCGTGCACACCGTTCGTCCACTCGCACATGCCGGAGGGCATGGGCAAAACACGCACTTCACTATTTGGCACGTTTGAGTGCTCCTGCTTTGCAACAATTGTGTCGAGAGGTGGTCATGTGACACTCTTGAAATCACCGGCTGTCCCCGTTGCACCCCCCCCCCCATCCCTTGCTCATCTCGAGCAACGATCGTTATGTTCACACGTCCACACACCCCGCGCACTCCACATCTCATTCGGCTCCATTCTACAACCACAAAACGGGGAGTTATTTAGAAACGAACGACGAGCGACGTTGTTGCGATGGAGACCGACTGCTAGCGATGGTGACACACGGCCGTGTGCGGGCCTTCATCTCTGCTCTTCACCGCCAACATGATGTTTGATTTTTTCGGACGACGGTGAGTGCTTGGGCGTAAGCCCGCCATCGTTTCGTTTCGTTGGTTTTGTTTGTCTTTAACGAGCAGTTGCGCTTGGTTTGCCGAAAACCAGAAATGGTCGAATTAACGAATAAATAATTACTCCGTAACGATCTAATAGCCAGACGTAAACCATGAAAAAGCGGGGCAGCAAAATACAGTGAGTTAAATAATTAAATACATGCAATACGTGTGTGGGACTAGCTTCTACCATCTGAACAGTGGCCATGGAAACATGCGAGAGAATTGAATAGAAATCAGAGGCAGCACAGATGTGAATTTAATTAGCCTATTCATCGTTCTAATTACCCATTTGATGAGCTCACTTTTGTTTTGGACAGAGAGGTAGTTCAATTAACCCGCGCACGACACTGTAATATGGTCATAGGTAAGTGATGGGACGGGCTCTTTTCGCGTTCTACGTACGTTGATGGTGAGCAGTGCAGGTGAGGTTCCACACCCGCAGGTGAAGGGCCACACCTGCTCTGTGACGTCACATCGACAGCACCAGCGTCGAAACTTGATTCAAGATGGCAGAGAGTGGCAATGAACCATCTTTGAAAGGTTGCACCGTGAGCGGCCCTCAGGGAAGGCGGTGGGACATTTAGAGGCTCATTGCGTGTTGCCTGCCATCTTGGCCAACCCACAGGGCATCATCTAGTGCTGGTTGATTGATTTGACCTCTGCCTAGTTTCATTAACTATTGACTTTTAATTTAGATATTTTTATTTCAGTGTTCGGGACTTCACCAGTTTGACCAGTCGGCATTAAAACTCCCCATCAGGCTGGCGACCCTAGCAAGTGTTTCGCCTCGAGTTTGTTTGGAAGGCAAGATCTTAGCACCTATAGGGATTGAGGAGGGTGAAGTATTTCTCAAAAACGTCTACATCAAAGGTAGTCTAATATGTTGCAGCTAAGCTAAAGGACTCAACCAAGCTCTGTTCCTCTTTGGTAGTCTCTGCTGGCTCTGTCATAACTTACCTTGTATGCTTTAAGTGAACTTTTGAATTAGCAGCAGTGTTGCATGCATTGACCACTATGATACTATTTCCCATACACACATATGCACACACAGAACACCTACTGTACAATAGTACGTGCCATTTCAGCACGTCAATACACTGCTGGATGACGGCATCCCCATGCTGTGTCGATCATGCTAGTTGTTTGACCATACTTCACCACACTGGTCATTGTGGGTTGGTGAAGGGGTTGGGCCCAAAACAGAACAGGATATCACTCGCCGATTTCCTAGCGCAGCACGCTAACCACTGTGCCACCAGTCCATCCCAGTTAGTAGTTGGTGATGGGAATATAAACTATACTCTTTGGGTCTTTCGGTAAAGTCACATAGAAAGTAAAATGTTGAGGCAGAAAAAAATATTTAAAAAATTCCTGCCTCAACAGTCCGCCTGCTGTATTTTTTCACCTGAAGACGATTGCTTGTGTTGCGACCGAAACGTCGTGATTTTTAATATTTTTTTTATCTGCGTGACTTTATCGAAAGACCCAAACAAAGAGTATGAATTCCTGTAGTCACGAAAGCTTTAAGTCAAGGAATATAAACTTTCAACAGTAGGGATGACATTGACAATAAAGGCTGGAAGGCTACTGATTATGACAACGTGGAATAATACAAATGCAGCAGAGATGGAACTAGAGCAGATTTGGATCTTATCCTGATCCCGTAAGTTCAGATATCATAATCAGTGAAATAAATACAACTGCAATTGTCAGAATACAGGGTAATAACCACGGCACTTATTCATAGCATGCCTTGCTTATCACTGCAACATAACACTCAATACATTCGTTCATTATTTCACAAATATCCACATTTACAAGGGCAATACACATCGTACATTCACCGACATTCGTATCTGCAGAGTGAATACACATTCTTAGGTTTTTTCGGTAAAGTCACGTAGGTAAAACATTAAAATTAATAAAAGTAAAATAAAATAAAAAATAAAAATCACGACGTTTCGGAGGCAACACAAGCTTCCGTCTTCAGGTGGAACCGTCACAGCCACGAAAGCTTGTGTTGCCTCCGAAACGTCGTGATTTTTATTTTTTATTTTATTTTACATTTATTAATCTTAATGTTTTACCTACGTGACTTTACCGAAAAACCTAAGAATATGAATCCTTGCAGTCACGAAAGCTTCAAATCTAGAATGAATACACATTGTACACCCATCCTTTCGTAACTCTGGCAGCCGCAGTGGTGATAGTGCAGGAGGTTGTAACGGCGGGGGCGTGCGCGTGTGTGTCTGTGCGTGCCCCGGCGTGTGTGCGTGCTCAGGAGCCAGGCAGAACAGGCGAGCGTGGAGCGGGAGAAGCTTCGCGTGGACCTGGAGCGCACGGAGCGCCGCTGCTCCAAGCTCGCGAACGAGACGGACGAGAGGCATGACCAACTCGAGAGCCTCAACTCCAGCCGCATCAGGTGCCCTGCCCTGCCACTGGCATCGGATCACTTGTATATGTGTATGTTGAACTTCTTTAGCGCCGTATGTCGCCAACCGTGCTAATCGGAGGTGCTGGGGAAGGACAGCAAACTAAACACAAAAAGCAGTTTTAAAGAAATTAGTTTTCAATCTACATTTAAAAGTGCATAGCTCCAGTGGCTTCCTGATATTCGAAGGGAGAGCATTCCAGACGTCCGCTGAAAGCGCATCTGAACGCGCGCGATCCGGTGACCGTCTTTGTTCGATGGCGAGCCAAAAGCCGCTGCGAGGATGACCGGAGTTTGCGTGATGGGGAGCGTACCGGCAGGGCCGGATTGACTCGGTGCCTTTCGGTGGATCCAGCGCAGGGCCTCGCATTTTGAGGAGCCACCCCGAAAATGTATCATCAGCCATGATAAATCCACTGCTGGATGAGTGCCTCCCCAAGCCTCCGCCGCCTCTCGCTATCTCTCAATGCGGCACCTGCACGTGAACTGATCTCGTAGCGCCATCCTGACAAATGGTTAAATCTCAACACATTTCTGTAGAATTACGATATATCCTGTGGTTAATTTAGTATTTAAAGCCATAGATTTGCTTTGTCATCAGCATTAACTCCCCTGAGCCACGCGGCATCCTCCCCTACTTCACGCTGCACCCACAAAGCCTGCGTCCTCTTGCTGAGCAGACGCACGGACGTATGTGTGCGTGCGTGTATGGGGAGTGGTAGCGTCGCGGTTAACGCGCGGCCCTGCGCACCCGGGCACCCGAGTTCGATTCCCACTCACGGTCAACGCCAGTGACGATTATTTGAACCGCTCCTGGGCCTCCCCTAGGTCGACTCAGCCTCAAATGAGTACCTGGTGCGGTGTGTAAACATCGCCACCGGGGAGGTGGCTCGGGCGTGGTTTTGGCCACCGACCCCCTCGTGTGCCGTGCCGGCCTTCATAGGTGCTCGCTTAACAGCGCTTGCCCCTATAGTCTGTTAAGGCTACACGGCAGAGGTCGCAACCGGGTACCCGATACCCGTACCCTACCCGATACCCGGCTACCCGTACCTGGCCGGGTACGGATACCCGTTTGTGACCCTGGTGCGGCCGGGTACGGGTACGGGTAAGGAATCAAAACCCATTTGCGACCTCTGCTACACGGCGGGGGGGGGGGTCTTATTTGTCTTTTTCCCGCAGTGAGCTGGAGCAGGATTGCCGGGAGAAAGTGGCAGCGACGCGAACGGAGATGGACAAGGAGCGCGAGCTGATCATGAGCCACGTGAACCGGCAGCGCGAGAAGCTCGAGGCGGAGATTGACAACCTCCGCAAGGACGAGGCCGAGCTCCGCGACCGTCTTGGCATCACCATGAAGGTGCCGCCACTAACCCCAGCTGCCCAATCCACCCACCCACCCACCCGCCCTGCTGAATGGAGGGAGCTGTGTGTGTGCGCCACGTTGCTACGCGTACGGCGTGCGTGCTGCTTGCTGTGTGCGTGGCTAATGCCGCGCGCCGTTTGTGTATTGTAGGAAAATTCCCGTCTGGAGCGGGAGCTGAGCGACCTGGCAGAGCGGTTGGCCGACTCGGAGAAGCAGGTGTGCAGCCTCAAGGAGCAGCTGCACAGAGCACTTCACGGCGGGGTGAGTCGCTGCGCTTCAAGCCATCGGTCACCCTCTCCTAACGAGCTGTCGGACACCACGTGGCATCATCCGGCATACAGATACGGGCAGATCTCGCGAATCGCCATCACAAAAGTTCAAATCTCGGGTTGGATCCTAAACGCGGTGTCGGAGTCGGCTTGGCCCCCGTCGACCTTCACTTAGCTCAGCCTTGTTTTGGGGTCGATAAAATAGGTATCAATGTTAGAAAATTTCGATTTAAAGCTTTCGTGACTGCAGGGATTCATCTTCTTGGTTCTTTCGGTAAAGTAACATTGGGACGCTGTCTTTCCGACAGCTCTGTTTCTTCACCTGAGGACGGCTGCTTGTGTTGTGGCCGAAACGTCCTGAGAATTTTTTTTAGTATTTGATTATGTTTTATTTTTTATTATTTTATTATTTCCCTTCTACGTGACTTTACCGAAAGAACCAAGAAAATGTTAGAAAACATCAGTATCGGTTGCCCTGTGGAGAAACTCTGTACCCTTCCATGATAATGTGGAAAGTCCAACACTGACTTAGGGCTGATAAAGGATAAATGCACTTCCCGTTGCTCAAGATTCCTGCTCTATAGGCACTTTTGTTGCCTTCCATATGCAACAAAACAAGAGAAACTCGCCAATCATCACGATTAAAGCATTGATACTTAACATGGCTTTCCTAGCAACACAACATATGTCACCATGGGGCACTGTGGTCGCAGTGCTCAATTCACAGCCGAATGTACAACGGGTTTATATCGTGGTCAGGGCTCCACTCATCTCACGGTCCCTCCAGAGTCAATAAAAACAGCGCCACATTCTGCGTCGTCAGTGGTCGTCATTCGGGAAGACTGGACCCCGCCGTAGAAACGTGGAATATTCACCACCATCTATAAAGGGCTGCCAACGGAGAAGGGCACCATCCCACAATAATTTAAACGGAAAGACCATTTTACGTGGTGTTCCAGTTGTTGTTGGATTTAGAGCCCTTGGTCAGTCCACTCACTGCTGCGGGAATAACCTCCTCATACATGGGGGTTGTTTTGACCATGCTTTAACCGCGCTGGTTTAAAACCAGTCAAAATACCACCCGCCACTGATGTCATCCATCGTCGGTAGTTGAACTCAGGACGGTGACTTTTCTGTTGATGACGCTTCAAAATGACGGGCTGGCCACGCGCGTGCACTCCGTCCGCACAGGGAGATGATCTGGACCCCACGAGCGCGGAGTTCTTGGCGCGAGAAGAACGCTTCGCTCACGTCTTGCGGGAGCACGAGCAGCGGTGCAGGGTGAGTGTCTTCCCCCCCCCCCACTCCTCCTCTCACGCGTGCAACTCCCGCGCCACCAGCCACTCTGTGTGCAGATATTTAAGCAGGGAAACGAGTTCATTTTATATCACCAAGGTGAGAACTGGAAGGGACTAGGATCATTTGCAAGAGTGACCTGGGGCATTAGTCTGCCGCCATGGGGCAATGATGGCGATTTATAATCTCGGTTGAGCGACTTGCGGTTTGATCTTTGAATCTAGAAAAGTTGGACCCAGTACTGGCACTCAAAGGCCGATGGTCTTATCCCGGTCACCAATGGTAACACGAAAAACCAGGAGGAATTCTTCCAGCACTGTATTGACAAATTGACATAAATTACTATTCCTATTATAATGAAATGTGACGAAGTGATCCAGTAAAATAAAGATAATTTATGAGATCTGGAATAAATAGATAACGTTGTGGAGAAGATCACCCGATGCAGTATTTGTTCAAATTCTCGTACATTCGCTTGCTAGTCCTGAGAACAGCAAGCTGGGGGGGGGGGGTGCATTGGCAGCGTCATTAATTGTGATGCGTCCCCTCTCGGCCCTGTGAGACCACCTGCACAGCTGATACTATTCCTTGACACTGCTAAAGCTAAATTTCGATTTAAAGCTTTCGTGACTGCAGGGATTCATCTTCTTGGTTCTTTCGGTAAAGTCACGTAGAATGGAAATAATAAAATAATACAAATATTACATAATAAACATAATAAAATAATTCTCACGACGTTTCGGCCACAATGCAAGCAGCCGTCCTCAGGTGAAGACCAGGTCTGTCGAGAAGACAGACGGCTGCTTGCGTTGTGGCCGAAACGTCGTGAGAATTATTTTATTATGTTTTATTTTTATTATTTTATTATTTACATTCTACGTGACTTTACCGAAAGAACCAAGAAGACTGCTAAAGCTGTTATTGATGGTGGTGCTACTGCTGCCGCTGCCGCCGCACCCGCTTCGTAGGAAATGCAGGACCGGATCGACGAGCTGCAGTCGGAGGTGGAGCTGCTGCGCACGCGAGCGTTGCCCCGCAAGGGCGGCCGCCTCAACGGAGAGAGGATGAGCCCCGAGGGCGGGGAGGAGCTGGGGCAGGAGGGTGCGTGTCGCACACGTCACGTGATTGTGTGCTCGTCGTGAACATTGTGCAATCGTGCGCTCATGAACATCGTGTGATTGTGCGATCGTGAACATCGTGTGATAGTGCGATTGTGAGATCGTGAGATCGTGAGATCGTGAGCTCGTGAGCTAGTGCGATCGTGAGCTAGTGCGATCGTGCGATCGTGCGATCGTGAGATCGTGAGATCGTGAGATCGTGAGATCGTGAGCTCGTGAGCTCGTGAGATCGTGAGATCGTGTGAGCATTCAAGCAGTGCATTCCATGTCTTGGGGCGCATCACCAGCATCTTTCACACATATTAAATGTAACACCTTTTACGTATATTATTATTATTACTACTACATGTATATAACACCTTTCACCTGAATCACAGCGTCAGATTAATAATTACACTTAATATTGTTCACGTAAAAAAAATTGCACTTGCGTCAGCAGCAACATCATTAACAATTCACTTGTACTGGGCCCAAAATTATATATTTGTCTTTAGTTTATTTTGCACATATCATATCATAAATATTACACGTAATTTTGACACCAATATTTCCATCATAATAATTACACTTGATCAGCGTCTTTCACTTAAATTATATTATCATTACAGAGCCTCTTACATTCCTTGTCAGCAGATGGCAGTGAAGCAGAATCCATTGTTGTACTGTACTGTATTCCAATGTCTATGCTTCCCTGCCTTCACTAACCTGCACTGACCAGCATAGTTAAGTATGGGCAAGTAGGCCCCATTACCTGCATGGCATGTAGAGACTCCCATCCATCCAGCAGTAGATTGACAGAGGCCTGTACATATACATACAATATCGTCATCAGCACCATCAAACTTGCATGGCAACCTGTACACGAATGACATCATTACACCTTTGACCTGCCATCATTATGACACTTTCTAATTGCAGTCACACAATTGAAATATAAATGTCGATGAAATTATAAGCATTAATTCAAAAACTGTTTAATTCGTGTTAAATATTATTCAGCCACATTCAAGGGTTGGCGGTTTGCCTGACATTCCATTACCACTTTGTCAGCACAGCGAGCTAAGAGCCCCTTGCGAAGTGCCGTGAGACCGTACCTCAGGGTTGACTTTGCCCCGTGGATTGCTTCTCTGTGCTCCAGATGCTCGGAGCATGTCGGCGAGCAGCATAGGCAGCACGGGGTCCCTCCGCTCCAGGATCCGCAGAAAACTGCCCGACCTCATGCGCAAAGGTGTGGCCCCTTGAGAGTTTTCGCAGGGGGCTGATCTTCAGTGGCAACTCTGAGCCGACTCTGGAAATTGCACATTTCTATGGCTGTGGCCTGGTTTTTAAATCCTTTATATTAAGTTCACTTGCTTGCTTGCTTGCGCGCTTACGACCGTGCAAATCTTTCGGTCGTTTTTTAACCCACTTCCCGTGATCCAATCGAGCTGACATTTTGCACACAAACGCGTTGTGCGTGTCAATTTATTTTCGTGAATTTTTTTCCAAAATGTTACACTTTTTAGGAAAAAAATAATTATATTTAATTACAAATTGCTTAATGGTGGCAGGCAATCATCTGACCCATAGGTGGCAGCCATCTCAAGCCAGAGGACGAGAGGACTCTAGCCGCCACGCATATAATGGATTTATAGTGAAAAACTTTGTTTTTACGGGTTAATTTTTTTTCAATTGAAAATCGCCCTCTAACAAAAACATCCCACGATGCTGTAGCAGACTGGTTGGCTCGAAGCTGAAGAGTGCTGAGCTGCCACCGCTGAAGTTCCTAGGTTTGAATCCAAGCAGCTGCCCATGATTAAATAAATGTCCTGAAGTGTAATGTGTTGGTGGCCAATGACTACACACAAAATAAACCATTGGTTAAAAAAAAAATGCACTTCAATAGGCTGGATTGCAGCTCCGGGTTAAAAAAATATTGATCAAATTAACAAACTCATTGAAGAACACATGGGAAACACACTGACCCTTTCTGTGTAAATGATAAAAACAAAAACGCACCTGGAGAAGTTCTTTAAAAAAGATATATACACGGGTCATTCTCTGAGACATGTGAGATTTCCTCTTTGATTCCTTGCACAAAGACGATGCCCACCACGCCGGCAATACCTTTGGGAAGAATACCGAGCACTATCATTTGAAAAGTCCCACAAAGCTGTATTGAGTTGAGTAGACCCCCAGACCAGAATGTGCATTTGTAAAAGCTTGTGTTATTTGAACGCTGTATCAACAGCGCTAATCCCTTAAATCAGATAGAACTGGATTCAGCCTGCCAAAAGTCCATTGGGATACACACAGCTTTCTTGGGGGTATCTTCTGATCTCTAATTAATAATACTTTATTTGATATTTTCAAACTAACATGTTCCTACAACATAATTATTTTTAACATTTAATCTTGAAAGCATCCAGATAATTGGCACTGGTTCGTGCACTTGACTCACATGGGGAAAAGTTGTGCATTCAAATTGTTGTCGTATTTTGATGTTGCCTAAGCCTATTATCCCATCCAGGGTCAATAAAATAACACCACTTTACTAGAAGTCTCCTAAAAATGTGGAATCTACTCCTCGGCCAGTGGCAGCCGAGTGCCACATCAGGACCCCGCTTCAGCACGGGAGAGATGCCCTCACTTGGCAAATGGTCGCGTCGCATTGAGAGAACGACCATTAAGTTGCGTTTGTTTGCCGGATGCGTGCTCTCATTCGGCATGCCGCTGCGTTTGTTCTGCATCCGTGCCGCAGGCGTGCGCTCCCCAGAGGCGGCGTCGCCTGGGCTCAGTATCGAGGCCGAGCTGGTGCTGGAGAATCTCAAGGAGCAGCACCAGCAGGAAGTGTTTCGTCTCACCGAGGCGCTGACTTCCAAGGTAAGCTTTCTGCCAGCTGGCGGGGGGTCGGACACATCCCAGCGGTAAATGATGTGGCGCAGACCACGAGGGACCACTCCACAATTGACAGATTTGAATTAATAATGATAATCGTTTAATACGCTTGGTATTCACTGCATTCTTTAAGCACCAGGCTCTCGCGAAGGCACTGAGTTTCACAGACATGTATGCTCTGCCAGTCGTAGGCGGTGTTGCTATGTGATTTAACCCAATTTAGTAATTTGTGAGTATTTATTTTTTATTTGACAAATTTATACTGTGACGCCGGCACACGTGGCCTACTCTTTTATTCGATAACGTCACAGAATATTTGAGTGGCCGCTTGCGTTCGCGACAGTGTCTGGAATTGTAATATATTTCTGGCCAAATGTGCATTTGTTATGTGTGTGCGTGCGTATGTATGTACGTATGCATAACTTATATACAGTAATATACTGTATGTTCTATAATATCTAGACAGCTGGCAGTTCTTCATTCACATTCGGAAGTTTATGAGTTTAAAACCAGATTGGGTGTCATCTACTCAGTCCATCTTCTCCCAGGGTCAAAAAAATATACTACTGCTTGGTAGGATGTCAACACTGTCAGGGCCAAACAACCTTTAATACAGCACTGACCCACACCTGCTTGAGCATGGAGACACTTTTACTGTTTAATTCCACAAGTGTCACTTATTTATTGCCCCCAGCGGCATAATGATGATGCGCTCAGTTCACTGCAAAAGGAGATGAATGCTCATGACCTTCCAATTGTGAGCCACAATGCCATCTGACCAAATAAATAATATCTATTTATCGGCTCTTGAAGGACCTTTACGCAGTTAAGCGAGCGCCCTATGTCTGAACGATGTAACATTCTCGCTCCTCTGACCAGGAGGAGGAATTTGATACGAAGCTCGAGCAAACCCGGGCAGAGGCGGAGAGGAGGGCACGCGACGCGGAAGACCGTCTCGAGGCGAAGGTGGCCGACGCCCGAGCGCGGCACTCGGCCCTCGAGGTCCAGGTGGCCTCGCTGAGGGAGCTCGTTGAGGAGGCGAGGGCTCAGCGAGACGAAGCCCTTGCACGCCTGAACGAGAAGCGGGCGGAGGCGGAGGAGAAGGCCCGCCTCCTCGACGCCCTCAGCAAAGAGCACGTGCAGCAGTTGGAGAAGAAGGTGGAGGAGGGGCGGCAGAAGGCGTTCAAGTCCAACGAGCAGGCCGTGCAGAGGTTGCGGGTTGCGTTGAGTGACAAGGAGCAGGAAGTGGGCAGAGTCTCGGCGAGGTTGAGGGAGGCCGAAAAGGAGAGTGGCGACCTGCAGTCACAGCTGAGTGCCAAAGACGAGGAGGTGACCTCAATCAAGAGGAAACTGGAGGAGGTGGAGAGGGAAAAGGGTCGGATTCTGTCCACCACTGAGGCAGACATTGAGAAGATCCACAACAAGTTGCAGGCCAATGGAGTGGACCGAGCCAAGGACTATGAGGCAGAGAAGCTACAGATGCAGGCCATGCTGAAGAGGCAGAAGCTGGAGATGGAGAAGAAGCTGCAGATGGAGAAGGCAGAGGTTGAGCAGCACTTTGCACTACAGGTGTCGGAGTTGGCCAGGCAGCTGGGCGAGGAACGCGAGAGGATGCAGCGCGAGCTGACGGACCGACACCAGGCAGAGATGGCGCAGCAAAGGTGAGAGCGTCACGAGGGGAGAGAGGGAAGGGTGCTTGATGGATGTGTGTCTGTGCATGTATGCGAGTCGGAGAGAGTGTTTGAGCGAGGGCTTTATTTAGTCGTAGTCAAGTGAAAGTGTCTCCTTGCTCAAACATGAATTGGATGGCACTCGCAGTCATGTATGGCACTGGAGTCACTGATGGAAATTCCACAGCTCTATTGCAGGATTCAATATCTTCATATAAAAAATGCTGCTTACTGTAAAGTGGCATATTTTATTGACCCCAGGGAGGTGATGGGCTAAATTGCTCTATAGCTAGAATTTTTTTTTATTAATGGTGTTGTAAATTATAAATTGAATGTTCTGACTACAGAGAATTGATCACCTGTATTACACAATAATTGGTGACGTATTCACGAACCTGCTGGGCTAAGGCAGAGCACTCGGCTCACATTCAGAAGGCAATGAGTTTAAATCTTAAGCCAGGAGTCAACTCTACCCGCGATAGATAATGTGTTAAGTAATCAAGGAAGTGCTTGGGCAGGACACATCTATCGAAGGGAAATGACAGAATGGCTGCCAGAGAATGGAACGCATCCAAGAATATAGCCGCCGATGAGATGTAAAAATGAAATCGGCTAGTTTGCGGATTCTTAGTGGAGTATTGCATCAGAGAATCATGAGAGATGAAGTAACACCGTGCTAATTACCAGTAGTTGTGTTATGGAGGGACTGGCCATCAGACGAGCATCTCGGGAAGTGTGGAATTTCAGCTGCTGACTCAGGGCTATGGTTAAGAAGATGAACTCTCTCTCTCTCACGTTCGCTTGAGCAGGGAGGCACCGACTGTGAGTGAATTTCTCACATAGACTCTGCGTTAGGCTGAATTTGTTTCTAAAAGCTTAGTTTTTTTCGCAGCATATTGCCGCTGCGCCCTGCCCCGTTCTTGTTTTGTTCTTCTGGTTTCAAAGCCACATGTCCGTACTATGGAGCTGCGTTGTGGGCAGCAGAGGGCATTGCAGCAAAGGCACGTACAGTAATTGTTGTCTTGCAAACGTATGCTCGCATGTCTACGTTCGCCACCTTTCTCCAACCGTCACTGACCAGCATGGTGAAGTATGGTCAAATAATATTCGTGACCCTTGTGATATGGAGAAGCCCCTCGTCGACCATTGTATTGCCAAATGGGGCATGTGCAATACCACAGTCTGTATTTCTCGCTATTGCTCAGAGTTCTCTTGTCAATTTGCCTACGTTCCTGAGCAAACTTACTCAAGAGTGTGATTCGAGTGATGAGTTTTCACTTGCCTTACCTGTGCATTCCTGGGTTTGCAGCGCAGTCTGTCCCGCACACAATGTGTTCTGTATTTTCCTGCTTTTTGCTTTATATTTGGCTCAAGAGTGAAACTTGTTTCCAGATACAAATACTGTATTTGAAAGTAAATATTTTATTATTTTGTTGTTACATTGCATAATCAAGTTTTGCTCGGTTAGTTTTTCTCACTTAATTTTGTGTTCCGATATTTAAATGCCTATTTATTCCTAAAGATGCAGGGCCAAGTGTTTTTCCTATGTGGCAAAAGCAAGACGACTTATTTTATAGAAATTTTAAATATACATTGATTTTAGGGGCAATTGTAGAAAAGATCACGTAAAAACATAATTTAGATATTCCTCAAAATAAAAATTGGTAAAAAAAATGTATAATAATGCTATTGTATATAACCACTATCATGCATTAAAATATACAATTTCAGAATTATATGCAAGAACAAAACACAGAATAACATGATCGATTACAGCTTGAGTATACTAATAATAGAATAACACTGATGTGCATATAACATAATTAGCAGCCAAAAAATGTAATGTGAACAGTGGTTGTTCTTTATGGGGAGACTGGCCCTTACCAAAGGAATGTTTACATATTTACCAGTGGTCAAGGGCTGCCATAGTGAGACCACTTAAATTTATTGTGTTGTCATTATTTATACATGATCATTAAAATAATGTACTTTCTGAACACACGTTCAGAAGATACATTATTACGAGCACAAAGGCCTGGGCAAGAGGTGTTTGATCATGAGCGGCAGTAATGCGGCCATCTCTGAAGCTCTCACGGGAGCAGTGGCGGCGGGGGGCTCCGTGGCAAGACCCCAGCGGGGCCACGACACGCGGGTGTTTAATGATGAGCCTGATTGCAGTGTCGGGAAAACACCTGGACACGTCAAGCGGGTGCACTGGAAGGAAGATTTGGAAGGCTGTGCAACGGTAAATAAGGTTAGAAATGAGGATGGACAGCACCTCGATGGAGCGCTCGCACCTAACCGGTGTCAGCCCAAGGTGAAATTGAAACCAGTAATGAAAATTTCTAAGCCCGTGAGGAGTGCGGAATTGGAAGGACAGGCGAAGGGACGGAGAGTGCAAGGCGCGACGGCAGCAGAGAAAGGTCTCGATGAAAACATTGGTGGAAACACGTGGCAAGATGCAAGGAGAGTTCGCAGAAGCCTTCAGTCCAATGATGCTAAGGAAGATGCTAAAACCAGAATTGCAGTGATAGTTAAATATGGGAACCCTCACTGCAGACAGGACAACATTAACGTGGGCACCACTCTATCATTGATGGCGTGTGCACAACGCACGGATGCACTTTTCCATGGTAATGGGACCCAAATTGATGCTGGCAAGTCAGGGATTGAGGAGCCGAGGCTGAATGTGAATCGCTGCCTGGATGTTGGTGCTGCCGGAGTCCATAAAGGCGCCACGCTGCCAGTGAGCCAAGCCCAGCGCAGTGTTCGCCATGGAGGCCGCCCCACATCCAGCTGCCCCGAGTCAGAGACGGAACTGGGCGTCTTGCAGCCTGTGGGTGATGTGTTTATAAATGGCCTTGAAGTTGCGGCGCACGCAGATGCGGCGATAGCAATCGAATCTTCCGAGGAATATGGACCCAATGGCACTGCTGAAATTGAGCTAGGGAAGGAAGCTGTTAGAGGGCAGGTGGCCATCCCAGACATCGCCCCACGTGGGATCGTGTGGACGCAATGGAGCGCGAACGAGAACGTGAAGAACAAAGTGGCGGGATGTAGTGGCGTTGAAGACGAGATGTCTGGTGAAAATGAACGAACCGTGACAAAGCAAAGCAACTCGAAAGGTGGCGATGCAGCCGAACTGGAAGACGAGGTGAAGTCGTCGATCGGTGCTGCCGGGAAAGAGAGGGCGGCACTACAGGCGGCCATCTTGAGGTGGTCCGCACTTGCTCGGAGGCTGGAGAGGGAAAGGGTGGCAGCGGCAGAGAGGCACAGGTATCGTCCGTGGCCTCACCCAGCTGAGTCCGCCAATTAATGCGCTTGCATGAGTCATCGCTGGCAACTAACATGCAGTGCAGTCCATGCACCCATCTTCTGCTGTGTTAACACCTTCGCCTACCACTGCTTTCTTGAATTAACAGCAGTGATTGAGAGGAGGAACTTTGGTGTTTTGGAAAACAAAACATTTGCCCGCTGTTTCAGATACAATTTTGTCCCATTAGTTTTTAAGTGAAAGTTTAAAGTGATTTCTGAACCAGCAACCCATGCCACTCCTGGATAAGTGCTCGAATGACAATTACAGGGTTAGCATTTTCAAAGCTCTATTTTGGGGTTAATGCAGTCCATCATCCCTGCGGGGTCGATAAATAGAACACCACTTTGTGGAAAGTCGGCAGTGGCTATCCAATGGGGAGAATTACTCCTACGATGGGAATGTGGAATTTCCACTGCAGGCTCAAGACATACGAGTGGTGTCACATTGCTCGTTTGGACAGGTAGTCTCTTAGACATTTTCACGAATGTAACCCTCGCGGCTTTTTTTATTGCACAGAGTAGAAAGCCACTGATTTTGCATTCATGCCACTATTATACAGAGATCGACCGCGGCTCTGAATCCGTGTGTATGCATTTGACGTTTGAATGTCCACGTGTGTGCGAGAGTGTGTGTGTGCGTTTTGCGGTTAACTCGCTGCGCTACGACCCCGGCGACCCCAGTTCAATTCCTGCTTCACGGCCAACACCAGTAACGATTATCCGAACCGGACCTGGGCCTCCCCTAGGTCGACTCAGCCTCAAATGAGTACCTGGTGCGGTGTGTTAAAAACATTGCCACAGGGGAGACAAAGGCGGCCGGGCGTGGTGTTGGCCACCCACCCCCTCGTGTGCCGTGTCGGCCTTCATAGGTGCCCACTAACAGCACTTGCCCCAACAGTCTGTTAAGGCTACACGGGGGATCTTTGTCTTTGAATCCCCAATGCATCAACACCAGCACATAATTATTTCCGCACTGTCCGTAACATAGTTTCATTGGCATATAACACTGTCATTAACCATGAGAAATGTCTCCATTGTCATCAGTAGGCACTGCAGTGTTACTAATTGCATTCTTAAAGTCCGTCTGAGTGCTTTCATCGTTTGTATGGGTATTGTACTTACAATTTTGGTTATGATGTGTATTAGGTTGTAAAACGTGCATCCAATCCATGCCTCCCAAATGTTGAACGGTGCATGTCGTCGATGTTGGCCCGGAGCCACAGGTGGAAATTCCTTATTCCTATGGGAGGGGCCAAAGGACCTGTCATCACGTTTTAATAAATGTGTTGACCCTGAAAGGAGGGTGGATTGAGTCTCAACCCCCCACCAGGATTCAAACTCGCACACTTTAAATCACAGGTCAAGAGCTCTAGTCATAGCTGCACCCATCTGAATATATATACTGTACCATATATGTATGTAATGTATACATATTCTTAAGTTTTTTCGGTAAAGTCATGTAGGTAAAAAATTAAAATTAATAAAAGTAAAATGAAAATAAACGTTGCCTCCGAAACGTCGTTATTTTTATTTTATTTTTATTTTACTTTTATTAATTTTAATTTTTTACCTACGTGACTTTACCGAATAACCTAAGAATATGAATCCTTGCAGTCACGAAAGCTTCACATCTAGAATTAATGTATAAATATATACTGCACACAAACATTGCCAACGTGACAGAGGACCGCATTCATAAGGTCTTCAGGTCGAATCTTAAATTAACCATCTCCTACCAGGAAATGATACCACGAGTTCCGCAATGTGAAAGGCCAATTGTGGTTATTCTATATTTATACTGGACTTCACCACAGGAATTTGGAATTTCCACCACTGATTAGGAACAGCAATGAGCACGACCTCATGCATGTCTGAGCATGGGAACTCGCTGTGACATTGATATCGTTTTAATTCAGATTGTGCTATTTGGTGTCACGTTATGCGACAAAAAATCCATTCTGATTAATTGCAGTGGAGTGCATCACCCCATATTAAAGAACAGCCCACGGAAGAAGATATGACAGAACTATGTGTGAAATCTATTCAAGTGACATCTTATCCACATTGGGGGCAGTTTTTTTTCCCACCTGCCCCGACAGTCAAAACATGAATAACTCTTTGGGCTGAAATGTTATTAAAATTAAATGCAAATGTAATATATGATGGGGGGGGGGGGTTACAGCAGTCATTGGTGACGGAGCTGTGCCCATCAAATCACTACACTTTGAGAACCTGGTTTTAATTAGGGGCAGTTGTCCAGATTCAAACCCATGATCTCGGCCTGCCAGCTCCGCAATCTGCCTCTGAACCACTCTCACACTTTGACTTTGCCTCTTGGGAAATCCTTCATCCAGCAGTGCATTGTGAGAGATGATTGTAAATGTAAATAAATATGCATGTGCCATACGAGCACAGTATATGCTAATCCTATGAACCGGGTCGATGTTACAGAAAGGTAAAAAAACACATTTTCGTACCTGCCTGTCACTTACTTCGTGACCCTTAATGGATACACATTGGGCCATTTATTTATGACCTTTCAGCTATAAATATATTGTCATTAAAAACCCGTTGCACAAAGTGGAATACATCAGCGCTGGGGTGATTAATAATACGGTTAATCAGTAGATTGCATTTTTTGAATTACCAATAAATGTGATAGAAATCAATTGTGCGAGTGGCTGTATGGCGAACAGAACGGGCGTGTGAAAAATTGCTCTGCTTGCACAGGAGCAAAATCTTTAGAAAATTGATCTGCTCTCTCTCACACTCTCTCTCTCTCTCGGTATCTCTTGTTATCGCTTGCAGAAAAACTGTTGAGCAGCTGAACAAGGAGAACCTTGATGCCAAGAAAATCATGGAGAGTCTGAATCAGCAGGTACACTTTGACCTAGGCCAGCCGACTTACAAAAAATAGCTCGGTGCTGCAGTACACGATCGATTCAGTGCCACACAGCTTCCCGTATACAACGCCTTTGTTTACGAATGCTGCTATACCTTTGTGTGTTTACTCGTACTGTTTGGTACCAAATAAGTGGAATTTATTTTGGATTTCCAAAAATAGGACTAAGAAATATGACTGCAGGTGTTTTTGAGTGTTAAAATAATCTGGCCAGATGACTCTACCCATAAAACAACTACCGATTTGTGTAAGTGTGTTTTCTCACAGAGATAATCTGCCAATGGCTCAATACCGAAATGGACCCTGCCCAGTGCATGTTTAAGCATGGAGATCCTTCGACTTTTACTCTGCAATAAAATCGAATATCTTCTTGTATTGTTACCGTGTATGTGAACTGGCTATGCAGCTGTTGTAATGTAGAATATCACTGGCAGAAGGTGAAGCAGATCATATGCTTTACATGTAAACGATAGTGACTCAACGCAGCGCCTATGTGATGACCAACAGGATTTTTAGTTCAAATCTGACAGCGTTGCGCATGTACCATAATTCAACATTCAAGGACAGTCTGGTGGTTGGAGTATTCACCACTGTAGTACTTTGGATTTTTTTGACAGTTGGAATCACTCCTTGACTCAATACTGGTTCATAAAAAAATGCTCAATTCAAAAGTCAACAAATCAACGTGTCTCCCAGCTCAGGTTAGCATGGAGTGGTGTTCGTCTCCATTGGTGTCCCTAAGATAGTGGCGGAAATTCCACCCCCAAAGTGGTTATACATTTGATTCATCTTCAAGGGCTAATGGGCTGAGTAGACCCTCAAATGGGGTTTGAACCCAGAATTGTTGAATTCTAAAGCAAGCAATCTTTCCACACTACCACTACCTGGTCAGAGTTTGAATTGCAATGGAATCTAGTTATAATCAATGTGAAGGTGACCAATATACTACTCAGCCCCTGATATATGAATAAACATTAAACTATGGCAATTTCCTGGCCAGCTGGCCTTCATGAGGAAGTGATGTTAAAATATAAGTTAACGAACTGGATTGCAATCAAGAAACTGCAAAATAAGATTCTGGCTGTTTATTCTAGGTATGTGGAAAATATGAGGCATTTCATGGTAGTGTAGGATAAGTTTTGTAATAGTACATGGTAATAAAGAATTGTAGGTTGGACAAAGAGGAGGTTGTGATGGGTGGCACACATGTGCAGGATGGAGGAGCCCAGGTTCCAAAGATAGGCATTGGAGTGGCAACTAAAGATTGGTAACCATGGGGAAGACTTACTACCAGAAGGTGGGATACTGTAAGAACAAACAAAGAAAGAAGATCACCTGTTGTCTGTTACAGCTGATGGATGAGGGATCAAGCAAAAGTAAGTGATGAAATTGTGTGGTGGTATTATCAGCACTGGCTATTAACCTTGTTTACTGTGCACCCTTGACAGGTCTTGGACAGGAGTGCCGAAGTCGACACTCTGCACTTGGACAATGGTAACCTCACTTCACAGTGCAGGAGCCTACAGGCGGAGCTGGAGGCCCTGTCTCGCCAGGTCACGAGCAAAGATCAGCAGCCGAGTCATCCACAAGGCTTGGATGCTCTTGTAACTACGGGACAGAACCAGACTGAGGCCTATGCTCGTCTGGAAGAGCCCACGAGTCACATTTCTTCAGGCCTTCCTCATCATCCAAGTCAGAAGGAAATGGTTGCCAGGCAACCAGACAGGGCCGAATCCTCCCCGTGCCTGGAGGGTCCCACGGAACATGTCTCCTCAGGCTTGCCTCACCATCCGAGACAGAATGAAACAATCTCAGAACAGTCGGGCCTAGTGGAGGCCTCACCTTACATGGATGGCCCCTCTCAAAATGGCGCCCGACCCTGCCATCCCAGTGGGCACGATGCCATTACCAAGCAGCGCGAACAGGCCGAAGCCTCTCATCGTCTGGAGGCTGAGCAGCAGCGACAAAAAGAGGTTAGAAATGCACAGCGACACGGTAATAACAACACGACAGCATTCGCATGAAAAAAGACAATTTAACAAGTTGAAAAAAGTCTGTTTCTTTACTCAAATGAACATTTGGTGATGGTCATGTCTGCTGGATGCCAAAAAGCCAGTGCTGTAAATTCTACATTCCTATGTGCGAATGTCAGTTGGTCCACATAACGAGTGCTGTTCTCAAAGTATTACAGTAAACTCTTGTTGATTCGACACACATGGGGCTCTGGCCTTGCCGAATTATCCAATATTCTGAATTATGTACAATGGTACTCCCCAATGCCTCCTGCCCTAATATTTTTTTTTTTACAAATTTGTTTCCCAAACTCTTCACACACCATACGCATTGACACACCTGCATCAATTATATCCAAAACTTTGGATTTGTCTCGCAGACTAAGGGATTTATACTTCAGTCCCTTTCTATTACTTCTTGATGTAGGTGTAGATGACATTGTTGAGAGGTGTTGGCTTGCACAGAGTGCATAAACAAGGTAAAGTCCAAAGCAACAGGTCTGAATTAACGCTCACCACCCGCGCCACCACCAGAACGAGTCGATGTTTTGGTCGTGGTGCGTGGCGTCACTCCACGTGTATGCCAAAATTTGACCTTTCGGTACAGCATTTTGGCTCGTGGTGAATTACTGATACACCATATAGATGCCGAAAGCGCAGCCGTGCCGAATTATCCGCAATTACAAAATAATTATCAAATACCGAAATAACGAGATTTTACTGTACTCATTGTTTTTAACCCTGGAGAGATGATAAAAGGCTGGGTTGATTCCCAATTGGCATGTGAACTTGCGATCTTCAGGACCATAGCACCACCGAGCCAGATAAATATCCAGATTTGAAGCTTTCATGACTGCAATATACAGCTATCGTGCTGTGACAGTTGTATCAAGTAAGACTTGATACAGCTATCGTGCTGTGACGGTTGTATCAAGTAAGACTTGATACAGCTATCGTGCTGTGACGGTTCCACCTGAAGACGGAAGCTTGTGTTGCCTCTGAAACGTCGTGATTTTTATTTTACTTTTATTAATTTTAGTTTTAATTTTTTACCTACGTGACTTTACCAAAAAAACCCAAGAATACAGATAAATATCCTTAACAATTGCAGTTATAACTTCAGTACAGAATGTAATGGCAGGGACATTGAGTTGAATGTCCTAAAAGTGGCTTTCGCGTGTTGTCCACCAGTCAGCCCTGCCTCTTTTGTATGCTCCCCCCCCGCCCCTGACTCAGCAGTCCCAGCAATATGCAACACTTGACAGATGTATAAATCTCTTACCCATTTTCCATTTGTGCTAAAGCTGTTTATAATTGTTTATGGAACGTGAAAACACTCGATTGCAAGGCTCATCGGACTAAATGATTGCTTGCCTGTCACTGCCCACGCAAGCAATTTGTGCCAGAAAATAAGGAAAGAATTTCAGCGCTGGCAAAACCCTCCTACAACAACGATAATAATAATTTTATTTTATATACCGTCATTCATGGAAATTGCATCTCAAAACGCTGAACAATTCGAGTGACATTTTAACGTAAATAAACGGATGAGAACACCACAGGGAAATAACACGAACAAGATCAGCGTATGGGGTAAACACAACATGAACCCGACAGGGTCACAGTAAACATTCAAGCACCCAACATTAGAACAAAGGCCAGGGAATGACCACAGATATGTCCAAAGCACCAACTCTGGAGGGATCCCCTCAGTACCTCAGAACAGCCAAGAGGGCCCGATATTGCCACATCTCAGAAGATAAGTAGGTTTGAGCATAGTGTTTTGATGGGTGACCACCTACATAACAGGTGTTATAACCTGTACAGCTCTTTAGGTGACATCAGAGAGCAGTGCATCAAAATCCAGTGTTGTACTGTACTTGTATGATCCCACGTCTTTGCTCCCCTTTCTTCAACCCGCACCGATCATCATCGTGAGGTATAGTCAAATAACTCAATCTGCATAACGTGAGGAGGCCCTCATCCAGCAGTGGATTGACTAAAGGGATGTTTGTGCGCACAAACACATTCCTGCCTCCTCTGTGAGCAGATATAAGTACAATCTTGATTTGACGCTTTCGTGACTGCAGGAATCCATACTCTTTTGTTCTTTCGGTAAAGTCACGTAGGTTAAAAAAAATAGATCACGACGTTTCGTTCGCCACACAAGCAAGTACAGTTCACCAATGCATTTTCTACACTCTCTTCAGCTGCCCACAACCAGCCCTGCTGCCCTACCACAATCTGTCTGTGCGTGGTGGTTGCTCATGAAAGCGCCATCCCAACCCTGCTGAGTTGTTGAGATCTGACGAGATCAAGCATATTTCGGGGTGCTTTGCCCATTTGGACGTATTCAACGAAACATACCATTCACTGTAATTTATTTCAAATGTATATTTAAAGGTATTCATGGAACACAAATACAAGGTATTATTAATATGTTCATTGAACTTTTTCTTCCTGGTTCTTTCGGTAAAGTCACGTAGAAGGGAAGTAATAAAATAATAAAAATAAAACATAATAAAATACAATTCTCACAACGTTTCGGCCACAACGCAAGCAGCCGTCCTCAGGTGAAGACCAGGTCTGTCGAGGAGACAGCGTCTGAATGCTAGTATGGATTCCTGCAGTCAAAAATGTTCATTGAACACGATGGATGTTTTTACCGCTGTCCCACTGCTCCCCCGGCACAGGCCGAGGCCCACATCGCCAGGCTTGAGGCCACCGTGGAGGCAGCCGAGCTGAAGGTTCGCCTTCTGGAGGAGGAGAGGCGGACACTCAAGCGGGATCTGGCGGCCTCAAAGGATAAGGTAGCTCACTCCTTACCCAATCGACTTGCATAATGTGCATGCATAATGCACGTTGATTACCATATAAATGACCCAAATGGAAATGGATACCCATAGTCATTTATATGCATTAATTAATCTCCCCCCCCCCCTTCGCGCAAGAAGAGCACACAAGTATTCACATCTACACCTTTATTTAAGGAATGAAACAGGTTGACTTCTCCACAAATCTGGCTGTCGCCTGATGAAGCAAGTTGTAATTACTGGCGAAATGTCGTACTCAGATGGTAAATGTTGTGGCTTGGCTCTCCAACACACCAGTGTGCTGTACTAGTGACGAATTGGCATGTTCTGTTTACATGGCGGGTGTTAACGACACGTTTATATATTTACGCGATCTAACCAAAAAAACCTGTATTATAGCTCACTCCTGCACAACACAGAGCAATAGGCTGGCTTAATCACAGGCAGCTGCCTGGCTTCGAACCCAGCTTCTGGGGTGCCGCGGTGCCGAGATGATAACTCCCTCGCCTGGTATGCAGGAGGTTGTGGGTTCGATCATGGCCCTGATGCCTGTATGTTTGGAGTTTGCATGCTCTCCCCGTGGTCGTGTGGATTTTTCTCCACGTCCTCCGGTTTTCCCCTCCTCGTTTAGAATAATGCATTTAGAGTATTTGGCTGCTATACATTTCCACGTCATAAGCCACTTTGTTAAGTGATCATTTCTGTCCAGGTCGCTTATGAAAAAGAGCTATGTAGCTCAGTGGGCCTTATATAGTAAAATAAAAATAGTTTTGTTTAAAAATGATCTTTTTTTAGTTAATTGTTTCTCAGTGTTTCCAGCTCAGCCTCTAACCTCTGAGCCACCGACCCACCTCAATATGACACCTTTTTAGTGTTGGATTCAATCAAACTCACCTGGAATTATTTGTGCAAATTGCAAGATTTACATTCTGATTCATGCATAAAAGGAGAAGCAACCTCAGGTGGATTTTCCAAAGGTCATCGTGAATTGTGACCACACTAACCTTGCTTGAGCATTCGAGGTGGTTGAGTAGGTGGAACTAGGGCAGATAGTAGGTAGCCGAGTGATCCTTGTGGGTTGTCTGTTTGCCCCTGATTTGAGAGTTGTCTTTACTCGTAGATGCATTCAGTGCATGTTGCTTCATGCACATATGAATTTGGGTGTTTTGGCTGACGTGGGATAGTGATGCGAGTGGATTTTGAGAAATGTCATGAGGTTATCCTAGATTCAGAAAGTTGTTATTTCTCAGCTGTCTGGGTCATTGTAAAGAGAAGTGCTTTGCGGGATTAGAACAATTGTCATCTTGAGCAATAGACTCGCTCTCGTCAATTGAATGTGGAGTTTCCAGCGCTGGCTGAGGGGCTGCCAATGGTTGCGTTGAGCGTGGAGACATTTACCTTTTTTGTGTGTAGGCATTCTATCGAGCAGCCGAGGATGTGTCTCAGCTGTCCACGTTGGCGAAGGACCGAGATCTTCTACAGGAGGAGAGGGACGTGCTCTCTCGGGAGCTCGACGCTTACAGAACCCAGGTAACACACTTCACCACATGATCACCACGCAACACATGGTACAACCTACCCTCACAAAGCAACACATGTGACGACCTATTCTCACCACGCAACACGCACACAATCTACACTGGCCCGCCTCTCATGTGCTACAACTCTACCTCAGCACCCACTGCAAAATACAACTTGTCCGAACCACCTTCAGAGAGAGACAGAACAATGTGACCTCACCACGGCTCGGTCAGGTGTCAGCTCAACCATTCACAGTTTTTCATTCTATGTCGATCGTGTGCAGGTGACGCGCCTCTCCCACGTGGAGCGGGAGGTGGGCAGCCTTCGTGAGAACAAACAGAAGCTGGAACAGCACTCGCAGGCCATGTCCGAGCACCTGCACCAGTCCAGCGAGAAGGTGCCTTCCCCTCGCCCCTCCCCCCGTGTGACCTCGTATGAACACCCAGAGGACACGTTTCACCTCGGCAAATAATGCGGCACATTTGAATGGTGCTGGTATTACAGTCATTCGACGATGCTAGTTGATCTTCTTGGTTCTTTCGGTAAAGTCACGTAGAAGGGAAATAATAAAATAATAAAAATAAAACATAATAAAATTGTGAGAATTATTTAAAAATTGTGAGAATTATTTTATTATATTTTATTTGTATTATTTTATTATTTCCCTTCTACGTGACTTTACCGAAAGAACCAAGAAGATGAATCCCTGCAGTCACGAAAGCTTTAAATCGAGATGCTAGTTGACTCGGGTATTATTTGATCGCAATGTCTGTGCGTTGTGTTAGTCATCCGTGGTTGGAGCGATCGATCACATTCGTGAATGTTACAGTTTCAATCCCAATCACACCTCTAGACTCATTCGTTTTGTGGTTAATAAACTGAGTACCATTTTTGTGGGAATTCAACGCTCATAAATTTAGGGAGATACTGGTTCCATCATAGCAATGTGTTTTTTTCATATAGCTTATGAGCACCTTCCTGCATTCCTGGGAGATTGATACACTTTTATCTTCAAAAAACACACACATTTGAGACGTAAGATGAATTTTATTTCTAAAGTTTAACATGGTCATTAGATACATTGCCAATTTAAAGCAAAACGAATGCGGTTTGGCTAACCTTGTGTCTGCGCACGTGTGTGCACATGTGGGTTTGGATGAATGGCTCTTGCTTACCTCCTGAGTAGCTAAAGAGCCTTGATACGAGCCTTCTTAGCGCTACGGCCCAGACGGCGGCTCTCCAGTCCGACCTGCGCCTGGCGCAGCAGGAGAGGGAGGCCCTGCGGCAGGAGGTGATGTCGCTGACGCGGGCGCTGCAGCTCACACGGGACAAGGTGGGGGGCAGCACTTGGCACATCTGTGACTCGTTCTACGTATGTGCTATGTATGTGTGTATGTTAAACTTCGTTCGCACCGTACATAGCCAACCGTACTAATCAGAGGTGCAGGGGAAGGGCAACAAACTAAACACAAAAAACAGTTCTAAAGAAATTAGTTTTAAATCTGGATTTAAAAGTGCATATCTCCAATGGCTTCCTAATATTGGAAGGAAGAGTGTTCCAGACGGCTGTAGAAGCGCATCTGAAAGAGCGTGATTTGGTGACCACCTTTGTTCAATGGCTAGCCAAAAGCCACTGCGAGGAAGACGGGATTTCGCTTGATGGTTTATGCTCCTTGACGAGATCAGCAAAATGAACATCTGGTCTTAGTAGGTTCTCATCTGGTTTAATTGAAGGAAATGTGTTTATCAGCATTAAATATCTATGTATGCGTGTGTGTGTGTTTACAAAATCTGAGGAGAGTGCTATGTTGAGTGCATTGTTCCATGAACGTGATCACCTGAATTTGATCCCTGGCCACGGATAACACCAGTGATATCTGCAACAGTCCTTGCTCCCCTTCACTTACCTGCACGGAGTAGCATGGTGAGGTAGCATTTCATCCAGCAGGCGATTGACAAAGGGCACTAAATCATTGCATTTATAATATTTTTGTGCCGGTTGCTGGAACTTAGTGGGTAATGCCAAATTTGTTGAATAATTAATCCAACTTTTTGAGTCATTGCTATTGTTGTTGTTGTTACGAGATGAGTAATGGCATAAATATATTGTTAATTTCTCTTCCTCAAAGAGTGACTAGTGAACTCGATGATTAATTGCTGTAACTATTTTGAGTTATTACTCATCTCGATAGGTAACTGCCGTAGCTCGATAAATGACAAATCAACTCGGTTGTGAATTACTGTAAACTCGGTTCGTATTTAACATTGCATCTCCATGGATCATCACCGCTACCCAATGGACAACTACTGTCCAGAATGGCTCCTCTGTACAGCTCTCCCATGTGTTTTCGGGTTGTCCCACGTGCTTGTTTGGCTTGATGTCCGATATTTCGCTCCACATTCTGGCAGTTTCTTCAGGAACTTGATTGGTCGCGGTAGAACCCCAAAAATCGCATCGGCGTGCCCTACGTCACGACTACGAAAACGTACGTGGAGATGTGGCTCCTACAGCCCACGGTGCCCGTCCCCCGCACACACCTAACATCTACTCCGCTTGCTGCAGGCGTACGCACTGGAGTGTTCGGCTCAGGCGGCGTCCGACACGTCCCAACAGAAGCAGCTGTTCCGCGAGGGCGTCACGCGGCTCACGGAGCGCGAGCTTCGCGAGCAACGCAGCGAGAACGATCATCTCGCCCACGAGGCTCAGCTCGCACGTGCAGAGCTGGCGCACGCGCGCGACAAGGTACCTGCACAACCCCCCGCAACCCTCCCCTACAATTAAACTAAAACTAAACCGTTTTTATTTAGCGAGGTAAAGCCCACTGGGCTATACAGCTTGTGGCCTGGCCACAAATGATAGCTCAACGGAAGTGGCTTATCATGTGGATATGTATAGCAGCCAAATATTCTGAACGCTATTCCCCGCAGGGGCTCTGTAGCGCACGTTTACACGTGTTGCAGATTTCTCGTGGTTGTTCTGGAGAGAGTTTGGCCCCCGCGAAGGCTTTTTGAATGTGCACCAGTGGGTCAGGGCTGCCGACACTGATGAGCACCACTCCAGTGCTCATTTGAGCAAGGAAACACTTGACTTTTGAATTGACACACTACTTTTTTTTTCAACAACAAAAAAACACTCAACACACTTGTCAACAACGCTGCCTTAAAATAAAATAATATGTAATCGGTGACATTGCAGGCAAGGCCCCCCCCCCCCCCATCATTCACAGTACGTGATATTCAGGCCTAATTGCTGGAAATGTGGTATTTGAAAGTGACGATCGTTTATTTTTTTTATATAATTGCATAAATTCACCGCTGCCAGCGCAGCAGCAGGACCAACTAATTGGTTTACATTTTCTTTTAATCACAGTTGCCTAGTACAAGGCTCAAAGGCCCAATGCTCCAAGCAGCCAGAGTAAAACAAGAAGATATGAATAGATAAACACAAAATTGTTAATTCGTTGCGAAAATACACGATAGGGGGCAATTCGAAAGTCGAGCAATGGGAGAAAAAGAAACGTAACGATGAGTGTTCTGACCCGCAGTGTGCGTGCTCGATCACGGGGTGGATGAGACAACATCTGCAGTAGTACCATGTTGTCCGTGAGAGACACCAAGGGAGAGGGCACTGAATGCAATTACACGGTGACTGCCCTCTAGGTTTATTCTCCAGCACGGTGGTGCGAGACCCTGCTTAACCAACCTCCAAACCGCCCCCCCCCCCCCCGTGTCGCCCAGGTCTCGCAGCTGGAGATGGCGATGGCTTCGCTGCAGCAGAATGGGCACATGGCGCATGCGAGGCTGCTGCAGCTGTCGGAGCAGGAGGTGCTCTCCCTGCGGGGCCGCGTCGACGCCCTGCAGGCCCAGCTCCGGGCACACCAGGAGAAGGTGCGCTCACGCACGCCGTCACCCTGAGCTCGCGCAACGCGAGCACACGCGTGCCAACTCGCGCACGGACGCAAACACACGCACGCACGCGCACGCACGCACGCACACGCACACACACGTGTGCACTCGGGCTCCGAGATTAGTATGAAGGCACACGAGCACGCACGCACGTGTCCACATGCTCACTTGCAGCGCCCACACTCAAACGATGGGAGAAGGCGTGCATTCAAATCGCGCGAGTGCGTGCGTGCATGGACACACGTTCGCGTGTACACAAATTCGTGGGCGCATTCACAAAAGTGCGTGAATTTGTATGCCTGTGAACTCATACGCACGCATTTACGCACGCTTACTTATATCTACACAATCGGGCTTGCAGGTGCATAAAGCACTCACACACTCGGACTGGATACACCCGCGCACACAATTACAATGAGCATATTCAATTGTACATGCATGCATGCTCATTCGAATGCATGTGTGTGCACATGCACATTAACACATACCTAAGCACTCTGGTATAGTTGTGCATAATCGCCCAGACTTAATTGCCCTTATTTAGATGTGCACAATAGGAAATGGGAGGTGGCAGCATTTCTGTTTGCAATAATAAATAGCAATTTTCATGTGTCAGTAAATAAACAAAGAAACATTGCTGACTTTTGACATTGTGTTTGGTGCAGCCTCAAACTTACAATAAAAAGTTTTAATGGTGTACAATATCAAATTTCTACTGTCAAACTTTATTAAATCCTTCTTGGAATTATTACGTTTGTTGATTTCAACATGGTAGAATTTAATAAGGTCTTGAGGCTGGAAAGTTTATTTCTATTCTGCCCCAAACTTTTTAAAATCAATTTAAGAATAAATGCATTTTCTAAAATTGTATGTATTTATACTGCACCTGTGAATAAATACTTATCCAGGTGGTGGTGCTGTGGCAGACCATTTGAGCTTGCAAGTTCAAACCTCTGCCAGGAATCAACCGAGCCCATCATCATTCTGTGATCAATAAAATAAGCATGATTTTGTTGGTGGGATGGCACTGGTTTTTTTGCAGAGAAATTGGCCCTTTCCATAGTGATATGGAATGTCTACCATCTGCTCATGGCCATCAACAGTCAGTGAGCACTACCGCACGATCCTTTAAGGTTTGACATGATTTGGTCTCAGTGGACATGCACACTCGTGTAATCAGAATCAGAATCTCTATTTATACTGCAGGAATCCAATCAGCTATAAAGCTCTTCTTCACAGATGTCCAGTAGGGGGTGGGTCAGAAAGTTCTAACAATGAACAATAGAAAAACACGATAGGAATGCAAAGTATAGGAAATGTAAGCAAATCACACAAAAATTGTTTTACCAGGTAAAGCCCACTGAGCTATTAGCTTCTTTTTCAGAAGTGCCCTGGCCACAAATGTTAGCTCAACTAAGTGGCTTACCGTGTGGAAATTAATACATTTATATTCATGGTGCATCCTTGCTCAAATGAGCATCGTTTCATCGTCGTCGTCAATGTCGTTGTTGCTCTTGGACAGGTGAAGCAGATGGGGGAAGTGGAAGTGGAGTTGCAGCAGGCGCGGGCGGAGAGCAGCCGACTGCGGGAGGAGAACGCCCAGATGCAAGAGCGCCTGTCCAACTCGCTCAGACAGGTGAACGAGGCGGGTGTTGCCACCGTGTCGACCCGGGCGCAGAAATAGCTACGGATTGGATTATGTTGTTGAGCAATAATGTACCGTGACGATCATCGAGGGGTGCCGCCATTACATCATTGCAAGTATGTCATTGTTTAGAGAGTGGTTTGGCCAACCGTCTGTGCAGCCCAAAGGCCTTAATTACGACCGCGTTATTGAGCTATTTCCGTAGAGTCCACAAGGGTCGTTGTTGCAGTCTTTTGTTTTAGTTTTGGCGGCCGGGTCTGTGTTGCTTGACATCACATCGCACCGATTGCATGCCACGCTCAGAATACTTTTTTGATGTAATATCACACTCGGGTCGTGCACCACGCCCGTCGAAGATTGCGTTGCTCGAGTGTCACTAATAACAAGTGAGCAAATTTAGCCTGCTCATGAAACTTTACACGGCAGTGTGTCAGTCGCTTAACGCTTCGATACATTCCACAGATATGCATCATTTATAGCGAACCTTCATGTACAATACACTGACTCTAGGAGGGTGAGCTGACTGGTCTCAGCTCACAGACAAATAAACTTGGTGTATATTGTTGTGACCAACGTGAAGCTAAACATTAATGACCCACAATATGAACGCAATTGCAGTGTGCTACGGGGACACCATCAGATGCAGAGCAGCAAATAGTTGCTTAATCATCCACAGGAATTTTTGAGAATTTCCCTTTGTATACGTCGGTTACTCCAGTTTCCTCCCACGTGCAAAACATAATCAACAGGGAATTAACCAAAACATCCCAGGCAGAACCCAACTGCAAAAATAGTGTTTTGCCTAAGAGAGGCTTTAACAGATGATTTTGAAGGTCTCTAAAAAACGAATAAATAAAAAGTAGGCGGCAGCAGCTGCTGAGGTCCTCGATTCAAATCTGGAGCGCCACCCGTGATTCAAAACGGGTTTCCAAGCAGAAAGAGTCAATCGTGTCAGCTTGGTGATTTGGCTGAAAGCAGGCTCTGAGAATTCACTAGTTGGATTCAATGTTATGTCGCAAATACCAATCTCATATCATTAACACGTGGAAAAGTGTGTCCCCCTTTTATGTAAAAAATGAAGGGTTTTTTTTTAAAGAAGTTCCGTGAAAATTTCCAGTGCCGCTGTTTTTCTCTGACATATGGGGGGGTAGGACTTTTCCCGGGAGATTTAGGCATAATATGGACAGAGATCAGGACGAATATATTGTACTTAAGAATAATATATCCTGGCAAATTGGTTTTGGGAGAACAGGTCAAAAGATTATTAACAATGGTCAGGAGTATAGGCATTGCATCTTAAATATGTTCACGTTATTATTGCTCGAGCACACGTGCAACGATTACATATGACGTTTCGCTAGTCATCGCATCTAGCATCATTCAGTGAATGACTTGAATTCTGACAATAATATGACGGTGCTAGATGCCATTACCAACGAAATGTCGTACCTCAATATAACCCAAAAACTTATTATCAATCATTATAATTGGTTTCCAAAAACCAACATATGCAGGGTTTTTACTTTGTCATTCCCATTACGTGTGGGTGATACCCGCTCCATACACATTTCAGACATGCAGCTGAAACAGAGTGAAGTCCTCATCAGTGTGTGCGCGTGCGTACGTGCGTACGCGCAAAGACAAAGATCCCCCTTTGGAGAGCGATGGCGCAGTGGTTAGCACACTGCGCTACGAACCCGGTGACCCGAGTTCGATTTCCTCTCACAGCCAACACCAGTGGCGATTATCTGAATCGGTCCTGGGCCTCTCCTAGGTCGACTCAGCCTCAAATGAGTACCTGGTGTGATGTGTAAACATTGCCACTGTGGGAGACAAAGTCGGCCGGGCGTGGTGCTATTGCCCCCCACCCCTTCATGTGCCGTGCCGGCCTTCATAAGTGCTACTCGCGAACAGCACTTGCCCCAACAGTCTGTTTAGGCGATACGGGGGGGGGGGGATCTTTGTCTTAGTTTTTTGTGTGTGTGTGCGTGCACCACTATCGCCCTCCCTATTGGACAGGCGCAGTCGCACGTCCCGCTTGCTCGCCTCGAGGAGGTGCGGCAGAGGCTGGCGGAGGAGGAGCAGCGGGTGCGACATCTGGAGAGCGAGCTGGAGCACGGCCGTTCGGCCGGGAGCACGGCTGAGCAGCAGGTGGGCTCTGCGCCGCTGCCAGGCCACCGTAGTGCTCGCGGGTCGTTAAGGCCGCTGCCACGGCGGTGTAATGGTTGGCGTGCTCGACTCGCAATACAGAGGTCGCCGATTCAATTGGAAAATAAATTCTAAGTTTATTTGTCATATGTACAGGATACGGCGAAGTGTACATGGCACAATGAAATGTTTTCATCCACTTCTTAAGTAAGACATCTATAATAATACATCTCTATGCCTCTGTCCACCCAGAAGTATGAATGGGTACACCATGATAGTTAGTTTATCGACAGGTCGTGTGCCGTGGGGTAAAGTGTGGGTACTCCCAATTTTTCAAAAACAACGAGTTGATGTGGAAGAGCAGGCAAAATACACTCTAGCAGGGGGGGGCTCTTTAAGCTTTAGCGGAGATCCTTCCTCCAGCAGGGACGTGAGCAAGAAATTGCAGCCCTGCACTTGTACCTTTGCCTAATTATCATTTTTGTAGCTTTACATTAGTACTCGTACCCAGCGTGATGTGTCTCTGGATGTAGGAAACTTTCACTTGACCTTGCGCTCATTTTCTCAAATAACAAAAGTGTCGAGCTAAAAAATTCTGCCGTCTGTGAAGTGCTGGATTGGAGGAAGTCTCAGGATCTGTGGGTTTGATTTGCCACGATATCGTGTATATGTCTGTGATGTCTGACACGTCGTATTTGGCAGAGCCCTGCAGTTGGCATGTGGATAGTGTTGTCTTCTAGCGTGAACAGCAACGCACGTTCATCATGTACACCTTCTGTACATTTAGGAAATATTGTGCGAGTCGACATTAATTATTGCTTGTCGTAGCAGTGGGATTTGAGGCTTGTTCAAATGCAAATCTATCTTTGTGATCGTTATAAAAAAAAGGGAATTTTGAATTCCGTTTGCCATGAAAGGCACAATTTGCATTCGTGACGTAGAAGAGACACTGCTTCGGGAGGCTTTCATCTGGCCCCAGATGAAGGAATTGATTAATTGAAACCTCACGTTTGTTCAACCACTCGCACATTGATCTGCACTTAGATTCAGAAGTGGCCTCATGGCTCTGGGGGGTCGATGTTTTGCCCTTGCCAGAGCGCTGAGCCAGAACCCGCCGAGGCCCTGCGTTCAAATCCTTGGCTCCCACTTGTGATTAAACTGAGTTCTCATGCATTTCAACATCGGTCACCAGTGACGATAAAACACAAAAAAGCGTTTGTTCATTAAACAAGTGGGCGTTCCAGACGAGTGTTCTTCTGCGGCAGCCATTTTTTTTCCAGCAAGGGAAGCCTTTGACCAGTTTTGACATCTTTGAGCCTCATCTGAAGTCTCCTGTCTTTCATCTGGACTGCTAAATAAATCTACAGCATGTTGCACTGTTAACCAAATGCTGATGCGCTACCTCGTGTTATAACAGTGGGGCACCAAGTCCTGTTCAAAGTCCAGATACATTGTCCTGCTTTTGCATCGTCGTTTTTCAGAGGCAGAGCCGTATTTGTGAGCATCATTGCTCCACAGTGTGATTTTTTTTTGGTTGGTAGATGTGTGTGGTACTTGGTTTAATGGCCCAAGCTCTACTGATGAGGCTCAGAGAAGTCAAAACTGGCCTATGGCTTGCCTTGCTGTAACAAGTCCTACTGCGAGGCATTGATCTGGAATGCTAATTGGCTTATAGTTTAAATACGATTCTCCTGCAGTGATTGAACAAACAATTGTTTCAACGTACGTGTTTATTTCATCGGATGATGACGCAAAGACACCACGTTGTATTCATCGTATGTAGGGAAGCTCTCTTGTGATAGCTTGTAATAAAGGTAAATTGAAAAAATACAAGCATTTTTATTCGAGCTCATCATCCCTCCGAGGTCGATAAAATAACTACCACTCTATGTGAAGTCAGCAGTGGGGGTCCTTTCCAAAAAGTGTCTCACATCATTGGAATGTGGAATTTTCACCAATGGTTCAGGGCTGCCAACTGAGGCAAGCATTGCCCCAACACCCTCTGTAGCAGAGAGACCCTTAAATGTGACATGGTGATTCGCGCACAGGACTGTGAACCTGACGACCTGAGTTTGAGTCCCTGCCACTGCTGTAATCAGTGGCGAGTATCAGAACCGGTCCTGGGTTCCCATCCCCAGTCAGTAAACCGCACTGACCAGGGTAGTGAAGTATGGTCAAACAAACAACCTCTAGGATTGACCTGGCATGGGGGAGAGGGGGGGCTGGAGTGGGGCAGGGGGCGAGGGAGACCTTCATGCAACAGTGTATCTAAAAGAGAGACTATACATTATAATTAGTTATCGAAAGGACAACGTAATGCGCAAGAGAGATTTTGCTCACCAATGGCTGCCCGCGTGCGTGTTCAGGAGGCATACGAGCGCATGCTGAAGAGCATGGGCTCGCGCATGGAGGAGGTGGAAGGGAAGCTCAAGTCCGTGCGCGTGATGCTGCAGGAGAAGGTGACGCAGCTCAGGGAGCAGGTACTTACTACCGCTGTACGGCCGATGGGGTCCCCCCGCCCTTGCAAGCTGCTGCGCCGCATACAACGTACACACTGACCTCGTATGCCACAAGCGGTGGGGGGGGGGGGTACTTACGTCTGTGATACTGTGCGCCGCAGCCAGAGATATGACGATGATAAAGGTGACAGTGGTGAGGATTCGTTTTTGATGGAGCAGTGCCCTCCTCTACGCTGCGGCATCTCGGAGCGACTTACATCCCATCCCAGCACTGTTTGAAAAGGCACCCCCAGTCGAAGTTGCCCCTGTGCGGCGCAAGGCAACTCAGCACCTGGTCTGAAAGCGGGCAATGGTCTGCCAGTAATGGGTGGTGATGATTGCCAATGGGGGTGATTTGCACCTCCGATGAGCACGGCTGGCTGCATACGGTGCGAAAGAAGTTCAACGTACACACGTACATTGCTCTGCGTAATCCCAAATGCAGTAATTTACAGATTGTTCGCATTCTTGCAAATTTGGACCATGACGCCGGCACACAGTGATCCACGCATTTCAAATTACGTGGGGGGATCTCTAACGTCCACTGTGAAGCAGATGGCACTCAAAGTAATAACCAGGGAGGCCTGCCGGATACGAATCGCGAACCTCTGTGTAACAAGCGGTGAATGCATCACCGCCCCATGGAATATGGATGATGGGGATACTTGAAATAGCAGCCGCTTGTCAGCTCTGCAATAGTTGCACAATTTGGAAGGAAGTGATGTCAAGGTGTGGCGTGACATCATCACCTCGGCCGTGATGACCTTTTAACCTTGACCACGATGTGTAATAGTATTACCAACGCGCTGTCGGGGGAAGTTTTTTTTGTCAAAACACACACACACACACACGCGCGCGCGCGTGCTTTAACGTGGCTTGTCATCTCGCCCGCCGAACAGCTGAACCGCAACGAGCAGGCGGACATGCGCATCAAGGACCTGTACGTGGAGAACTCGAAGCTCATGAAAGACCTGCAGCTCATGGAGCAGCGGCAGCGCACGGCCGAGCGCAAGAGCTTCCTGCTGGAAGAGAAGGTGGTCGCTCTCAACAAGCTGCTGCGCAAGCTGGTGCCGGAGCCCCTCCAGCCCATGCTGTGAAACCACGCTTGGTCCAACCTCCATGCAACCAGGCAGGCAAAGGCCGAACGAGCAAACAAAAAAAACAGGGTGGCAGGTCCAGCGTTTGTCAGGCGGTTGAACCGCTGGCCGCTGGACTCGTGGTGCGACAATCCCGCGAGTCACCATTCTTGGAAGGACACAGTTGGTCGATTGCACGTGCGGCAATTTGGCGTGTGCACGAGAAGCACCCAATCGTGCAGGGCTACGGTGAGTCTGTACAGCAAGTAGGTGGTTGCCAACCACTCTGTGCAGAATTTTGAATATCGATCCTCGTGTGTGGGGGGTTTTCTCCAGGCACTTCCTCCGGCGTGAAGTGCCGTTGCTCAAAAAGGAGACGAGGCAAGATACAGCGGGGATGACCCTTCGGAGTGAATTGTTTGGGTTAAGAAACGACTCGTGTGATATTATTTACCACCATGCAGTGACAAATAGCCCAACACCGCCTCTGCCAAAGGTTTGTCATCTCTAATGACTACTCGTCAGGGGTCATGACCATACCAGCCAACAAAGCGGACCACTCGACAAAGCCACACTCCCTTATCTCCATCGGAATTAATGAAACCTCCAGCGCAATGCTACCGAATGGAGCGATGCGGCGAACAGCAAACGGTACGACGGAATGGCTTTTGGCCGCCCCCGGGGCACGCTGCATCTTGGGGAGCCGAAAGCGGCAGAGTGTTGCGGTTGCTGTTGCCGTTTGCCGCTACCACCGTGGAGGCTGCTGTGGCTAATGCAGTGCCCTTTTTGGGCATTTGCCAGTGCACCGCGTCCCGAAACGAGGTAGGACAATCGTGAGGCTGTCCCCGGCTGTTTTTCTTTGACGGCAGACCAAAGGTGTGTTAGACGTTGTGTGCCTTTATTAAAAATACATGAACTCCGACACACAAAGGGCAAACGTATCTCCCCCACCCCCACCCCGTTTTTCCTTATAGCTGGTACGGGCGAGTACTGTTAGTGAGCACCTACAAAGGCTGGTGCGGTGTGCGATGGCGCGGTGTGGCAGGCACCCACACCCGACCGCCTCTGTCTCCCCACTGCCGATGTTTACATGCCGTGCATGGTACTTGTTTGAGACATCTGACATCACTTGCCAATTCCGTTTATGTATCATGGCCAGGAATCAAACTCGCATCACGAAAATTGTAGCAGCAACGTCCGCTGAATGACCACACCAATCACGCTGAACTGCCACACCTCTGCTCCTACACATACAAGTGCCTGGATATGCCAGTAATCAATAATTCAACGTGATGATTGTATTTAAAAATGAGAGCATCTAACATCAAGGCTTGACTCAGGCCGCACCACCTTTCAAGTGCAATGGTCGTAGTGCACTGAGTGTACTAAAGTAGTTTTACAATAAGGTGTGTAACTGCGTCCCCTATCATGGTGTGTGCATTTCTTTGAGAGCTAAGACGGTCTTATAACGCTAACTTTGCATCATGTGACAAGCAATTACGCTTTTTTGTGACTCATTTTTTAAAGCTGTATAAACCTTTTACAAAATCCATTTTTTATAAATTGGGTTCAAACAAGCTTTTAAAAAAGCTTCAGATTTTAAGGTGATGCCACTAAGATGTTTCACGGGTGATTGCATTTGCGACGTGTCTTTAAAGATTCATGATCAGAGCTGCAAAGTGCCACTGAAGCATCCCCTGTGTCTTCACAATCAGACTGTTGCCTCGAATCGTGTATATTCCAGCACAATCACGATGAATGTTTTCAGAGATGAATTCTAAAAAATATATATAAAATTACAGAACACGCCTAGGTGTGACCCACTGGCCGAGCAGCCCGAAGGTTGACCTGTAGACCTCCGTTGTTGGTCGAATCAACCCATGATTTCTCCCGCAGTGGCTGTCCTATTGAATGACTGGCCCCACCATGCTAATGTGAAACATCCACCACTGGCCAAAGTAGACAAACAGAGGATATCGTTGCCCCATTGTTCCTCTGAGTAGGGAGACATTTTGATTTGAATTTTATTTGCCTACAGAACATTGTTCACGACGTGAATTTACAGCTGAATTTCTAAAAAAAAAAATCCTAAATATATCGTCCAGGTATTGCTAAAGGTATTAAGACAATCTGTGAATGTTGATGTCTGGAGGCAGCCTTGACGTTGCGATAGTGCTGCCCGCTGTTGGGGAGCAATGGGACAAGGAAGTAGCTGGTATCTGTCCAGCTCATTCTCCTCCCTCACCCTTGGTCTCTGGAGCCCAAGCACGGAGCCACTTAATTCTCAGGTGATCTCCGCTGGCCATATAAACACCCAAAGTGGAGAGCGCACTTAACCGTTAAGGCTGAAACGGCGCACGATGGGAGGTGCGGCCAGTACCACACGCGGCGTTCGCCCACTGCGCCAGCCACTTATTTAAGGCTTAGCCCATGAAACGCGGGGGGGGGGGCCCAAAACAGGTCCAAATACCACTTGGCATCAATGTGCAATGGTGAATTTCTCATACGAGGCAACCGCTTCGGAAGGGTGCGTTGTTGGAGGGGTGTCGTGCACTCGCCAACGAGACCCTAGCCATGTCCATAACCCCAAGCACCGCCCCTGGTGCTTAACCCCAGCCTGCCCTTTACATTTGAGACGCTTTTCACTTGCGGCGGCCAATGCACCTAGTGCCGATGAACGTCTTGAAAATCAAAGCAGTAAAAAAAAAGGGACATTGGACGGAGTGATCGCCTGCAACTGACGTCGCGTCCAAGAAACTTCAAGATTATATATATTTTTCTTTGCATAGCCTCTGAGCACCATCAAATAACGCGTTCGCGTCATGTAACCGAACGTTGCGGTTAAGAGAGTTGTGATGCACATGTTTTTTTTTACTCGGCTTTGTTGTTGTTACCCATTGTGTGTGGCGTTGGCAAAACGCGAGTGTGAGCAAGTCCAGTATAGCCAGTTTCAAATCTTACCCGTTGTGCTGTTAAGTAGTAAAGCCAAATTCGCGTGCATGTCAACATTTCACACCGCCGGTTAACTGATCTTCTGTCTGTTCTCTGCTCATTTAAATGCAATTGTTGCTCATTTAAACTTAATGTATGTGATATAAGTCGCAGTCCTTTATTTAAGCCGAAGAGAGTACACTGGAATCTATTATACTGCCAGGGAAGACGAAATAGCATCGGCTAGGCAGAGACGGATAGTAGTCACTGCTTGGATTTTGGTTGTAGGCCATTTGTAAACTTGGGATTTGGGTCTTGTAACCTCAATTTACAATTTGTGCCGAGAATAACCAGATGCCCACTGCATTTGCTGTATAATACTGCAATGTATGGCCCTTTACCAAATCTGCTGCTGGATGAAGGCCTCCCCATGCCTGCAGGTCATGTGGGGGTTGTGTGACCATACTTCACCAGGCTGGTCAGTGCGAATTTGAAGGTGGTATGCAGAACCAGTTGAGATATCACATTCTACTGGGTTCATCGCACAATACGTTAACCACTGTGCCACCGCTCCATTCGGTTATACAGTAGCCAATAAAAAAAATGTTGCCCTTTGTCACAAGACTCTATCTACCATTGGGTATGGGTGTAATACCATAAATCCTAAAATTAAAACCGAAAACTAAATTCTGCATAAGGGAGTAACGGAGACCCAGGTCGTCTCCTTTGCAGAAAAAATTGTGAATATGAATCGGGTAATTGCCCGATTAAATAAAGGACATCGACTTAAACGCTTGACCGTATATTATTTTACACACTGGAGGATTGATAATATAATGCCTTTAGTGTTTAAAATGTAATTAACAAGGAAAAGGGGGGGGGGAAAGCAACAGTCCTCATTCCGTTTGCAGTAATTGCCAAACGTTATCAGATGAAGGTGCCTGGTTCTGTCCAATCTGCAGCTAAGCTCACCCTGCAGTAAAGGAAGCATCTCACCCGCTGCATGTGAATCGTATGAAATTGTGGTTCTGATCTCGACGAGCTTGGATCTGGACCCCTACCCCCCTGGTGCGCATCTCTCGTCGTCCTCTGTGCCTGTGTAGACAGTGTTTTTCTTTTCGGTATTTTTGCACAGACTTTGTCTATATATGTAATCGTGTTTTTTTTCCAATATGCTTTCGCAATCGATTACCCTTGTACAGAACTGTTAAAAAGTTTGTAAAAATTAAGTGTTAAATAAATAAGTGAATAAATACTGTATATGAACACACAATTTCAAACCATTACGTAACTTTCATTTTTTTTTAACCAAGAGTTTGCTTTCTTTCGGGGCGAAGTGAAGTCCTGGAAATTCCTCCACCAGCGGACACCACATAAGGGATTTAGCCCTGGAGAAGGAGACGTTGCAGAACTACTGGAGAAGTCGCTTCATTCGGCTTCTCGCCCAAGGCTTAAATCTGCTCCGGTGCTGCCGTGCCAGAGTGAAACGATGATTCGCCATCGGATTTTTGTTGCGAGAATTCAAACCCTGCGCCTGGGGCTCAACCTAGTCCAAGATCTCTCCATCATCATCAGCCAGGATCTATCCACTGCTGCATGAAGGCATCCGTACATTTTTTTTTGCCATTTCTCCCAAGTTTCACAATGCAATGGTAGATCTGTCTCCTGCACACGAGCTGATTCCATTGCTCCAACTCCATGACGAACTCCGTGACGGAAATCCTCTCGGTGCAGGTTTCCTCCATTGTCTGCCACTCCGTCTTTAATCTTGACCACTGGTCCTCATCTCTTCTATCAAAATTTTCTACCCAAGCCGAATGACTTTGTTCACAGGCAATATGCTATCTGTAACTTGTGTGTGTCCCGCCTCTGAGTGTACTTCCAAACATGCATGCTTCTTTGTGTACCTTGCATCGTCGCTTATGTGCCTAAACGGTGTATATTACCTGCTATGACATGGATCATAAACATGGATATCGACAAATGCATTTGAACAAAAACATTGCTCCAGTGTGGATAAAATAGGTACCACTTTGTGGGAAAGCAGCAGCGTTTGTCCTGTGCACAGACAGAGATGTGGAATTTTCACTACTGCCAAAAGAGGTGAACACTGCTTCACATTTAGAGGGATAATGGCCTTTGGGTTTGTTGAAAAATAATGCAAATATATTAGTGACGTGTTTGTTTACATATCAACGTGGCCGCCAGCAACTCGTTGGCTTCAGCCGGGAAATCTGAACAACTTTAGCATAAATGTCTGAAGCTTCCCTCTTGCAACAACACAAAGACCCCTGATTACTCGCATTCTGCTCTTTTCACGTGTCTTGCTCCTGATTTTCACGCTGATTTAGCCATTGTGCCCCTCCACGATGAACGTTTGCCACCGTTTAACCATTGTGTGCAGCATCGCCTTCCTAGGGTAAATGCGCCTTGTGTGCATTATGTTTCGAATGGGTCCGAACTGTGTTGGAGTCATTTTTTTTTTGCCGTGCCTGAGCTTGGGTGCGCTCAATTTTCTCGCAACGCGGAAGTGTCCGCCGATCATTGTTCATGGCCTCAAGACCAGAATGATAGGTGGCAACGTGTGGCGCGGTTTTCACTGCAGCACGTGAAACACCGCCGAGTTTCCTTCAACCTCGTGACTACGCAGAGGCGAAAGATTGCTGGTATTGTTACTTTTGAAAAGTAATCTCCAATGTCAATTTCACGAGCCTTTAGTTTCTAAACAAAGTATTAATGTATTCCTCTAACCACCCAGTTACATCCCAATTATGCTGTTGCTATCATATCGTGATGAATTTCCATGAAGACATTTCACAGAGCCCGCGGTAGCAGATGACGTAGCAGAACTACTTCTGAAGTCAATTCAATTTACCTCTTTGTCCAGAATAGGGGCACATCTTGTTGAAAAAAAAGTTTAAATTACACATAATGTTTATTGGCACATAATTGTGCATGTGCGTTCGAACACACGGTTGGTTCAAACGCACGTGCGTTTGACCGTGTAAGGTTGCGTTTGACCGTGTAAGGTTGCCCAACACACGGCTGGAGATGTCTTCAGCCTCGTGTGCAGTGGCATGTCATCTGCATGTGCGTTTGTGTTTTTGTTTCCACTTATTTGTACGGTCCACTCTACTTATAACGATATACAGTATAATGGAAATGTACGACTATGGTCACGTGGGGAGCATCCTTACATCTGAAGTTTGTCGGATAAAAGGTACCAAAATTTACGTTTAACAAAAAAAAACAATGTAGTGTGATGGATTTTTTTTCTTTTTTTTCAATCATTGGTGGCTAGGCGGAGACCATCAACTTGCTTCACTTGAGGACGCACGTTAATTTGGGCGCAAAATCTCAGAAGTGCTGGCTCGGCATTCTAAGATTGCATTAGCTCTCCTAAGCCACCTCCTAATGGCTCGCTTGCTGACTGCTGATGCATTCAGCCACCTTGGCATGGCAAATAATGAAATGGGAAACGTAGGTTTAGTGAAAGCAAAAGTCAGCAAAATGTTACGTGCTTTCAAATACGCAATTACTCACTAAGGCTTAGAGAAATAGGCCAGTGTGTGCAATTGGTATATGCCTTGCGCCCTGCGTCTCTGCATCACCACTAATATTATTTAAATTAAATTTTGCTCTTATATGTCATCAGACATTCGGGAGAGAATCTAGGTTATGATTTCCCCCTCCCCCTTAAATCAAGGACTGTAAACAGACCCTCTGTAAAACTGGCCAAACATCCCGAGGGTCTGCGCGCGTGCACGTGAACAGCCCTCTTTTCAACCCCGTGCTGGATGAGGGGGCCTCCCCATGGGGGTCAAAGGTTCGTTGAGTAACCATACTTTACCACGCTTTTCAGTGGGGGCGGTGAATTTGGGGAGCATAGAATACAGTGCAACAATGGGTCATGGCTGCACTGCCCTCTGTGGCACCCCGTAGCTCCATGACAACCTATCTAAGCACTATCCATGATGTCTCAGTTGGGTGTCAATTCAGCCCTTCACCCCTCCCTCTGGGTTGAACAACACGTACTACTCTGTTGCACGTTGCCATTGGTTTTCCTGTGCATTGCCTTACCGCTGCCATAGGAATGTGGAATATCCTGCAATAGGTGAGAGCCACAGTGAAGATGAGAGCTGCTCTGCATTGATTTATGGAGACATTTTTAACCTCCCATCTTGCATGCAAGCACAAAAAACTAAAATTTTGACTTTTTTACGAAACAATGTTTTTGACCAGGTGATGCTTTCACTACAAAGTCTTAAGCCATGTGACTCAGAAACATGTAAGTGTGCGGTCCGCATTCAGCTCGCAGTGATGCTGTGAGAATCCATGGCTATTGGATAGCCGTGGGAATGCAGCATCAGTGCACTCCGATAGCAAGCAAATGTAACAGCTCACTGATGTGAATTCATGGCACCGACCCATGCGTTATGGGTTTCCTGTTGTTTAATACCAACCGGGTCTCAATTTCACCCCCTCGCTGTGGCTGAGCTGCCTGATTCACTGCTGCAAGCATCCCTCCTCTGCCTTCTGTTATTTACGGAGGGTGGCTGCTGCCAGCATGGCAGAGGCATCACTCACACGCTTCCCACGTGGAGGACAGGCTCACTCGTTAATAACTCCCGTGTAACAGTTGCCCACCGCCTCTAAGGCCTACGTAATTTAAGTACACCAGCTCCCGTTCATAATTTCCACATACAAATATCACATTTAGTCTCTGGGTCTAATGGCCTTCCAGACTTAGGTAATAAAATATGTTAACAAGCACATTTGTTTAGACATGCAAACTTTGCTTGGTCCGGAGTTTATATTTTCAAAATTATGGAAGGGAAATAGGCAGATGGACTGAATAATAATGAATGTTTATCAGGAGGTATGAGACGGTATATGATTAAGGTATTGACCGTGATGTTCCACAGCAAATGCCGGATGGGATTTTAAACAACTGTCATATCATAGGATGCTGTCTTTCCGACAGCCCTGTTCATCACCTGAGGACGGCTGCTTGCGTTGTGCACGAAACGTCGTGAGAATTGTATCTTATTATGTTTTATTTTTATCCTTTTATTTCCCTTCTACGTGACTTTACCGAAAGAACCAAGAATATGTGATATCATAGTTCACTCTCACACTTGCACTTTTTGACACAACTTCTTGCCATTAGTGAGCACCCATTAAGGCTGCCATTGCACACGACAGGGTCACATGGCTAGAACAAAACGTGCTTAACTGCCTTTGTCTCCCCAAAGACTATGTTCACGCATCATGTCAGGTTAGTTTGCAACATTTTCTGTCATCCAGCTGGGCCAAGATCGGAGCAAGACTTTTCACCCTGGCAACAGGAGAGCACAGACTACGTCTTTCTAACCGAACATTAAAACTCGCAATGACGTTTAAGAATCACAGTTGAGAGACAAGAGGCATACAAACTATTCAAAAGAAGAATTGAAATTTAACAAATTTAAAACTTAAAATCTCGTCAATGGTCCTCATACTTACCCAGGACACTGTTCGAGTTCCCACCCAGGCTATTAAAGACGACACCGTGACCACCAACGGAACACCGCGAGGAAAATGTTTGCAATATACCTATGGCTGAGTTGACCATAGATAAACTTCGCGCAGGATTCAACACCATGCTGCATTGGTGTTGTGCATGGTCAATAATCGCATCCCAGTTTCTGGGATTGTAGCAAAGCGCATTAACCACGGCGGCACCTCTCCCACTGCCGGCTGAACCGGATCGTTGGCTACATGACCCAGCCATTGGAGTTCTGCCCGTGCAAAGAAATCACTCCAGCCAATTTTCTTACGAACGCCTCGCGCAAACTCAACCGCAATATCTCCAGTATAAAACATAGAGCCTCTATGTGTTTTTTTATCTTTACCTGCACGCATGTGCTTCCCAGTTGACAGAGATTCTCATCGGAGAGAATTTGAGCTCACATGGCCAGACCACTCTGGGTTTATATTTTTGTTTTAGCGGTGTCATAAACTGTACATCCTAGCATTTTAAAAGCTGTTGTGTAACAGATTTCCTTTGACAATAAATATTTGTTTACACTTGTGCCGTAACTTCACGCTATTGAAGAAAAAAACATAAACCAGGAGCCTTTAAACTGACCCAGAACTTAGCTTTCCGGGAGATCTGATTTATGTTTACATTCTTCTTGCTTTAGAGGCCAACGTTGCATCACTTAATTCCAAATGTTACTTCTTCCCCCTGCTTCATTGGAATAACTTTACACCGCTGGGGCCACACAAGGCAGGTACTGTAATTACTACGACAACATAGCCGGATAATAATGACGCCCACGTTATGTCAAGGTATGCGCCCCAACCCTTGCCCATTCACCCCACTATCCATGAATTCCACTTAGCCCCCCCCCCCGTTAGCTCCAGGCTACAAGTCTTTATAAAGCACAAAGTCGATGACAAATGGACGGTAACCAACAACTCGTAATTCAAATGCCTTCCGTTACTTCCAATGCATCTTTAATGGCAGGGAGTTGCAGATGGAAATGCTCATTAATGTCGCCTTGTGGGCAGTGTGCTAACCCTGTGCCGTGGCAACCCATCGTTGCACCGTTCCGACATTATCACAGGTGCTCGCAATTGCCCCAACAGTCTGTCGAGGCGATACTGAGGAATCTTCGTCTTGTTTACGCACACGGCTTTGCCAGCACGTGCCTGGGTTTTCGAAGTGTGGTGCGGATGATGGGGTGTTTTCGGGATGCGCGTGTTCTTCATTGTGACACCCAGGTATGTTTGTTGGTCATTCCGCAATCTTAACTTCTCTGCCTTCAATCTTGATTTGAAGCTTTCGTGGCTGCAGGAATTAATACTCTTTGGTTATTTCGGTAAAGTCACGTAGTTAGAAATAATACAATAAAATAAAACATTTCTAAGAAAGTCTCCCTGGATCCATCGAACATTGTGGGAGGTGACTACGTCGATTTGCGTCCCGAAGCTAATTGTGAACATTTCATATTCCAATTGAAATATACTAGCCTCTGGATTGGAGAATCCACTAATGACTTCTCACAAAGCGGTATTTTATTTTTGTATCAACCCTGGAGCAGATGATGGGCCAAATAAGCAAATCACAACCAAGGATTTAAGCTTTTGCAGCCTTCTAATTGGTTCTTTCGGTAAAGTCACGTAGAATGGAAATAATAAAATAAATAAAACATAATAAAATAATTCTCACGACGTTTCGGCCACAACGCAAGCAGCCGTCCTCAGGTGGAGAACAGGTCTGTCGAGAAGCATTCAGACTCTGTCTTCTCGACAGACCTGTTCTCCACCTGATGACGGCTGCTTGCGTTGTGGCCGAAACGTCGTGAGAATTATTTTATTATGTTTTATTTTTATTATTTTATTATTTCCATTCTACGTGACTTTACCGAAAGAACCAAGAGGATGAATCCCTGCAGTCACGAAAGCTTTAAATCGAAATTTTGCAGCCTTTTTATTTGCGAGTCGAGTGTCTGCAAGAGGGCCACTCGGCTGGACCCCCTAGCACGGTGTGTGGGCTTGAGTGATGGCCCGCTCTCCTCCGTTCCGTGATCACAGTATCGCTCACTACGCACTCTGCTCTTAATCACCCCCGATTGCTTTGTGGGCACGGTGATATAATTTCGGCATTCCACCTGGGGACATATCATTACAAATAACCGTGGGTTGGTAATTAAAATGATCTCGCGTTATATAGCCTCGGCAGAGAGGACACGCGGAGTCCCGTTAACCACGATGGCTCTGTGGAAAATATGCTATTGTTACGGGAACTCCCAGATGAGCAATGACAATCGTCCAAGTTAGAATTACCATACGCAATGACAAACAGCTGTTCACATTGTGGTGTCTGGATCATTAAATGTGGTGACCTTTTGCAGAATGAAACGCATGAATGGACAATATTGGGAAGCGAACAAAAAATGTTGGAAAGAAAAGGTGGAATGAAGTTTGACAACCTGTGATCAGGTCTATAATAAACCAATGCTGAATATATTTTCTCAAAAATCCACAAATTAAGCTTTTATGTATTTATTTATTCAATCATTCCAATTCATTTTCAGACAGATAATGCTCGTAATAGTGTCAGTTTTATTTCATACGAGGGTAACGTCGCCGAGTATCAATTGCATATTTGACTCGCTGGGGACAGAGATATAGGGAGGGACTAGGCTCTAAAGAAAGCCGTCTCGGGTGTGGGCCAATCAACTTCAAGGACAGTGCATATTATTATCCTTATCAGAGTTGCTTCTTTTTGTTTGCTTTATTGACTACTTGTGTTGTGGTCATTGCAAACATGATGCCTTGAATAAAGGTGTCAGTTTTGTACCAGTTAAAAGGGTAAAAACCTACTATTATATTTTGCCACTGGTAAAAGAGATCTCATAGTGTAAATGCTTACCCCGAGCTCTCAATACTCTGATATTGCACTGTTTTTGAGTTGTACGCCTTCTGGTGTCATCTGGCCCTACACCAATGGGGACTAGGCTCTAAAGAAAGCCGTCTCGGGTGTGGGCCAATCAACTTCAAGGACAGTGCATATTATTATCCGTATCTTTTTGTTTGCTTTATTGACTACTTGTGTTGTGGTCATTGCAAACATGATGCCTTGAATAAAGGTGTCAGTTTTGTACCAGTTAAAAGGGTAAAAACCTACCATTATATAGGGAGATGTGTGAAAATGTAGAATATGTGAGCATCTATATGAAGTGAAGGTTACTCCACGCACATTGGTCGTTGGATAAAATATATATAATATATATATATAAAATAAATATATAGTACAAACTGCAGAATGTTTTACTCTACTTTATAAGTAAATGAATATATGATGTATGCCACATTAAGATCACGTTACTAGTTGTATGGACAGAAATTTACAGTTACACCCATGCACAACTACTGCACTGTGTGTGGGTGGTTAATTGTCCAGGGCGAATATGTGACGGTGAAATATGCGACATTGTACTCTACGACACTGCGATAGAGTCTGCCCTCCTATTACGCGTGTTTTCATGACGCAAATTGGAAATAACGCGATAAATGTATTTGGGAACATATTTTATATATATATAGTGCAGATGCGAATTGGATATAACGTGATTAAGTGAGCGGAACTACGTCGAGCGAGTAGGAATAAGCGGTTGTACGGCTGCATCGGCGTAGCATCACACAGGGCGGGATGCTTCTGGATGATTCTGGATACTACCCACTCGTCTCGTTCTTTGTTCAGCCTGCGTATGAATCCCACGTGTTATCGCGAACCATGCTTTCACCCTCTATTATTTATTGTAAGGGGCCGTCCATAAATGACGTCACGCACCTAGGGGGGTCAGACATTTGTAACGATGTGTGATAAGGGCCGGAGGGGGGTTTGAGAAATGTGACGTCATATCAAAATGCGCAACTTTAAATAAACATTAAATTGTTATAACAACACTAATTGTTATAACAACACTCCTACAACATCAGAGTGCAGCGCCACATTAAATACTCACTACAATGACAATAGTTTAAAGCGATTTGAAGCATGTTTTCTTTTCAAAATGGAAATATGGTTTGGGGGGGGGGGCAGGGCTTTGTGACGTCAAATTTGAGGGGGGTCTGACTTTTTTTGACGAGGGGGGGGGGGTCAAAAATCGTCCAAAATCGCGTGACGTCATTTATGGACGGCCCCTAACGCGATTTTCCGGGAACGCAACTACCGCCGCGTCACAGAACAGACTGCATTTGGCCAATTTCGAAATGTGTCTTTTTTTTGCATGTGGCACGAAACTCGAGCACCGCATTCAGAGAAAACCCCACGCATATGAGGGGAGTAACGTTCAGCACCAGAAAACCACTTGCCGTACTGCCATCAGCGGGCCACATCATAGCCTGGAAGTTTGGGAGTCTCACAGAACATGAGGATCTTCGAAATGAGCCACCAGCTCTGCCTGTAGAATGCACTGGGTTACAACAGACGTGCACAAGCATATCAGGTTATTTCTAGCAGTCGAGCATTGCCAGCTGAGACAGAAGTAGGGCACAGGCACCACCAGAGTTTGTGGCTGGCTGATTTATATAAACAAAGCAGCTGTCAAAACCTGGACGAGGAGAAGGAGGAGAGGAATAAGGTCGTGGCTGTGTTTATGCAATGTCTCCATTTTAATCTCCTTTGTTACAGAATGTAGACGTAGAGTGCAGTCAAACACATTTCACTGGTTGTCTGTGTGGAGTGGTGGTGCAGTTATTATAATCGCACCGTGCGATAAACCTGTAGACATGAGTTCGATTCCTGGCCAGATCGAACGTCCGTGGTGAGTGCTATCTGGTCTCCCCCCTCCTTGACCAACTCGAACTTTCCAGCAATGAGATGCCCTTTTTTTAAAATTTGCAACGCATTACAATGAAAACGTTACGTACGTCGGTGTTCATTTCGTGTTCAAACAGCGTAACAGCGTGGAGAGACGATATAGCCAAGGGGTGAGTTAAAAAAAAAACATTAACCAGAGGCAGGGATGCAAACCTGGGTTATTCTCACGTTAAACTGTCATCTCGAGGCCTATCGCCTCGCATACAGCTCCTCCAGACACAAGAAGATTCGTTATTCCTCCTTAAGATCTGCGGCCTTGCCTGAGCCTTGCCCTCCTCCACCCCCCACTTGCCCGTGTCCTCGTGTCTCATCTGTCCCTACGCCATTCAGCTCCCTCACTTGTACGGGTGGCCTTGAGCTTCCAGTGGTGCACAATGTTTATCGCCGTGGCACGGGGCCAGTTTCTCCACAAAAGATCAAGTGGTCGCAGTCAGGGTCGACGACAAAGCCAATTTTCTAGGCTGGAAAGGGAATGGAATCATGTGAGAAAAAAATGCATGTTTAGAAAAACTTACATTCTAGATTTGAAGCTTTCGTGACTGCAAGGATTCATATTCTTAGGTTATTTCGGTAAAGTCACGTAGGTAAAAAAATTTAATTAATAAAAGTAAAATAAAAATAAAATAAAAATCACGACGTTTCGGAGGCAACACAAGCTTCCGTCTTCAGGTGGAACCGTCACAGCACGCTTGCTGTATCAAGTAAATGAGAAAAGGGGGCCTGTCCTGGCTCCTCCCCCCTCAACCAGTATATATACGGGGTTGGATCTCTTGGAATTTCTCATTTACTTGATACAGCAAGCGTGCTGTGACGGTTCCACCCTGAAGACGGAAGCTTGTGTTGCCTCCGAAACGTCGTGATTTTTATTTTATTTTTATTTATTTCACTTTTATTAATTTTAATTTTTTACCTACGTGACTTAACCGAAAAAACCCAAGAATATGAAACTTACATTGGGGGTCTACGTGCGAGATGTGGGGGGCACCTTTGGAAATGCCACGGCTGAAGAGGAGGGCACCTCCAGATGCACTACGAGGGCAGGGGATGGCTATGGAAATGCTTTGAGTAGCCACCTTTGCAAATGCCACGAGGCGCGAATACACCTCGTGCCGGCCCTGCGTAGGATGACGAATGCTGACTTCCTCCAAAGTGCCGAATGGTTATCAATGTCGTGACCCTCCCCGAGATGACGGGCTGAGTGAATGCCAAACAGGATTTGAACTTGTGAACTTTGCTTGCGAGCCAAACACTCTGCCTCTGTCACCCGGCTGATTTACATTATTGGTCGCTCAGAGAATAATAATGAATAGGACGGTGGATTACGCCGCATGCCGGCGGAAAACGGGCACATGTTTGTTTCGTGTCTGCATCGGGCCCCGTTGAGATTAATTGGCCGAAGTGGCGTAGACGAAAACAAAAAGAACACAAATCTCAACTGGAACATAGCACGTGGAACTAAACAAATAAACACGAATAAAGTACCTCGCAGAGAGAAATAGACTTAATGGATAAACAACAAAATGTAATGTTAATATTACATTTCAGGGTAAATACCATAGATTCTTGGCATGCACGTGTTATGAATTATTAATTGTTGAGAGGGTGCGTGGGCAATTTGTTGTTGTCGTGAAATAAACTTACACTCAGATGGCTGCCAGCCAGTTGGGCTTTAGAGCCAACTCAACAATCTTCTAGCGTCAAGAAAACGAGTCCTCATGTTTGAATTGCGTGCAGCCAGTCAACTTATGGATATATGGAGATGAGCCCATTGCCAAATCGTTCGAAATGTGCCCGATCTCATTAGAACTGGGAAGCTAAGCAGATTTTGAGCTTGGATAGGCAGTGCAGCAATATATATTGTTGTACTGCTCTTCTATGCCAACCCATACTGACCAGTATGGTCAAATAACCCCCACAACCTACTCGGCAAGGGAAGGCCTTTATTCAGCAAAAGACTGACCTCAGGGCTTTACATGCAGAACTTAATCTCATCTGGATCTGTCTGGGTCGGCGACCTGTGAAATATTATGTTTGTACCCAACACACCACATCCATCACACCTTTCGCTCCTATATCTGTGTCTACGAGCACATGCCTGGTCCAGTTCACCAGCGACCTGGAAATATTCACTGACAAATTAAGCCCCGTGTACTGCGGTCATGTGGGTGGAAGCCAGATGGCCCAATAAATCCATTTTGGTGAAAGCACAATCAAGCGCCACTGTAAAAAAAATTGTCAAACCCTACTTGCTATACTGCATTCCACTGCCAATTTCACACAATAGCTCCATCTGAATGTGATCAACCGATGTGACATTGCAAGTACTGTACGTACTGCACTCGGATTTACAGGTAAATTACTATCGTGTATGTTTGTGTGGACTTGAATCTCCCCGTTGTGTGCATGTGTCGCTCTAAACAGCCTCTTTGTGTTTACAATATGTAATGATAGACGTATCTGCAGCTCAGTGCACAACAGCCCACGCTGAGGGCACCTTTATCAAGTAGCTCACTTAGCAGACTCGCTAAACAGGGATAAGAGCAGCCTTATAGATGTACGTATGTTGAACTTTTTTCTCACCGTACGTAGCCAACCGTGCTCATCGGAGGTGCGGATATACGTCACTGTTGTTGGCCGTGAGTGGGAAATATAATGTGACCTATATGTGCAGGTACACTCATTACAGAATTAACCAAACATCCCAAACGCAGCCCCCTTTTTGAAAGATAGCCTGAGGACTCGGAGAGGCTTTCCTGGATACATAACTTATTTAAATAACCAGTGAACAAACAGTGTTGTGGTAAGTCAATTCAGTTTCCCACAATGCTCCAATCGCGACAATTCCAAGGGAAACTGGGGGCTCATTTGCGATGTTTGTTAATAGCCACGACCAAGTGGGCAACCCATTTGCTTTTTCTCATGTCAGAAAACACCAACTCTGTTTTCACACACGTAGGTCTTTTTTTATTATCGCTGAAAAGGTGAAGTGGTTCTGTGGGTCAAACGTTTGCAGGATGGTACTCCTCCTCTCTCTTGCCAGCCGACAAAAAGATGCTGGAAGGTGACACTGACGGCTGCTCTGTGCTTCCAGTGTTCAGAGTCCTGCTTAAGGCACGGCTCCGGCTGGAGCACGCGTACCACACACATGTCGGTGATGTGCGTGTCTTCTTCGAACGTTGGGGAGCCGGAAAAGCCCTCTGTACCAGCGTGGACGGCACCCTCGTGTTTACCTTCTGAAGCGCTCGCTCGTTACCGTGGCGTGCGCGATGACCACCACAACCACTTGACTTTTCTTTCGTGTTGTGCGCGGTGCTTTGAGCGCCACAGCGCGTGGATTTGTAGCGTTTATTTTCATTTGTTTGCTGGTGACTTTGTGTATTTCATATCGAAATCGCCTCCAGTGCTTCTGCTGCTGGCGGCAATAAAAGTTGTTTAAAAGTCTAAAGTCTTGCCAGCCCTGAGCCAATGGGTATAAATTCTACATTGCTCAGGTGGAAGCCAGCATCACTCGAGGACAAACTACTGTTGTCTTCCCGCAAATGTGGTTGCGTTCAATTGATCCCAGCTATTATCAATGCACTCATCATATATTTCAGATCATAACCATTCGAATTTAAAGTAACCTTACAATATGAGCACGAGCTTGCAGTGGCCATATTAAGTCGCTGTTAAAAAGAAGAGTTTCTAATGGTGCCGTGTATACATGCGGTACCCTACATGCATGTACGCACAGATACTGTAGTGTCGTTTGTTTAAATTTAAACTTTAAATCATGTCAAAATTTAAACAGAACGCTCCCATTTCCAAAATAGGACCTGGGAATAGAAATGCCCCATGTATAATGCAGCAATGTTTTTTTCTATACGTAAATATTTATACCTATTCATGTTATGTCACTGCAGTATGAAACTAAAATATTGTAGAACAAATGCACTTGGAAACAGCAGTGCTCTTGTAAAGCCATTCGATGTGGGTTAAAATAAATACATTTGGCAAATGGAGATCTATCGTGCAAAAGACGAAGCTCCCCCGTATAGCCTTAACAGACTTTTGGGACAAGAGCTGTTAGTGATCACTTGTGAAAGTCAGCACGGCACTCAAGGGAGTGGGTGGCCAGCATCACGCCCGACCGCCTTTGTCTCCCGATTGGCGATGTTTGCACACTGCAGCAGGTACTCTTTTGAGGCTGAGTCCACCTATCGATTCTTTGTGCGCACACACGTAAACTGGCTGCACATGCAGTTGAATACCAATGCGTGTACAGTGATGGCATGCAGTATAGATGTGCATGTTAAAGGTACTGGACGAGGATATTGATAACGGGATTTGGCCAGTTCTGAGCTTGAACGTCAACCCTCTTTAAAATAAAAAAAACCGAGGAATTGAGTTATGAAAACATGTATCGTATTTTGATTCAGCACCCTTCAACTTCTACAGATTGCTACAAACAAATTATCAAAAGATTAGTTTTTTTTTATCGTATTTCATCTTTGGAGTTTACATCCTTCAAAATTCCTAGATACAAACTTTGAATTGCCTAGATTCAAAAAAACTAATTTAATATTTCTGCTTTCAATTTTGGGGAACCAATTGATCACATATTGATTACGTATTTGGATTCAACACCTTTCATTTTGGGGTGTACAAACATTTCTTGTAAATCATTTTGTCGACGGGAGTGGGCAAAATCTTTGCGCACACCAATTCTGTCATTGCCAAAAAATTATCCTTTTCATGCAAAAAATCTGCCAGTAATATCCAAAGACTAAATTATATTTAATTTCAGCTTTCTAGACCTTCTAGAACAGGGGTTCCCGAACCCCGAGCCGTGGGCCGGTACCAGTCACGTGGCCTCTTAGGAACCGGGCCGCACAGCAGCAGGAGGTGAGAGCGGTGAGTCGGCACGTGGCCCGCCCATTATTTTATTATTGACCACTTCCGTCCGCGCCTCTTTCCCTGCACTGCGCACTTGTCACAGTCACAGTTTTGGTAAGCCCACAAGCTCTAACCCCAAGTAGACAAAATGAGTAAAACAAACAAACGTCGCTGGAGAGCTTCTTTGAAAATGGGGAAAGACCCAATGATAACCCCCCCCCCACCCCCGGTCCGTGAAAAAATTGTCTTCCACGAAACCAGTTCCTGGTGCCAAAGAGGTTGGGGACCGCTGTTCTAGAACATCACTGTCACTTACATCCGCCCACTCATGACCGTCAATGACACCAACAAGTAATGGTTTAACATAGGACATCACTTCAATGTGTATTGATCTATATACTCTTCATGTGTGTTTTCTATATCCAGTATTTGTTTAAAAATATCACTACAATATACATGCACATCAATTACGATCGATATGCCAATGTCGAAATCTGCTAGCAACGATGGGTGACAATTCATGCATCGATATTGACAAATCAATTGTTGTACTGTTCGTCTATGTTCCCCGCCTTCAACATCTCGCACTGACCAGCGTGGTGAAGTATAGTCAAAAAAACATCCATGACTCCAATGGCGTGGGGAGGCATTGATCATGCAGTGGACTGACAATGGTCTGCAGATTATGAATGATGATGTGTTACATGTGCGCCTGCGTAGGTAATCGCAGTGCCAGTGCATCACCGGTGTATCGCATCATTACGGGTGTAAACAGCGCCTCTCATGTATCACACAATGTTGAATAAGCTTTGCTGGCTGGCTGGCTGGAGGGAGGGACAAACGGACGGTCGATTCTATAGACGCGACCGCTGCTCGTTTTTATATATATAACTAAAAAACCCAACACGTTCGTGCATAACACTGCCCTCGGGGTGAAAAATATACAATAGGCGACGTTTCAGACAATGACCCTTTTTCATAGCAGAGTGTATATTTAATTTCCCCGCTTTGTTATTTTTGTTGTGCAGTATCACTCATTTTTTTGTATTTTATTATAATTGTATGAGTGGGTGGTTGTATAGGCTGCTCGTCATCTCAGTCAGTCGACCCGTGGCACCTGCTGGGTCTGCCCCGTGACCTCCTGCCAGCGGGCGTTCGACACTTCACGTGGCCTCAACGTGCACCTAGCCTGGCACAAGCGCCGTGAAGACGTCACCGCCACTTCGTGGCGAATGGCGGTTGTTGTTGTTGTTACAGGCTACTCCACTACCTGAGTTCCTCTGCCATGTGCGTGTTGTGTTGGATGTGCTGCGTTTTGGTATTGCGCTATAGGGTTACCTCACTGCACAATATTATTGTTCCCTTGGGGGCCGTCCATAAATGACGTCACGCACCTAGGGGGGGGGGTCAGACATTTGTGACGATGTGTGACGAGGGGGGGGGGGGTTGAGAAATGTGACGTCACATCAAAATGCGCAACTTTAAATTAATATATACAACACGTTCTACTTAATTAAATAGACGTTTTAAAAATGTTTTTCCTACAACATCAGAGTGCAGCGCCACATTAAATACGCACTACAATGACAATAGTTTGAAGCATGTTTTATTTTTTTTGGGGGGGGCAGAGCTTTGTGACGTCATATTTGAGGGGGGGTCTGACTTTTTGTGACGCCGTGTGACGACGAAGAGGGGGGGTAAAAAATCGTCCAAAATCGCGTGACGTCATTTATGGACGGCCCCTTATTACCAAGCAAATCATTTGGTTGGCAGCGGTGCGCAAGCAGAATTGACAAAGAAAGGCAACACGACGCATTCGTCGATAGAAAACAAACAGTCGACGTTTCGGGCAAATGGCCCTTCTTCATAGCACACCCCAGCGTTGTGTGTGCTGTGTTGGTGTGTGTTGGGTTGGTGTGTGCTGTGTTGGTGTTTGCTGTGTTGGTGTGTGTTGGGTTGGTGTGTGCTGTGTTGGTGTGTGCTGTGTTGGTGTGTGCTGTGTTGGTGTGTGTTGGGTTGGTGTGTGCTGTGTTGGTGTGTGCTGTGTTGGTGTGTGCTGTGTTGGTGTGTGCTGTGTTGGTGTGCGCTGTGTTGGTGTGTGTTGGGTTGGTGTGTGCTGTGTTGGTGTGTGCTGTGTTGGTGTGTGCTGTGTTGGTGTGTGTTGGGTTGGTGTGTGCTGTGTTGGTGTGTGCTGTGTTGGTGTGTGCTGTGTTGGTGTGTGCTGTGTTGGTGTGTGTTGGGTTGGTGTGTGCTGTGTTGGTGTGTGCTGTGTTGGTGTGTGCTGTGTTGGTGTGTGCTGTGTTGGTGTGTGCTGTGTTGGTGTGTGCTGTGTTGGTGTGTGTTGGGTTGGTGTGTGCTGTGTTGGTGTGTGCTGTGTTGGTGTGTGCTGTGTTGGTGTGTGTTGGGTTGGTGTGTGCTGTGTTGGTGTGTGCTGTGTTGGTGTGTGCTGTGTTGGTGTGTGCTGTGTTGGTGTGTGCTGTGTTGGTGTGCGCTGTGTTGGTGTGTGTTGGGTTGGTGTGTGCTGTGTTGGTGTGTGCTGTGTTGGTGTGTGCTGTGTTGGTGTGTGCTGTGTTGGTGTGTGCTGTGTTGGTGTGTGCTGTGTTGGTGTGCGCTGTGTTGGTGTGTGCTGTGTTGGTGTGTGCTGTGTTGGTGTGTGTTGGGTTGGTGTGTGCTGTGTTGGTGTGTGCTGTGTTGGTGTGTGCTGTGTTGGTGTGTGCTGTGTTGGTGTGCGCTGTGTTGGTGTGTGCTGTGTTGGTGTGTGCTGTGTTGGTGTGTGCTGTGTTAGTGTGTGCTGTGTTGGTGTGTGCTGTGTTGGTGTGTGCTGTGTTGGTGTGCGCTGTGTTGGTGTGTGTTGGGTTGGTGTGTGCTGTGTTGGTGTGTGCTGTGTTGGTGTGTGCTGTGTTGGTGTGTGCTGTGTTGGTGTGTGTTGGGTTGGTGGGTGCTGTGTTGGTGTGTGCTGTGTTGGTGTGTGCTGTGTTGGTGTGTGCTGTGTTGGTGTGTGCTGTGTTGGTGTGTGTTGGGTTGGTGTGTGCTGTGTTGGTGTGTGCTGTGTTGGTGTGTGCTGTGTTGGTGTGTGTTGGGTTGGTGTGTGCTGTGTTGGTGTGTGCTGTGTTGGTGTGTGCTGTGTTGGTGTGCGCTGTGTTGGTGTGCGCTGGGTTGGTGTGTGCTGTGTTGGTGTGTGCTGTGTTGGTGTGTGCTGTGTTGGTGTGTGCTGTGTTGGTGTGCGCTGTGTTGGTGTGTGCTGTGTTGGTGTGTGCTGTGTTGGTGTGTGTTGGGTTGGTGTGTGCTGTGTTGGTGTGTGCTGTGTTGGTGTGTGCTGTGTTGGTGTGTGCTGTGTTGGTGTGTGCTGTGTTGGTGTGTGTTGGGTTGGTGTGTGCTGTGTTGGTGTGTGCTGTGTTGGTGTGTGCTGTGTTGGTGTGTGTTGGGTTGGTGTGTGCTGTGTTGGTGTGTGCTGTGTTGGTGTGTGCTGTGTTGGTGTGTGCTGTGTTGGTGTGCGCTGTGTTGGTGTGCGCTGGGTTGGTGTGCGCTGTGTTGGTGTGTGCTGTGTTGGTGTGTGCTGTGTTGGTGTGTGCTGTGTTGGTGTGCGCTGTGTTGGTGTGTGTTGGGTTGGTGTGTGCTGTGTTGGTGTGTGCTGTGTTGGTGTGTGCTGTGTTGGTGTGTGCTGTGTTGGTGTGTGCTGTGTTGGTGTGCGCTGTGTTGGTGTGTGTTGGGTTGGTGTGTGCTGTGTTGGTGTGTGCTGTGTTGGTGTGTGCTGTGTTGGTGTGTGTTGGGTTGGTGTGTGCTGTGTTGGTGTGTGTTGGGTTGGTGTGTGCTGTGTTGGTGTGTGCTGTGTTGGTGTGTGCTGTGTTGGTGTGTGCTGTGTTGGTGTGCGCTGTGTTGGTGTGTGTTGGGTTGGTGTGTGCTGTGTTGGTGTGTGCTGTGTTGGTGTGTGCTGTGTTGGTGTGTGCTGTGTTGGTGTGTGTTGGGTTGGTGTGTGCTGTGTTGGTGTGTGTTGGGGAGCGGTAGCGTTGCGGTCAGCGCGCTGCGCTGCGAACCCGGCCACCCGAGTTCCATTCCCGCTCACGGGCCAACACGAGCGACGATCATTTGATCCAGTTCTGGACCTCCTCTATGTCGACTCGGCCTGAACAAAAAACTGAGTACCTGGTGCGATGTGTAATCATCGCCACTGGGGAGACAAAGGCGGCCGGCGAGTGGTGCTGGCCAACCCCCTTCATAAGTGCAAGCTCGCGAGCCAACAGTCCGTTAATGGCTTGTACGAGGGGGGATCTTTGAGTGGTTGGTGATCTAGGACTCCAGGCTACACCACACACTGCCCAGGCTACACCACACACTGCCCCAGGCTACACCACACTGCCCCAGGCTACACCACACACTGCCCCAGGCTACACCACACACTGCCCCAGGCTACACCACACACTGCCCCAGGCTACACCACACACTGCCCCAGGCTACACCACACTGCCCCTGGCTACACCACACTGCCCCAGGCTACACCACACACTGCCCCAGGCTACACCACACACTGCCCCAGGCTACACCACACTGCCCCAGGCTACACCACACACTGCCCCAGGCTACACCACACACTGCCCCAGGCTACACCACACTGCCCCAGGCTACACCACACACTGCCCCAGGCTACACCACACACTGCCCCAGGCTACACCACACACTGCCCCAGGCTACACCACACACTGCCCCAGGCTACACCACACACTGCCCCAGGCTACACCACACACTGCCCCAGGCTACACCACACTGCCCCAGGCTACACCACACACTGCCCCAGGCTACACCACACTGCCCCAGGCTACACCACACACTGCCCCAGGCTACACCACACACTGCCCCAGGCTACACCACACTGCCCCAGGCTACACCACACACTGCCCCAGGCTACACCACACACTGCCCCAGGCTACACCACACACTGCCCCAGGCTACACCACACACTGCCCCAGGCTACACCACACACTGCCCCAGGCTACACCACACTGCCCCAGGCTACACCACACACTGCCCCAGGCTACACCACACACTGCCCCAGGCTACACCACACACTGCCCCAGGCTACACCACACACTGCCCCAGGCTACACCACACACTGCCCCAGGCTACACCACACTGCCCCAGGCTACACCACACACTGCCCCAGGCTACACCACACACTGCCCCAGGCTACACCACACACTGCTCCAGCCTACACCACACACTGCCCCAGGCTACACCACACACTGCCCCAGGCTACACCACACACTGCCCCAGGCTACACCACACACTGCCCCAGGCTACACCACACACTGCCCCAGGCTACACCACACACTGCCCCAGGCTACACCACACACTGCCCCAGGCTACACCACACACTGCCCCAGGCTACACCACACACTGCCCCAGGCTACACCACACACTGCCCCAGGCTACACCACACACTGCCCCAGGCTACACCACACACTGCCCCAGGCTACACCACACACGGCTCTATATTTAGAACCTCGTCTGACTTGGCTGCCTTCCAGACTCTCACGCGGGAGCCTCCGCGAAGGGGGGAGACGAGGAGGAGGAGGAGGCAGCGGTGCCCCCCCCCCTCCTTTGGATGAGAAGCGAGCGCGAGGGCTTCTCTTTATTGCCCCCCCCCCTACCTCTCTCTCTCTTCCCGGTATTTATTTATTTCACTCGTAAGTGGCCGGAGCAGCGAACACCATCCCCTCCTCACCTCCCCCCCTCGTCTCTCAAGCGCTCGTCCCCCTCTCCAGCAGCACCAGCACGGCGACACTCGGGGGAGCGCTGCAGGAGAAGCTGCTGCCGCTGCTGCTGCTGCTGCTACACCAACGGGGAGCCGAGAGCAGTCATTGTCTCCTGCACGGGCTGTTGCGACCACGACACGCAATCCTCACATAGGACAGAGGCTATGTATTTACGAGCACCCAATGCACGCGGCCATAGGTATGCTAACGGGTTGTTTTCATAGAGGCGCACCAGTTCAGAGAGACACGTTGAAACAGTCTGTGCGTTCGGCTTGTACACGCACACCGATGCGCGCAGGTAGGGGCTATAAGGCATGCAGTTCTCGGGGTTCTACACGATTCACACACACACAGCATCAGCAGCAGCGGCAGGGAAATGAACAACACGGCACCAGTTGAGATGGTAGGATACACGCACTCGGTCTAGATCACACCGGGCTACGCGCGCGGGTTACGGTGACGCTCAAGAGTGACTATTTGTGAATCCGTTGCCTACCCCGATGTAGGTAGACAGCTGAAGCGTACGCCAGTTGTGTGTGGGGGTTCCCCCCCCCCTCCTTCGTCTTCTTCCATTCCTTGGGCGGCGATAGCGTTGACAGCACGGGCTGGCTTGTGGGCTATTGTTGTAAGCCGCCGAGGCTGGGTTGTTGATTATTGAATACCGCGGTCGAAGGCGACGACTCCGACTCCGTCACGTGGAGGGCAACCACAGCGCGCAAGAGGTCCGTGCCAACACCGTCAGAATTTGTGAACACAATCGTCGCGAGTTGGTGGCCACATTAAGTCGTTTACCGAATTGCGGCGAGACTTTTTTTTACATGCAAATTTTTTTTTTATCAGAGTCACAGACGTACGAACGTATACTTCATTGTGTTGTAACTCGATGACAGACCCGAAATAACATAGCGTCAGATGTATTCGTTGGCGATGCGTGCGTTGAGAAACCGCTCCGTTTGGAAATGTAACCTTGCAAGACCGGTTTAGGTATATGGGGGTACGCGTTACCGATGTTATATTTGCACGGTGCACTTGCACGTTAATTACATACGAATTTAAACACGCATTGTCATATAATAACAACAACATAGGGAGGTTACCGAGAAACACTCGGCAATGTGGGTGAACAGGCAGTACACGATAATGTATCGATAGCTGCACAATCTGTGCGATCGATAGGTCTGCAACTATCAACAACCACACATACATAGTAAGTCGTCAGGCAAATCGACTACGTACACAGGCATAGTCTATGGATGCACATCAATTCTAGGACACATACAATCTGGGACATACACACGTGCGCTAAACTACATACACATCAATCTCGGCAAAATACACTTTCCTGATGGTAAATAGGCTACCTAGAGGTACCCATTCTATAAATAAATACACGAATCTATAGGTCGATCGCTTATAGATACACACACACCAAGAAATACACGTACACACTTTGACATACACAAAAATACACATTGAGGTCGATCATCAATCAGCAGCACGATCCTACTCTCAAATTACGAAGACCCCTCCCCTATAACCTCAACAAGACTCTTGGGGTAAGTGCAGCTAGCGAGACACACAACACCCATAGCCTGTAACAGACTGTTGGGACAAGTTCTGTTGGCGAGCACCTATTAAGATCAGTCTGGCAATCAAAGAGGGTTGGTTGGTGGTGGCCAGTCTTCCATACACACACAAGACAAAGACACACACACACAAACTCTCACGCACGTACCAACTAGTACTCGTACACAGCACACAGCACACTGCGCGGGGGGGCTACAAGGAGACATTGCGAGCCCCGTGGTATCAACAACAGAATTCGGCGTAGGCGGCACACAGATTGGAAGAGACGATGCCGTTCTTCTACATCGTGGACGACCTGCCCCAGTCGCCGTGCGCGCCCCGGCTGGAGCACTTCGTGGAGCAGCACCACCACCGCCAGTACCGCCCCAGCGCCATCCGCAGCCGCGCCGAGCGCCTTCAGGAGCCCCCCGGGCGCGACCCGCGGCGATTCGCGGAGCTGCGCGCCGATTGCCTCCGCAGCGGCTCCCTCTACGTGGACCGCGACTTCCTCGCAGGGGACGCAGTGCTGGGGCCCTCGCTGTGCGACCAGCGGTGCAGTTGGCGCAGGCCCACGGTCAGAGGTGGTGGGTGGTGGTGGTTGGTGGTGGTGCGTGGGTGGTGGTGGTTGGTGGTGGTGCGTGGGTGGTGGTGGTGGTGGTTGGGTGGTGTGTGGTTGGTGGGTGGTGGTTGGTGTTGGTGGTGGGTGGTGGTGGGTGGTGGTGGTGGTGCGTGGTTGTGGGTGGGTGGTGGTGGGTGGTGGTGATGGTGGGGGGTGGTGGTGGGTGGGTGGTGGTGGTGAGTGGTGGGTGGTGGTGGTGAGTGGTGGGTGGTGGTGGGTGGTGGTGGTGAGTGGTGGGTGGTGGTGGGTGGTGGTGGGTGGTGGGTGGTGGTGGGTGGTGGGTTGGTGAGTGGTGGTGAGTGGTGGTGAGTGGGTGGTGGGTGGTGCTGGTTGGTGGTGCTGGTGGGTGCTGGTGATGGTGGTGGTGGGTGGTGCTCAGGGTGTGTGACTTTACTGTGTGTTGGAAAAAGAGCTTCAGAGCTCATCGGATTCCTCCGGTATTAAATATTCAGATTCTGGAAATTAAACGTAAAAACGACGTTTCGGGCAATGGGCCTTCTTCAGATTTGTGTGCAATGACGAATAGCCACCGCACATGCATCGTTGATTAATGTTTTAATGAAAATGGGCCATTGCACGAAACGACGTCTATTTTTTTTTTCGTTCTTTAAAGGCAATGTTATTGACGGATGTGAGTTTTTGTTGTTATTTGTGGTTGCGGACCACTGCCAATGCATTGCCACCGAATAATTTGAGTGTGCCTTTGTTAGAGTTAGTGGGGAGCGGTGGCGCAGTGATCAGCGCACTGTGCTACAAACCTGGTAACCTGAGTTACATTCCTGCCAACATCGGTGACGAATATCTGAACCGGTCTTGGGCCTCCCCGAGATCGGTTCAACCTTGAATGAGCCCTGTACCTGATGGAGTGTGTAAACATCGGCATTGGGGATACAAAGGTGACCGACCGGGCGTGGTACTGGCCACCCACACCCTCGTGTGCTGTTCCGGCTTTAAAAGATGTGCTCGCAAGCAGCACTTCAAAAGTCTGTTGGAGGCTATACGGGGTTGATAGGTTACTCTGTGTGTCACTGTTAAAGAGTGTAGCATACATGACGTTACCATGCCAATATCAGCGTTGTGTCAATGTGTGCAACATTTTGCGAGGAAGCATATTATGCCATTGTGTCTATTTGACCTGGGTCGGTGTCAGTGTGTGGGTCAATGTGTGGGTCAATGTGTGTGTGTGGGGAGCGGTAGTGTAGCGGTTAGCGTGCTGCGCTACGAACCTGGCAACCCGGGTTCGATTCCCGCTCACGACCAACACCAGTGACGATTGTCTGAACCGGTCTTGGGCCTCTCCTAGGTCGACTCAGCCTCAAATGAGGACCTGGTGCATAAAAAGTATCGAAAATGGCTATTATTCCCCACAAACTTTGCTTTTGTAACCAGGACCTTATGTGAAGGAATGACACAAATGCACAGCACGTTTTCTCATTGAAAATAAATGTCAAAATATCACTGTCCTGGTCATAGAAGCAACGTTTGTGGGGAATAATAGCCATTTTCTGCACTTTTGATGCATAACCAATTAGGAAATAACACTCACTACCCAGGGACAAAATATTGTTTTTGTTACACAGTGAATTATCATTGCGCAATCGGTGCGAGTGTCCGTGCATCCAGTGGCAGCATGTTGGCGTAATAAGGTACGTGAACTTGGTGAGAACCCACTGAGATCAAAAGCGCTGCCTTGCAAAATATTATTTTGCATAAAAACACCGTGATGTTTTGTACACGATTATGCAGAGAGAGAGAGAGAGAGCGCGTTTTGTAAATTATAATTGTAAGGCACTCAGGAGTTTTCGATACCAATTGGGGATTTGTGGGCCATAGAGACAGAGAGAGATGGAGAAAACGAGACTCTCAGATGCAGAGATATAAACAAAAGAAGCACCAGGTACAGACACTATCATTTACATACGGTCAGAGAGAGAGAGAGACACACACACACCAGACACACACAGGCAATGAGAGACATAGTCATAAACAGATAGATATAGCTTGAGACAGACACATAGAAACGCAGAGAGAGACATAGCCTGAGAGAGAGAGACACCCAGATAAAACTTACACGTGAAATTCTGAAACAGCCCAAAGGAGATGGGGGGGGGGAACTTGGAACAGGCACACTTGCAAAGATGAAGCTGTTTGGAATTAAAAGAAGAAAATCCACAACAAAGTGGATGTGTTAAAAAAGTGAGCGAACGTGCAATCTGTTTCGGACAAAAAAAACTTCTTTCTCTGCACCGCTAAATTTAAAGCGTACGACAATACCTGATTTTATCGCCGGCATGTTTTGCGGTGCAGAGGAGAAATGAAAAGGCTGAGAGGAAATGGAATACGTTGATTTTATACGGCAACTTGTGTGTGTTTTTTTTAGGAACTGCAATTATATTAGAAGTCATTGTGGCCCGCACAAAATTCCAGGATATTACATTTGTATTCCATTAGCGCCATTACATATGTTCCCCGTCTGTGTTTCTGCACTAAAGCTGCATTATTTATCTGCATGTTATTTCGAAATCAACATTTTATTTTAGTCTGCGCATTACGTAATATTTTTTTGCTAACCTTCGTGCTCCATATTTTCTATGCGGAGATGTAAGGGACTTTATCTTTGAGAAACCACTGATTAAATAATGCATTGCATTTACAAGTAATAATGATGATCATGCAATTGTGTGTCCTTAACATTGCCACAGCTCGGTAGCTGGTGGTACGAGGCTGGGTTAAAGACAGCACTTAGGTGTAGAAATCAGTCTCTGTTTGAAGCAGAATTGGGAAAGCTGAGTGTCTGGCATTGCCACAATGGAACACAATCACCACCACCACTTATTATCGTCATTTTACATGTACAATTTTTGGCACAGGTGTCAATGCACAATTTAAACACACAGCTAAAGTCACACTCCCTTCGACATCGTGATGAATTTATTTTGAAAAAATCGTGCAATAAAAAACACTACATTTCAAAATGAATGGGGAAGTGGTACCGCAGTGGTTAGGGTATTGCGCTGTGAACCCCAGCAACCTGAGTTTGATTCCCCACCACGGATAATATCAGTAGCGAGTGACGGCTGAATCGATTATGGGTCCTCTCCTTTGCCAAACGGCGCTGACCAGCATGGATAAGTGTGATCAAACAACCCCCAATGACAAACATGGTCTGGGCAAGCCATCATTCATCATTGTATTGCCAGAGGGAGTGGTGCATTATTATTTTAAGATTTTAAAAATTCTAAATATCTCCCTGCCCCAATCTTTGTTAGTCCTGAGCCTGGAGTGTGGAAATTGCTTATTCCTTTGGTAGGGGGCCAGTGTCTGCATCGGCTAGACACAGGAAAACAATTGTTCACTTTTTGACTCACAGCAGCAGAGGAGAAAGGTTTAACATCCGATTGTCACGGTCGGCTACGTACGGTGCGAGTGAAGTTCAACATACACAGACGGTGGTCATTACGGGTTTGTGAAGGGAGAGCCCAGCACTCGTACAGATAATGTTAGCTGCGGACGGCAATCGAACTCAGGTCGCCGGGTTCATCGCATAGTGTGCCAACCGCTGCACCACCACTCCACCCCTGACAGACATTTTTACTTTTCGTGGATATTTGAGATCCCATGGTACACCTGGATAACAATGTTATATTTCAGTATTGCTGCTACTTAATTCATAGATATATCATTTGCACAACTGCTATATATATATTTTTAAATCATCTCTAATTATGTGCGGACAATGAAACCTCACCACACGTAGGGACTGTGAGGGTGATTTACATCTTAAAATTAAGCGAATGATCCATAAATGTGTCATCGCCATTTCATTGTAATAACACAAAGCAGGGGAGGGGGGGGACGAAAATCGTTGTGGGAAAGAGCTCGGGGCAAAACTGGCGGTATCCAGCCGAGGCTCCAGGAGCTTGACCTAGGTCTTTGCGCCCAGTTGCTGATGTTTACACGAGCTGTAAACACGAGCTGTAAACGATGCGCCGCTTAGAATCCTTCAGGAAATGTTCAACGCGCGGCTGTAGAAAACTGGGGGTTTTTTTCCCCTTATCCTATCGTCTATTCCCATACGTCTCGTGGTTTATGGCCATCGTGGGGCAACCAACAGTGGTGCACGCACGCCGACGGTGACAGCAGCAGCAGCATCTTGGGCAGCCGACTCCGCATATCTCAGTGCCGCTCCTGTGGACTGCCCCGCAGAAGCGGCACGGGGAACCCAGTGAGCGCAGCGCCATCGATCGGCCTTGCTGATGACATGTGGGTCAAGGCGCAGCGCAGACGCGTCCGCCACACTTGGCACGCCGGCGCAGGGGGAGATTACCACCCCCCCCACCCCCACCGGCACCCCCACCGGCACCCCCACCGGCACCCCCACCGGCACCCCCACCGGCACCCCCACCTGCACCCCCACCGGCACCCCCACCACCCTACCCGCATCCCACCCGCATCCCCACCCGCATCCCACCGGCACCCCCACCGCACCCGCATCCCACCCCCACCCCACCCGCATCCCACCCCACCCGCATGTGGCATTTGCACGGACGGTGAGATGTGCGCGGCTGCTCGGCGGCACGTGAGGATCTCCCCGTGTCCTCCCCCCTCCATTCCCCCCCACCATTCCCTCCCTCTCCCCCCCTCCATTCCCTCCCCCCTCCCTCCTCCCTCCCTTTCCCTCTCCCCCCTCCCCTCCCCTCTCCTCCCATCCCCTCCCTCCCCTCCCATCCCCTCCCTCCCCTTCCCCTCCCTCCCCTTCCCCTCCCCTCCCTCCCCTTCCCCTCCCTTCCCCCCTCCCTCCCCTTCCCCCCTCCTCCCCTCCCTCCCCTCCCCCTCCTCCCTCCCCTCCCTCCCCTCCCCCTCCTCCCTCCCCTCCCCCTCCTCCCTCCCCTCCCCCTCCTCCCTCCCCTTTCCCTCCTCCCTCCCCCTCCTCCCTCCCCTTCCCCCATCCCTCCCCACCCTCCCTCCGGTGCGCACGTGCGCACGCGCGCGACAACAACATCTCCCGCTCGCTCCGTTCGCGCGCCCTACCACGACCGAGCGCTCACATTTGTTCTGTTCGTGTCGTTGCATTTCACCGGGCAAGGCACCGCTGAGCAATACGTAGTAGTAGCTCTTGTGCCGAAGCGACCTGGCTCCAACAAATGATAGCTCAACGAAAGTGGCTTCCTTATCAGCATCATCATCATCGTGGAAATGTATAGCAGCAGCAAATACTCTAAATGCGTAACGTTGATTCTAAACGTGGAGGGGGGGGGGGAAGCCGAAGGACCCGGAAAAAAATCCACGTGACCACGGGGGGTGGGGGGGAACATTCAAACTCCAAATATACAGCAGGCGCGTCAGGGTCTGGACCCGAAACCCCACGACCTCCTGTATACCAGGCGAGGTAGTTAACATCTCCTAACCACCGTGGCGTTCACACAACGCCCACGGCCGCAGCGCACCGCCCTTCCAACACCGAGCCAGCAGTAAAATCTGACGGCGCGTGCATCAGTGAGGTTTAGGGCTCCACTCCCAGGAGAGAGAGGGAGCTGTTTGTTACGCCTTGAGTGAGAGGCGCAGTCGTTCGTGACTCAATGAATGCACGCTCATTATTTTTCCCAACCTCTCAACGGGTCTGTTTTTTTTGGATTTTTTTGGTATCCTGCATTTTCCCGCATGCGATCTCGGTGACGGGTAACGCTGATTGTTTGTGACCAGGGAGTTATTATTATTATTTAACGTCTGCTGGGCCAGGTGGTGCTGTGATTTGAACGCTTGGCTCACAATCCCGGTCCTCCTAAGATTGACTCAGCCAATCATCACCTTGTGTGTGGGGGGGGGTCTAAAAAATGAGCGTGGCTATGTGGTAAGGCAATGGTGGTGATTTATGGAGAATTAATGAGTAATTTACATTGTTTTAGGCGAGGATAATGAAAATAACTCAAACGCACAAAGGAAAATGTGAATAATACGTAAATAGCACACGTACAGTATAAATGTAAAAAACACACTATTTGTTGTTATATAAAATGTAATACAAAATATATAATAATATATACATTCAATACATATATAGTACAGCGTAAACAAGTGTTTAGATGTTGTGAAATTCGAAGACACGTCAACCCGGCGCAGATAACAATCCCTGCTTCCTAGAAGCAGGGTGATGTCAGGCAATGTCACGCGTGACCCCCCCTCCTCCTCCTGCCCTCCCCCCCTCTCGTCTTCTCTATCCGATGTAAATGTGTTGCCATAAATCTACGCTCACAAAGGGCGGCGTGGCCACTTGTCGCTGCCTGGGGGGACGGCGCAGGCGAGAGAGGCGGTGGTGGTGATGATGATGATGATTAAAGGCGCCGGCGGGCATATCGCCGTGACTGGCAGCAGTCAAAGTCCACCGGCCCCGGTTCGAGTGGGTGGCAATCTCGCCACGGCTGTGACACGGGTTGCGCCGTGTGTCCTTAGAGCTCTCGGCTCGCAGTCGGGAAAATATGCAGGGTTTCAAATCCCGCTCGGAAGGGAGGCGACGGATCCCACCCCCCTCCCCCATCGAGGGAGTTTGTCGAGGATGAAAAACTTGCTGCCATCGAACGCGGCCTGAGGGCCAGCAACAAGATTATAATGATCGTATCCATGTCGTTTTAAGTAGAAAGATGCTTAACTTGGGACTTGCCTGCTGCTGTCCAAGCGTTAACCCGAGCTGCCTTCCGCCATCAACTGCCGCTTTTTGATTGTTTCTGCAATTTCACGTGTTTTGAAATGTAAACACGAAAACACAATTCATGCTGAGCAATCGTGAGTGGACCATTGTACTGTGATAATACGATATCACTGGTAGCAGCCTCTTGGTTTTCTCACGACAATAACGCCTCGTAACATTTCTAACCAAATGTTTCCACGGAGCACGTGACGCTATGATGTAATGTTGTTGATGGTATTCTAGGAATGCTTCCCTGTTTATATGCACGGGAAATGCTGTTCAGCTGTTCAGTTTAACGCAACAAAAAGAGCAATGCTCGTTTCATGCAGGCGTTTAAGGTGTTCGTGCTGCGGAAAGGAATATTGCTCTGTCAGTCTGTTGTCTTAAATCCGGCATCAATGACACGCTCAAGGTGACGGAGAGAAAGAGCAGTAGTCATTCTGTGTCTTTATTTACACAGGTACGAAGCCAGAGGTCATTCTTGGTGGGGGTTTTTTTTGCGAAGGAGAGCTGGATAATACAGTAGTATTTCTGCACGAGACAAATGTCGTGTGCGTGTGTGTGTGTAGAGAGTGAGGTTCACCATTATTACAGAAATGCTGTAGTTTTATGGCACATTTTTTCATAGGTGGCAGTCATTTTTTAATTTGAGATGTGGAAGATGACATCGGCACTCAGTAGCCCGCTCCGGACAATCATAAAACAAGAGGGTCGTGTATGTTACAGCACGGCCATTTGATTTTGCAATTCTTCAAACTTTACGATGCATTTTCTGCTGCCATGCACCACAAAAAACAATGGCAAGACAAAATCCCTCTCCTGATTTCATCCCAGCCACCGTTTGGTGATCCCAAAGGTTCTGCGGGTGAAAGGGGCCTTTCTCAAGGGGGCGTTGATCGCAATTCTTCAATAGTAGAATTGTCGATTGGTGGGAAAGCCCTACATTTTTAATAAAAATGTATTGCTTTTGTCAAAATGTTTGTCAAGATGAGAAAGATTCCCATAGAGTACGCAACAACAACAACAAAATCTACATTTGTTCTTGTTTATGTTTGAAAATGCACGACCTTTTTTGTTAAAGATTTTTTTCTGGTCGTCCAATCACATTTCATGACATTTCTGCCCAATTTTAGATCAAACTCGATAGGCCAGTTCAACAAAAGATCGCCGATTTATGCCCATTTAAAACCTTTTTGTTTAATGTGAATCAATGAGGGTATTTTCTGAATCCCCAATGCTGTCGTGCACATAAATCACGAAGGCCGATTGAATGGCCAACATGTTTCGCGTCGTACACGGAGTGCTCAATTCCATTTGGTGGTCAACAAATTGTACGTTGGTGGTCAATTTCAGCTCATAATCCCTTTCATGGGTTAATACTTTTTTGATATAACTTCATTGGGAAAGCCACAGCGATTGTCCCTTTTTTTCAGACCAGTCCTTGCGATAGGAATTACGGAAATTTCCACCACAGGCTCAGGATCATTAAAACAAGATGAGCGCTGTCCCTGCGCTTTCATTGAGCAGGCAGATACTTTGATTATTGTTCGGCATTAACCCTTGTTTCCTATCACCAAACATCACCCGATCTCATCAGATCTTGGACCCTAAAGCAGGTGTGAGCCGAGAGAGCGTTTGAATGCTGCGTCACCAACCTTTGCACAGACAGGTTCTTCTACGACACGGGGCTGAACGATTGGCAGCGGGGGGCAGTGGAGCAACATGCACTGTTGTACTGTATTTCTATGCTCCCGTGTGTTCTGCTCCCTGCCTTCACCAACCTGCACTGAGTAGCGTGGCGAAGCTTGGTAAAATATTCCCCACTACCCGCACAAAGTGGGGAGGCCTCCATCAATAATGAGAAGGCCTTCGTTATTTTTTACTGTTATCAGCCTTTATTGTATTTCGATTGGATTTTATCGATAAGTGTGAGTGCCAGTTTTGTCTATGTTCGGCACTTTGAGATATTTCGATATGAAAGGAGCTTGACAAAACAAAAACAGATTTATTATCCAGATTGACAAATCACTGTACGCATACACGTACATTAACTCCTGTGACATCCAGATATCTCACCATTGCCGACACTGCCCATATTTCCCCTTCCCTGCAGGCCATCTCGTGCTTGCGCGGCACAAGTGGGGTTAACAGTGCTCATGTCACGGTAGTGAGTCAGAACCTCCCGAGATTCTGAGCGGAAAAAAATTTACCTCAGGATTCCACTCGTCGTAAAAAAAAGGGTTTCCCTGTTCAGCGACTTTAAAATGCAATGGAGTGCTTGTACTAAAAGCTCTTTCCTAATTGGTATTTTCCCTTGATCTGGCTGCACCCAGCCCTCGGGATGCAAGCCGTGGTGCTGGAAGCATAATCCCTTGTCGATGAGTACCGACCAGCTGCGTAGACACGAGGAGAGCCCAGCCGTGGCCAATATCTTGAGCTGTGTTCTGCCAGGATGTGTCAATCAGTGGCTTCCAGTGATGGAGGAGAGCCTCACGCTCGGGCAGGACTGGCTGCTAATAGCGCAGTTGGCAGTTAACCAGAGACACGCAATTAAAACTACACTTCATGAAAGGCCAATAATTTTTGCTTTTCAATCCTGAAATGCAAAAAAAGGACAACATCCCCAGTTTACCCTTACAGACATGAGGGTAAGTGCTATTAGTGAGACAATCTTAATGCCCGCAATGGCATTCAAGAGGGTGTTGTGGCAAGCACAAACCCAACCACCTATTTTCTACAGAGTATTGATTTTGGGGGTAGAGTAGTGGGTGCATTGGTGAGCACTGAGCAAATTGAGTTTGATTCCCAGTCAAAGGCCACCATCGGTGGCAAGTGATGTCTGACCCATGTCGGGCCCCTCCTCTTCAACAATCTCGACTGACCAGCGTGGTGAAGTATGGTCAAACAACCCCTATGACCGTTATGGCAGGGGGAGGCTTACAACCGGCAGTAAGACGGACAAAGGTTCTGAAAAATTGTATTATAATTAGTTAGAATCGATATTTACACACCGTACTGGTTGCTCTCTTGTGGTTGAGTCAACCAGGCACCACGTCCACTCTGATTTCATATATAAAACCCAAATCATCTAGATCGCAGCTTATAGAGCTAACCACTCCACATTTGCTTTCCATGCATGCTCACCATGAATGACGACGATTGCGTGTAGCCATAAATACTCCTGCGGCAAGGGCCTGCACGTGCAGGAATACACAAAGACAAAGAACCCCCATATAGCCTTCAACAGACTGTAGGAGCAAGTGCTGTTAGCGAGCACCTATGATGGCCGGAAAGGCACATGAGGGGCTGGGTGGCCAGCACCACGCCCGAAAGCCTTTGTCTCCCTAGTGGCGATGTTTACACACCGCACCAAGTACTCATTTGAGGCTGAGTCGACCTAGGGGAGGCCCAGGACCGGTTTAGATAATCGTCACTGGTGTTGCCCGCGAGCGGGAATCGAACTCCGGTCGCCGGGATCGTACCGCAGCGCAATAATCTCTGCGCTTACCGCTCCCCCAGGAATATACACACGCACACGTGCCCATGCACACACTCGCACGTGCACACACACGGACACGTGCCCATGCACACACACGCGCACGCGCACACACACGTGGGCACATTTTACGAGGTGAGGAGTGCGCATCTCCATGAGCAGCGCTGAGTAAAGGCTGGAAATTTCACATTGCTATGGTGGGAAGCCAGTCTTTTATACGACGACGACTGCTTAATTAAAGATTGTCCGATGTGTTGAATATATTTGCCAGGAAGTTGAAATGTGTGCATCTCTTTGTCGCCTCGCTCGCAATCAAAATTGCATTTTAGTAATTCTTGTAGTTGCCAAAATTGCTGTGATGTGGACATTTTATCACTTTTTTTCGCCTCCTGACATCGCAATAACTTTTCATGGCCTTGCCACTCCGGTTCAGATGAAGTAAAAGACAGACGCATTAAGCCAAGAAATGGGCTATTTAAAGCTTTTGTCTAATTGGGTCACTAATGGCGTGTGGTGTCCCCTGCTTTTTAAGCAGTTTAACTGTTGACTGGTAAGAGTGCTCGGCATAATGCCTTGAGATGTTGTTGTAAGTAACATCGAACTCTCCCTGCAGCCATTCGGTCTTCACGAGGAATTTGAAATTCACATTTGCATGCTATTAGAGCACTAACGAATGGAAACTGCATTCATTTGGGAAGATTGCTCAGTAAGCAATACACATATTAAGATATACTTTTCAAATGCATTATATATTCCTGCATTCGTATTGTTTGTGCAATGCAATTGCCAAAAAAAAAACAGCCCTTTGAGTTTTGACCTGAAAAAAACCGCCGCTAATTCTCCTGCAGATTAATGAAGACGTTCAGCTTTGAGATCTCTAACGTGAGCCGCTTTTGCAGTGTTTCCAATTTTTTTTTCACATCCTGGCATTCCTCAAATGCAGCATCAATTAAATGGTGCTCGGGAGCATTGTGCTTGTTTTGAATTTTAATGGCCCACATTGCGCTCATGAGTCAGGTGCGAATGCCAGCAGATGGTGGATTGTAAAGATTTTGGCGCGTTGTACCCTTGCTGGGCATTGCAGCCGCCGCCTCTTATTTCATTTCTCACATTGTAAATAAATACATCCACCGCGGGCAGAAATGATATGTGGTGGATGTCCCCCTCTAGCTACAGTTTATGCTGGCAGTGATTGTGTAAAGCATTCTGCAATGCTGTTTAAGCAGTACAAAATTTAAGTACTTAGAATAAATGTTTTACATTGTTTAATATTTACTAGAAAAAAAACTGATCGAACCGCAAATATGTCGTGGTATATTTGAAATGTATACGAATAACTATCGTTCCTCACCGAGAGAAACCTCGGCTCATGACTTATTTTGAGCAGGGGTTTGCTTTATTATTGATTACTTTGCTTGTGTCAGGAAATCGGCAAAGCAAAGCAATTGAATATACCCTATGCATAATTGGGGATTACCATCAAAAATCCATACAGGTCGGTTAACAAACTTATTTAATTTGCTGAGACCTGCAGGCCACCACGGGTGATTATATCAATACACCTGTCAGTACTGCTTCCAAGTGCTGGGTTACAAGTATCGTGCGGCTGTAATATGGCAATGATATGATATTATATATCGTACGAGACAGTACCCACGATAATCGTATCATCCATTTAGTTAAATGCTGCATTGTTATATTATGATTATCATTACTCAAGTTTTTTTTTCTTAAATATTAGTCTTTTATAAATATTTCTGAAATAAACTTGTACAGACCGCTATTATGGATTTAAAAATATTTATTTGCTAAATGTTTTCCAGAAGAATTGATGGCGTGGCTATCATGTGATGGCATCATTTTGAAACACCGAATGTGAATACTAGGTGAGAGAGTGAGAATGGTTATAAAACTTATGGTAGGCCCATTTGGAGTGACCTGCAACTGAAAAAAGTTAAAGTAAACTTTCGTCGAAAGTACACTTCAGCAAAGCACAAAAACAACACAATAAAAATTAGAAATATTACAAGGTTTTATGGGAAACTGATATCGCAATATTTAATGTTGTATCTTGGTAAATTATATTTCAGCAACTCTAGTTGCATATTTGTTTTTGGGTTTAGTTGCGTGGTCCTTCTATGACAATTCTTGCCATTAACCCTCCACTACCTGACAAGATGGTCCCATTTTCTTGCCAACGTATTGATCAAATTCTGACCAGTAAAATTCCCATCGGTTGCTTAAAAATGTTCATGAGTGAATTAAACACCAAACATACGTATAAATAAAGAATTTCCTTCTAAACTATGACAATTATTCTTCAGTGGTGGAGGGACAAGGGCAAGAACTTTGACATCAAACTAGGACGTAACCTAACACAACAACAAATCATTATATCGGCTGCGAAGCTCTATGTGCTGTCTACTTCTATGCCCGGCAAGCAAAAAAAAGCCACTTTATTAACGGAGCATTTTGATTCTCGCTTAGAATGTATATTGTTGCATCGATGGCGGTCTCCTCACTGGGTTCCAAAGAAAAACAGTTGTGGCTGTTACCACAGGTGCCATGCGGCGCTGGCTCTAGCATCCACTAGGTCAGGGGTCGGCAACCTACGGCTCCGGAGCCGCATGCGGCTCTTTGCGGGCTGCTTCTTGACGATATGTACGTATGTACAGTATGTACTCAGATGCATTGCGGCTCTTGAAATACTGAATTTTGTACCGAATTGGAAAGAAATGGCTCTTCTTGTTATTTTGATTGCCGACCCCTGCACTAGGTATATGGTGTCTTCAGAAGTGTGTGGAATAAACAGCGAGTGCCAAACTCGTACAAGTACCGTATGTATCCACCGTCTAACAACTGCACGGTGCAGGTCACGCTGCCACGAGAGGATGGTTTGTTTCGGAGACATTTTGTACAAAGCGGTGGGCATTCTCTCGACACGAGCATTGTGCATTTGATTGCGTTCATTACAGAAGTATGTTATCTTTGTTTGCAGGCCATCTTGTACTAGTGTGGCACCAGTTGGCGTGACAGTGCTCATGTCAAGGTGGTGAGTCAGAACCTCCCGAAATTCTGGCTTAAGGAAAACCAATCTCAGGATTCCACTCGGAGTAAAAAGGGTTCCTGTGTTCAGCGACTTGGAAAGGCAATGGAGCGATTGTACAAAAAGCTCTTTCCTAAGTGGTATTTTCCCTTGATTTGGCTGTCCCTAGCCCTCGGGGTGCAAGCAGTGGTGCTGGAAGCACAATCGCGCGTGGAAGAGTACAAACCAGGGGCGTAGACACGAGGAGAGCCCAGCGGTGGCCAATATTTTGAGTTGCGCCGCATTGATGTAAATCAGTGGCTTCCAAGCCCCGTGATTGGCACAGTATGGGGAGGCCTTAATTCCAACATTGAATTCACAAAGGGCTGTAAAGAAACAGATACAGGTTTCCCTTGCTTTACGCCGGTTCGGTTTGTGCAATTTCGAATCCAATTCACTCGCATGCGGCTAATGCGGTCAGATGTGAGGCGACACTGCGTGTGTGTTGTGCACGTACTGTGTGCTTGCTGTGTGTGTGTACTGTGTGTGTACTGTGTTCGCTACTTGGCCGATAGCTGCCTCCTGCGGTTTCGTTTTGTGCACCGTGCTCATCGGAGATGCAGGGAATATGTGCAGCTGAGAAGCCATTGGATAACTTGAATGAGTTGTCTAATTAGGACATGGGTTCTCTTCGCTGATCTTCCATCAGTGCTCTATCCACGCTGGTCAATGGCTTTACAAATATGTCCCTCGTCTTGTGCACTCTTGCCTTTCTCCTCTCCTGTGCACACCTCATCGCCTGCTCCTCCACTCTTCTCTCCGACACTCACGTCTTTCCTTCTCCCTCCCACCCACCCACCCACCCGCCCGCCCGCCGAAAATTGTATAATCGAATAATTATGGTCTTAAATAAGCTCCATGACTCGCAGGTTCAAGCCACACGTATTTACTGCGGGACGGTATAGAGGACATTGTGAGCATGTGTGAACATGCTTGCCTGTTGCTGTGGCTGTCATGCTGTTAAGATTACATGAATTGCAAACATAATTAATTTTTTTGCTACATTACCCGCAGCAGCTTCAATGGAGTTAGTTTTGCGAGGATGAAAACCCAAAAGAATGACAACAAAATAAAGATAACGATATCACCTTTGTGTACCGTTGGGACATGTTCACGCCCGTACGTTTCTTCTTGAGAGCACCCGCTGTATTTTTTTGCCCGGATTTTAAAATATATATCTAATTGTATTGCCACATTCCAATTATAATTATGATAAGTGCTTTTGAGTGGGGCTCGCTGTGTGGACTGGCACTGGGTTTGGGGGAACTAGCTGTGCCACGTTGGCGGATTTCTCATCGCTTTGTCTCTCTCCTCTATAAAACTGCCGGTCATTGACCCTCAACATTTCTCATTTGTGCGACATCAGTTATTATTCTGGCCGGATGGCGCCGTAATCGGAGAACTTGACACACAGTTGAGAGCTTTTGCAGGTTTCAAATCCTTCCCTGGGAGTCGGCTTAAGCCCATCACCCTCCCTCCGGGATCACTTTGCAGGGAAGTCAACAGTGGTCGTGCTACGCATAGACTGCGATTGTGGAATCTCAGCAATTGGTTCATGGTCGTCAATTGAGCACGATCACACCATCCCATCGCCCATTTGAGGTGGGAGATTCTTTGACCCTTGAGTGATCATCGATCGTTACTGCAAATGCTTCCTGGGGTGCTAAAACCTGTGGCTTCAATCACATTAAACACGGTTACTCCGTCTGAAAGGAAAAGAAAAAGTGACAAGCTGGCACCGGACTCAAAAAAAATGCCTGTCCCATTGTAAAAATAAATGCAATGTTAATTAGAAATATTCTTAAGTGGTGGTGATATTTAAGTGGTGGTAGCAACTCGGGTCACCAGGTTCAGAGTGTACTATGCTACGCACCCAGAGACGCGATTCCCAGCCACGGCTACCGTCAGCGCAGAGTGATAGTTGACCTGGCCCTGCATCCTCCCCCACCCCCCCCTATTCACCAAACTGCGTTGGAATTAGTTTTATTTACATGTGATTCTTCAGCTACATGGAATGATGTTGCACATGTGCTTCATTTGTCACGTGAAGTTTATCACTTTAAATTAATTTCACGTATCGAGTCACCAATTGGCAATCGTGGATTTTTATGTTTTAGAAGTTAATGAGGGAATTTTAACGACTATTTTAAATATAAGTTATAACAACGTATTTTGTATTATTATTACGGTATTACATTTCAGAAATGTATAGGCTTAGATTATTTAACATTATTGTAATTTAATGTCTTGCCTTACGCATTTTTGCAGTTGTGGTACTATGTGCGAGATTAATTTTAGTTTTTATTGATTACGCATGCTCACTGAGGTTTAATTTACATCGATTGGTTTTAGTGCCACGCACTCAACTTCTGATAACGTGAACTTTGCTTCCTTGTCTTTGTATCCCATGCCTCCTTACAAACAAAATATGTTTGTTTTGATTGGCTCATACATTTATGAAGGTCACGAGGTGATCGATTGTCAGATGCAACAAACACAATATCTATTTGTGTGTATGTATGTTGAACTTCTTTCGCGCCGTACATAGGCAACCGTGCTAATCTTAGGTGCGGTGGGGGGGAGGGGAAGGACAACAAACCGCTCTCGGAGGGAGCAACTTTGGATTCATGTAAACGCTTCTCGTTATTTCCCCACAGAAATTCCTGAGCGGCTGCAAGGAATGGAAGCGTCGACTCTGTGCACAAACAGACGCACTGGCAAGCAGGGCCAGCCAGGAGACTGCGCGGTCAGATTAACGATCCCATATGCGAGTGTGCTCGATGGGGGGGAGGAGGGAAAAAATCGTCCAAAATCACGTGACGTCATTTATGGACGGCCCTTTAGTCCGATATATATCGTCAAGGCGCTCTCTCTAGAGCTTCCTCTCGTGGAGGTCCTTCCGCTAACACTGGTCAACACACTTTTTCTGGCATAAGGTATTCCAACGGTTTTAAGGTAATTTTGGGGTGGTGATTCCAAATCTGGCATCAGTTTTTGTCTATCACATCAGGTTTTTGAGATATCAAATATTGCACCTTCAATAAAAAACTTCAGAAGAAAAATATTAAATAAATGTGGATATCTACATAAAATGATATTATAAACACACTATCCTAAAAATGCAGCACCATATTTTAACACGAAAGCAGTCACTGACTCCCAACAACTTGCAATCATAAGTGACAGAGTTAATTTCGGGTAAAATCAATGAAAATGGGGTATGCCGATAACATAAAAATGTGATAGAGCAAATCTGAGAACAGATTTGGAATCAGCACCCTGAAATTAGTCTAAAACAGCTGCAAAAGTCCAGGCCAAAAAAAAAGTTTTTTTTATTGTTGACCAGTGTAATTAATCGGTGGCGTGAGCAAGCGGTTGCAGGTCTGCACCCGAGCCACCATTTGTTGTACTGCGTGTGCAATAAGTCCTGGAACACCTCCATTAAGAATACAATGCAGTTTGGTTTGACGTTACGGACGTTCATCTCGGTGCAGACAAGTTTAATTATATTCCGTTTTCGATTGTGCCCGCTTCTTTATCGCTTACAAAGAAGTTTACTTGCCGCTTTGTTGGCCACCCTTTGGAACGCTTTTATTTATTTATTTTGGGACAAGACAAATTAATGTGTGCCAACACGATGCTGGCACACATCACCGGCAGCATGGCACACACACTGAGGGCAACGTTCATTTTTCAAAAGTGGGTCGGTTGGGAAATGGAAACCGCAACAAGAAGTTCGGGCACCCTCAAAGAAATTACCTGCAGCGATTGGGGGTTCAGTTAATTAATGAGAGTCTGGTTTTATGTTTTCATTCGAAAACATGTTTAATACATGAGGCTGGGAATCGCCTATTAAGAGTCTAGCCGAGTTCATACAGTTCAATTATGCTTTCAATCTTCCAACTGTAGCTTATATTCATACATCACTGCTGGAATATTTTACTGGTATTTATTCCAAAAAATGTGTTGCAATGTTTTGCTTAGTTTTTACGTGGTAATTAATCTAGTAGCGATAACATGTTTGTGTAGTATATGGTATCTCATGTCCTATATTCTCTCTTCAATTGATATCATCAAAATCATACAATGAGTAAGTGCAACAAACAAAAATGGTTGTCTTTTGGATAGGCTATTCATTGACATGTGAAAGATATGCTTTGACTTGACTCTTCGACAAATCCTGAATTCTTAATAGGCCTTTATCAGCTGAACTGGTTGCAGCTTCTTTGAGGGTCTCATCAGCAGTACCGTCAGCCTCTTCATACCAATTCTACTGGGCGATTCTAGTTCTTAGGTTTTTTCGGTAAAGTCACGTAGGTAAAAAAATTTAAATTAATACAAATAAAATAAAAATCACGACGTTTCGGAGGCAACACAAGTTTCCGTCTTCAGGTGGAACCGTCGTGATTTTTATTTTATTTTTATTTTACTTTTATTTTACTTTTATTTACTTTTATTAATTTACATTTTTTTACCTACGTGACTTTACCGAAAAAACCTAAGAATATCTACTGGGTGACCTGATGTGATAAGCAAGAGCAGACGAGAATCACCGAAGTCAAAACAAACCCAAGGTTTGCCTTTCGCTGTATTAACAAAGGCGACTGAGAAACATCGATTTGGAAGGTTGACAGATTAAATTTCATTTCAGTACTTAAACAAATCCCATTACTGGATTATTTATTTATTATTACCAATTATGCACTGAGGCGGCTTGTAATTATTTTCATTACTCTGAAATGCAGAATGCACATGCGTGCTTTCCTACATTTACAGTTATCTGCAGGGTTTTTTAAAATAACATTTTAGAAATTCTAGGCATTGTGTTGATTAATTAAGAATGTCTCTCACGATGGTATTTTTTTCGCTGACAATAGATTCGTATTTAGTGTAATTGTAAATATGCACAATTTTGGAAATGTACACACGCTTGAGCTATGGTTTGGTCAAATGCGCAACATTTTCACGTCACGTCTTGGAATGCTCTAATGTGTATTTGATATCCACGGTTCAATATTGGATCCCAAAGTAAAAAAAAATTGGACTCGGGTATTGAAATTATTTTGAATGGATTTTCATTTTCTCTTCTTCCCAGCCTCTGCAATGAGGTAAATAACTTCAAGTTGCTGTCAATATGGGCAGGCTCTCTTATACAATGCCAAAAAAGCTCGTGTGCTTTTGGAATATAGTACTGCAACAGCATGGCGATAAAAACAACTCAAAGACAAAGATCCCCCCAGTGAGCACCTATGAAGGCCGACATGGCACTCGAAGGGCCAGGGAGCCAACACCACGCCCGGCCGCCTTTGTCTCCCCAGTGGCGATGTTAACACCACACTGGGTACTCATTTGAGGCTGAGTCGACCTACGGGAGGCCCAGGACCGGTTCAAATAATCGTCATTGGTGTTGGGCATGAGCGGGAATCGAACTCGGGCCATCGGATTTGTAACGCTACACTACCGTTCCCCACTGATAAAAAAAATATATACAGCATGGCGATACACACACAATTATAGCTGGGACGATTAGTCCGATAAGTCAATTAATCAACTACATTTTTGTGGTTGTTTACTTAGACCCTTATGAATTAGCACACCCCCCCCCCCCACCACTAAACTTCCTACCTCCTGAAGGTAAAAAAAATCCCCAAGCCTCGCCCATCACTTCCCGTCCAGCGGCACATGTCGGAACAGAGGTGAGACCTTTTTTCTTCCCCCAACTATTATTGTAATTTTTTTATTAGTCGAATAACTGAACTGATAATTGGTGGAGTAATTTAATACCCATTTGGCCCCAGAGAGCCCAGTTCTACACACAGTGTTGTGACAGCAACTCCAACACACACACGCATAAACACGGGCTATTGGTGAATATCAGCACATGCTAATAACCAGGCTCTGGGCATGCATCGATTCACATCTCGAACAATACCATGAGTTGTCCGAATCCGACAAAAAGGTTGTTTTTTCGTCCCGTTTGTATTGTTGTTTAATTGTTTAACCTGGCTTTATTGTCAAGTTCTATTCAGTCTAATGCCATGTGATTTAAATGATAAATAATTGATAATCATGCGCACAATGTGACGTTTGGAACAGTACATGCAAGGGCAGTGATGGCGATGCAGATGGCTTGTAATCCAGCGCTGTGTAAAGCAATAGTTGGTGGATCGCACAAAATGTTGTGAAACTCCCTTGCCATGGGTGTCGAGGTGCATACCCCGACTCGCCAGGAGAAGGCAGTACAGCGAATGGACTAATCGCCATCTGTTTTCATCTGTACAGGGATAGAGTGTTGCCCCCTCATGCGCGTGGGTTGTCTCATTGTGCTCCGGTTTCCTCCCACGTGTATAATAAAGACTCATGAGTAATTGGCTGAACACATCTTAAAATAAAAACGCAATGCAGCAGGATCCACCTGAAAGAGAGCTCTATGACGCAGTGTGGCTTTCCTTCATAGATGAGTACATTATGCACGGAGCGATTGTAATCAATTAATGTACGCATCATTACATGCATATTTAAGGCCAAGCCAACCTAAGGGAGGCCCAGCGCATGGGCAGATGTAACGTGCCAATAATGTTACGCATAGTGCATGAAGATTGAGTCCAGGTTTGCCTCGACTGTACGTACCGCAGTGTGCTGACCAGTTCGGCTGCCGCTCCTTGTCACATACACGGACTTGCGTATGCCGCCTGACATATACCCATGTACAAGCACACGCACACACGCACGTACAAATGGCTCTGAGCACTGTCTCACACCCACTTGGTATTGTCCTCGAACAATAAGAACAACGACAACAACATTCAGGGAATAGTTAGACGAGAGAGGTGACAAAGGCGTGCATCGTTGTTTTGTGTCCCCTATCTTTCGATTGATGTGCCGAGAAATGTGATGTAAACAAGGCGTACGCAGATCACGGGCGGGGCGATGTTGATGCATTTTAAGTGGCGCCGCGTCAATGAGGCGTGCAGCGTGCAAGTGCGTTTGCTGCCGTCTGCTAATTCGGCTTCATCAGCTGCGTTTAATGCGCTGCCAGTGCGAGTGCCCAGAACAACTGCCCGCGCAGTCGCCTCAAACTGAGTGACATTCTGGGGGGGATTGTGCGAGTCCACCAGCGTTGCCCTGGAGCAGCACATGGCATATTGGCAAAGCTTATTGATTTTTAACTCTTCCTCCAAAAAGGGCCCAAAGGTATTCATAATATATTTAACAATTGAAACGTAGCGGCCTTTGACCAAATAGCCCAGCGTGGGGGGGGGGGGGAGGTCCCCATCCAGCAGTGGATCGACACAAACGTGACATCTTTCGATTTAAAGCTTTCGTGACTGCAGGGATTCATCTTCTTGGTTCTTTCGGTAAAGTCACGTAGAATGGAAACATTCATTCAGACGCTGTCTCCCGGACAGACCTGGTCTTCACCTGATGACGGCTGCTTGCGTTGTGGCCGAAACGTCGTGAGAATTATTTTATTATGTTTTATTTTATGATTTTTATTGTTTCCATTCTACGTGACTTTACCAAAAGAACCAAGAAGATGAAACGTGACATCGTGACACGGCTCCTGCCGTGCACTTGTTTTTTCTTCAGCAAGTCTCGCCATCCGCGGTGACCGTCGCTGCTTACATTTCTTTATTTTTCTCTGCGTTTTTTCTCTCTCTCTCGTGGGATAACGCTGCGGTTAGAGCATCCGACACAATCGAAAGGTCGTGATTATAAATGCCGGCCGGTGGTCAGTCAAATCCGTCCATCATCCTTCTACAGTGGTTTAAAACAAAAACAAAAAAGAGTACCACCGAGTGGAAAGGCAAAAGTGGCTGCCTTTTGTTGTCTGTTGTTGAGCCTCTTCCACACCGTACGGAACCAACCGTCGATTAATTATCGGAGGTGCGGGGATAGAAGCAATGCGATTTCCATCACTGCGTCAGGACTGGCAGTGGAGATGAGTTTAACCCAATGCTCGTTTGAGTACGGGAACGCCCTTAAATTGTTTGTTACCGTATATAATTTCACTCTTTGCATCGTCATCATCATCATGAAAGACCTTCATTCAGCAGACCATCTATCTACTGCTGGATGAAGATATTTCCAAGGCATCGCCATCTTTCGCTGTCCTGCAATTGCAACAATCTATCGAGTTGCTTCCACACGCGTTGACTTCATCGCTCCGTCTGCACGGTGGACCTCGACTGAGGCGCGTTCCCTTCCCTGGCTGCCACTCTGTCGTTAATCTTTGACCAACAGCTTGTCCGGCTCAAAGTCCACTTTTCTTAGAAAGCATATATTGATGTCTCTAACTTGCACATGTTCTCTTATCTGTGTGCTCCTCCTTATGTCTCTCGAGGATGTTGTCTCTGAAAGATGTGCTTTTTGCAATGCAGTGTTTGATATATATTTTTTGTTATATTCATGGCAACGTCGAGGATATTGGAGCAGGTGCTGCACCACCCAGTATTGGACAGCGGGGCAAGCCATAGCCAGTGCCCCCTGAAAAAATATTTCCTGGGCCCTGTTGGCTACTTGCCACAGGCTCCCATAATTAATCCCACCCCCTAACCTCTAAACTATTAGAGCTTAGAGACATTTTGCCTCTTTGGATTTAGTAATTTTCCCCAAATGCAATTTACTGCAGGCAACAGAGTGAAAGGGGTGATGCGGAGCACCAAGGTCTAATCGTCCTGTTTACTCGCACTGTTACCCCCACGTGCACCTCAGGAAATATGCTACAACCCACAGTTCATTGTGAATGGAGCCACAAGAACCGACATCAAGCAGGGGGCTCTGGGTAAGTTGAACGATAGCACAGCTCTCAAACCGTCACCTTCGAGGGAGAATACGACCGCTCACATTCACCAACGCATGCGTGTCCGTGGCGAAATAAACGCGATGCCGTGCGGCGAGCTTTGTTTTCGAAATAAACGTCGCAGGCAGAGGTTGCCTGTAAAAGCACGGTGAGGCTCATTGAGGCTTTCCTGGATAAACAGAATATTATAAATACCTTATTACCTCTCCTAAAACCCAACCTCCCAAGTGTATCCATTGTGTATGTGCTCGTAAGCATGGGGTGTCTGTACGGATATCTGTTAAGCCATATAACACCTGGGTCTTTCCCGTGACCTGCCGGTAAGCCTTTGCCACTCCACATCATCTCAGAGTGTACCTAAGTCTAGCATAAGCGCCGCGGCGACATCGCTACGTCTTAGCAGCAAATAAGAGCTGCTGTTGTATGAAATTGTGCATGAAGGGGAGTAGTGGTGCAGCAGTTCGCTCGCTACATTGCTCTCCAAGCGACTTGGGTTCAATTCTCACCCATGGATAGCATCAGTGACAATTGGTATCTGTACACACCCTATGAGGCCTCCACTGCATTGAGTGCACCTTAAATGAGTAACTTGGTGTGCTGTCTAGACATCGGCACCGGGGAGACAAATGCGGCCGGGCACGGTTCTAACCACACCACCCCCTCGTGTGCTGTGCCGGCTTCATTAGGTTCTCGCTGGCGGCTTTTAATTGTCTCGTGACTAAATAGGAAACGTTTGCGTTTGTTGCAGGCGACTGCTGGCTGCTGGCAGCCATTGCGTCCCTGACCCTGCACCCCAGGCTGTTGGCTCGCGTGGTGCCAGAAGGACAGAGCTTCAGCGACGGCTACGCCGGCATCTTCCACTTCCAGGTGACGCCAACGTCCACTTTAAACACGGCTCACTCGTCGCTTCCACGTAGTTACGATGAAAATGTGCTCTTCGGAAGATAAAAAAAACCTGTGCTCAAGTCAAAGTGTCACGCTACTTGGACGAAGGCGTGGCCGCGTTGCTCGCTTTCGTTCGTGGACCTGAACCGGTTGTGGAAACTCCACGTTGCAATGGCTGGGCCCAGGATTTCCTATAGAGCAAGCACTGAAAGAGCAAACAAAATACTTAACCTATGTTAATAAAAAAAAAGGACAGAAAAAGAGACTTTCGAATGAGCCTCTCTTAAAGGCAAAATTGCACGATAAAACATGTTCCCCATCGCTTACGCAGACGACAATGAAATCAATGGTGAGCGTCGCGTTATCGTGAAAGCCAGAGGCTTGTCTTCATGGCTCTTTATAGGATGCCTTGAATTAAAATTTAAGCCACGGTCAATTGTGGCTACAATCTTGTAAATTTTAAAAGGAAAGAAGATTAGCACCCGCGCACTTTTCTCGCAGTCTCTGGCGACGTCTCCGTTATGTTCTTCCATTGTTCTCTGTGTGCTGCTGCGTTGAATATAGTATTGGGGAAAATAATGTGACAATGGATGTTAAGATGTCAATTGAATGGTGCATGACCCGAATGCTGTTTTTCTCACTACTCAGAGTCTGCAATGTTAAATTTATTCCCTGCTGTAACATCCTTTGTTGCAACAAGGCCGTCTACGGATCAGTCTTTGTAAATCAGCTTGAGGCTGAATGTTTCTTTACCTTCATAAACAAATTAAAACAATCGAGCAATCGGAGATGATGAATTTGCCTTTGATGGTGTCTGAGAGTAACAGAGTTCATTTAAAGCGTAGTACAATAGTTGAATGGCTTGTAAAATGTATAAATCTACAGCGTGTGTATGCATATCAGACCTGGTGTCGATGTGGTAGAGCACTAAAACTATCAATTAGAAAGTTGTGGATTGAAAATTCCAGTCTGGGGTTCAGAACAGCCCATCATCCCTGAAGGGCTTGATAATTGGGTACCACTTTGAGGGAATTATGAAGGTCGTGAGGGTTGAGAGATTGATCCCCATCACAGGAATGCGTAATTTTCACCACTTACTCAGAGCCAGCAACAGAGATGGGCACTTCCCCACGCTTATTTGAGCAGCGAGGCGTTGACTTTACCTTAACCGCAGTCATTTGCAAGCGCACTCTTTGAATGCAGCCCGTGTACAATAGCTGTCGCATGGAGCCCATTCCATGTTAAGTCTTCCCAATAACTGTCCTCACTGCAGTAATCAGCTCGCACAGCGCGAGAAGCTGTTTAAAGATCAAGATGTGATTATGGCCCAAGCCGGTTGATGCCATCACACCTTGGCCAACGCTCTCTGCCCTGTGCCGGAATCCCGCAGTTGCTGCGCAGTAGACGCGCAACCTCCAATGTCGGCCCAAGCAAGTCTCCCACCACCTGGCCTAAGGCCTAAGGCCTAAGGCCAGGTGGTGGGAGACTTGGTCGCCGGAACTCGTGGAGACCCATTCCGGTGCCCGTCTCGACAACTGGCCCCGGCTCCATCCTGCAAAGACAAAGATCTCCCCCGTATAGCCTTAACAGACTGTTGACGGCAAGTGCTGTTAGCGAGCACCTATGAAGGCCGGAACGGTCCTGCATGAACATACACGCGCACATTCCACACTGGGCAACCTTATTTTGCCTGTTCCCTCCTGCAAATGCCCTCTGGCTGGGGTAAACAAACAGATCGAGAATGGATGGAGTTAAACTTGCCTGGGTGTATCTCCACACTCCGCTCACCCTTGAGGAGCTCTTGGTGTTTATTCGTGCGTTGACTGCTGAGCCCTCTGCTTTCCCTTCTCCCTCCCATTGCCCTCCCACTCCCTCCGCCGTTCGCCTTTTTTTCTCAGTTCTGGCAGTTTGGTGAGTGGGTGGACGTGGTTATTGACGACCTGCTACCCACGCAGAACAACAAGCTGGCTTTCCTGCACTCCACAGACCGCAACGAGTTCTGGAGTGCGCTGCTGGAGAAGGCCTATGCAAAGTACAACCCCTGCACGCACGACCCTCGCCTTGCGTGTGCAGTGCACGTGTACCACTCGCTCTACATTCCCGACACACACCTCGCCATTGCCCCGTGCACCTTGCACCTATCCAGCACGTGTTTGTCAAATTACAAAGCGTTGTCAATTCGCTGCTGCTGTTGCTGCTGCTGCTGATGCAAGGAGGCCTCCCCAGGTCGTCGCCGTCTCTCACGGCTTTGTGATGTATCAATGCACCGATAGCAACCTGCGCACGGGCTGATTTGATCACTTTCCATTTCCTCAAGGGACGTATTTTCAGACACGTTGAATTCCTGGGTTTCCATTTCATCGCTTTTCTTGACCATCGGTGATCGTACCTTATCGTGCCGTGTCCTTACCAAGCTCACTTGCTCTTTTCAACAGTTTCGGCGATCTCTTGAACCAGCGTGTGCTTTTAATCCGTGTGTTCCACTCTCTGTCTCGACATGTCATTTCCAAGCGTACCACCCTCCGCACTTCCTTTCACACCTTTCATCTTTTGTAAAAAAAAAAAAGTTCACGTATGTATTCGCGTTGAACTCGTGTGTGCGTCGAACTTCTTTCGCGCCGTACGTAGCAGACCGTGCTAATTGGAGGTGGCGTTCATGACCACGTTTCTGAACAATGCATCCATGGCAGGCGGCGCACACCGATTAAACACCTTTTCTTCTTGCGGCAAATTACATCGTTGGGATCAGAAGTGCCGTTCCGTCATGGCCAGGCGTGTCGTGCCGGTGAGGGAGGTCAGCGTGCGGTAAAGTTGGTTCAATGGCCAATGGGGGTGGTGGGGTTTGTTGGGACCAAGATGGCCGGTGTGGTTTTACTCAGTTGGGCGAGCACCTCGTGGATTGCCCCTTTTGTAGAACGGAGCGTTCTTCTTTGAATGCGGGTGCGGCCTTGCCCCGCGTTGTTGGTGTGCGTGGGTTATCGTCCAATGTTTTACATTTGTTGCTCATCTTTTGAACTTTTTTTCTTCCTAAAATGTCCCCCTTTTGTTTCAACAGGTGCGTTTATATTTACTGTTTGTGCTGCGAAGCACTTTGAGGTGACTTGTTGCATTGTAGGATACTGGAGTTTGGAGCTTTTGGTTCAACCATTTGCCCCCTCATTGCATTATGCAAACGTACAATGTACACCAATGTTAATCAGAACATTTTTTAAGCATGCTAAACTATAGATTTCGACAAAACATGTATTTCCACTCATAATCTATGCATATCTTTTCCAGGATCTCATAACATGAAAGATTTATGTCAGGAATAATAAAACCTCTGTCATCACGGCCATTTATATTTTACTTGCACTGAAATGCCAAGTGGCAGTGCCAATCACCGTGGCCAATAGGGGCGCCACAGTGGCGAGATGTTAACCACCTCGCTTAGTATGGGAGGAGGTCGCAGGTTCGATCACGACCCTGATGACGCCTGTATATTTTTTTTATTTGCGTGTCTCTTTCCGTATAGTTGCGTGGATTTTTTTCCCGGGTCCTCCAGTTTTTCCTTCCACATTTAGAGTCAACATCACGCGTTTAGAGTATTTGGCTGCTGTAAATTTCCACGCAGAAAAAGCCACTTGGTTGAGCTGTCATTTGTGGTCAGGTCGCTTCTGAAAAAAATAGCTACATCGCTCTGCGTGCCTTACCTGGTAAAAGAAAAATATCGATTTAAAGCTTTCGTGATTGCAGGGATTCACCTTCTTGGTTCTTCAGTAAAGTCACGTAGAAGGGAAATAATAAAATAATAAAAATAAAACGTAATAAAATAATTCTCACGACGTTTCGGCTACAACGCAAGCAGCCGTCCTCAGGTGAAGAACAGGTCTGTCGGAAAGACAGCGTCTGACAGACCTGTTCTTCACCTGAGGACGGCTGCTTGCGTTGTGGCCGAAACGTCGTGAGAATTATTTTATTATGTTTTATTTGTATTATTTTATTATTTCCATTCAACGTGATTTTACCGAAAGAACCAAGAAGAAGAAAAAAGAAAAATAGTTTCGTTCATAATTTTATTTTTTTACATGTGCCAGGCTAGGTGTACACGGTAAAGTGCGAGGCTAGATGCTGCTAAATATGCAAATGCCTACTTCTGGATCTGTTCTCGGGATACTATCAAAACTGCTAAACAGTGACTTTCAACGTCATGCTTGAGAGTGCCCTACTTTGCCAGATCTACCAACCAACGAGTGTGCTCAGGCTACCGAACCAACCTGCACTACACCTGCCATAACGGTGCTTGTCTATCATCTAGCTCTTTGAAGTTGGGGTTAATAGACCGTGCAGGTCTCATTGTGTGTGTGAGGGAATCGACACGCAGGGCGAGTTTGGTGTCCATCGGAGGCCATGAAGAAAGTGGGTCTGAGGGTTTCAATATCGTTTCCTTGGTGGTTTACGCTGAGGCGCAACCTGCATGTACGGAAAAAAAAAGTGATGCCTTTAGAAAGCGGCGCAGCAAGTCGGTTTTCGATCGATTGTGTTATAGCATTTGAGTGGTGTTTTATAAGTGAGATTTTTTTTGGACAAAATGTTTTTTTTGCTCCCACACAAAAACCTCAAATAAATAAAGATAATGGCCAAACATCTCTATGTATATATATCACCATTTGAAAAAAAACCCTTAAGATGCAGTTAATTGGATAACTAAAGTATTGTTATATTTTAATAATCTAATATCTCCTCGAGCCCATAAGAATCCCCATCACCGTGGAAAACATCCATACAGTGCAATATGACATGGACAACTTTTAGTGTGTTTAATGAGCCATTAGGGCATGCCATTAACCTAACAACTAATGTTGTTTACAAAATTCATAATCTTGTCAGAAGGGTTAAAGGTCAGTACTGTATTGATGAGTAATAATAATTATACCAATGAGTGTCGTTGTTGCATAGCATTGAACTAAAAAACGGAAATGTCATTAAAATGTTGGTTCAACTCGTCATGCCTTTGGGGTTAAAATAATGAGAACCCTTAGTGGCAAACCAGCAATGACTGAAACACTGTCCCCGTCATAGAAATGTGGAATTTACTTATTATGCTTAGGGCCATGAATGAAAATAATCACCACCACATGCTCATGGGGAAAAAAAAACTTTAACTTGACGATGCATAAGACTGCTGCACATATAATTTACAATCACTCCCTAGGACGGGCAACATACTGTGTAATATCCTGTGCTGCCTTGTGGTATTCATGACACTCTTACTCTCATATATGAACTCATTAAATGGATCATTATATTAATTCATACCCAACAGAAGGGTTCTACAACTCTGCATTTTTTTTGGGCAGCTTAAAAACGTTAGCATGAGATAGTTGTACAGGTTTCACTACTCCCGTCCTCTCAATTTGCGACTTTACAAATTAATTGGGTTGCACCCAATATCAGCTTCGTGTTTGAAATGCGGCACGTCTCCGGTCAATTTGTTCACTAATCGGATCCAGCCTGTCTCTTAGTCAATTTCCTGGCAGGACATTGTGCAACGGGCCACTCCAAAAGCTGGCATGAGCTGAATGTGGCCCATGGACCACCAGTTGTAAATGGGCACTCATTTTGTCTTTTCTCCTGCCATAGTGCACACTGGCACACGCACCATTCCATTTATAATGACCCGATTATTTCACGAGCGAACAAAAGAGGTGCTAATTGGAGGCACATAAAAATGATGGTAATTGTCAATTCATGTAGCCATACCAACGTGTTCCTACGCACAGATATAAGCCATTATGCCATGCACATGGCAGATGTGTGTGGCATAATTCGCCAGTGAATGAACGACGAAATCAGAACGTGATAGGCCAGTGAAGGTACGGTGGCTGTCACTGATGGCATTCATCTAAGTTGTCTCGTGGTTGTTGTTGTTTGACTTGCATCCCACTGGGATATTTGCACAGGGTTGGTGTACAGTGATTTTTTTCTGCAATATTTTGCTGTCTTTTCTTGGATTTTCTGTTTGCACATAGTCCCTTTAAGATGTTTTCTTGTTCATGTTTTTGTTTTTTATTTGTTGCGGTTGCACCCGATTCAAGAGCCGAATGGCTCACAGGGCTATACCTAATAAATTAACTTTGAACTTTGAACTTCCTTATTTTAAACATTCGGTCACAAGAGACCCTGTAGCTAAGGCTTGGAGGAGAAAGCTCTAGTTGATAAGCAAAGGGCAACAATTGTTTTTCCTTGAATGTAATCTTTGTGTGAAATACAAAGTCGGTGTCCCCCCTCCAGGCTCAAATGGGCATTGAGCAGCGGCCACCTCCACTGGTGGTCCTGAGGCAGTGGTAAAACATTCCACATTACTCTGATGGAGTCCTGTCTATGTACAGAACGATTGCAATTGTCTTTACACTCAATGGTGGTTATTATTGGTTGCAGGAGGATGATGGTGTTGAGTGGGCCCAAAGCTGGGATTTCAACTCGCAACGATTTCATATCGAACTCGAGTCGCATGGTTCATAGTGCAATGCACTAACCACTGCACTGACCGCTCCAAGTGTACATTGTCAATTGCATAGATCAGTCCATGAACAACTATGTTGGGTACACGTATATTAATGTGGCATAGAACGATGTATGCATGTTGAACTTCTGTCGCACCGTCCGTCACCAACCGTGCTAATCGGAGGTGCGGGGGAAGGACAACAAACTAAACATAAAAATAGTTCTAAATAAATTAGTTTTCAATAAAAAATGTAACAATGTGCTGATTCCAGGTGTCACGTGCTGAGCATTGCGTGTTAAGTGGTACGTGCCACAAGCTGAACGTTGCATCTTGTGGCATCCTGTGCATCAGGCTCAATGGCTCATATGAGGCCCTCAAGGGTGGCAGCATTGCCGAGGCCATGGAGGACTTCACGGGCGGTGTGTTCGAGTTCTACGACCTGAAGAAGGCACCTCCAGATCTCTACCGCATCATGCGCAAGGGCTTAGAGAAGGCGTCTATGATGGGCTGCTCGATTGATGTGAGAATCACTGTCCCATACGCGCACCACACACGCAACAGCAACAGCTGCCATTGACATCACTGTTAATGCAGGTTCTGTTAGCGAGCGCCTGTTAATGTTGGCTGCCTTTATTTCTCCATGAAGGTATAGGATAGCGAGGCCTTCATTCAGCAGTGAATTGGCAAGGAGCCGTAGATAATTATCATTTCATGCACATGCATACGTGCATATTTTTAGGTAAAAGAGAAAGGAAATATGATTTGCACGTAAAACTTTCAATTACTTAACATTGTTGGACACTCCTGACATGGAATATGAAGACCCTTGCCCGGCTCATTTTACTAATCAAAGTGGAGTTTAATGAATCTCTTGGGTGTCTCTGCTGTCAATTGCAGAAAGTGCATAATTTCTAACACTCATAGTGACCAACTTTCAGTGCTGCTCATGTAGAGCTCCGTTAATATAATTGCAACAACTCTACATGTTCATTTCAGGATGCCTCCCTGTTGACCAAATTGATAGCTTTCATTCTCCCGTCAATCAGCTAGTTGGTGCTCTGATTAGGGCACTCTACTTATAGCTGAAAGGTCCAAAGTAAAAATGCTATGTAGGGTTTGGCAGCTAATTCATCTCTCCAGGGCCAATACATTAAGTACCACCTTGTGGGAAGTCAACAGTGGTTGTGCTGTACATAAACAAGTCTCTGCCATGGGAATGTGAAATTTCTACCTCCGGCTTGTTTTATTACAATTAAGAGAATCGGTTCTAACTCATGGATACTTAAGGTCAGTGACTTACATTGCTCTAATCAAGTTTCAAATACAAGTCTACTCCTAGGGCAATTAACGTGAGTAAGATGACCGCTACGTAACGGAGATACGTTCCAAGCGTGGTCTTTCGGTATACGCCGCTTTGCTGAGCGTTTTCTTCCCTCAAGACTCAGACACGCACGACTGCTGGCATCTTCAGGAATTGAAGTGATGCCTCGAATACATTCGTCTCGGAAGTTTAAGTGGATCTGCATTCGTTGCACGCGGTTCATTCAAGGATAGATTCGCAATCCGCAGCCATTACAGTACTTTCCAAACAGATGCTACTTTTAGAGCAAAAGCCAGATAAGTGTTATTATTGCGTCCAATGTTGGTTCGGGGGGGGGGAGCTTCCTGAAGTGACACCAGAAATGCGTCTGTCGCGTCACCTTCCCTAGTTTGTGATCCTCCTTGCTGAACGAGTTCCCTAAGTTTCACCTCTCGCAGCCGTCACCTGACCTCAATAGCACAGCGCAACCCGTATTTACTGCCAATTGTTTTTTTTTTACTAAAGTTAATTCAATATAACTGTGCCTTTTAGTAAGTGGATCTCTAACTAAACACAGTGCCGTGTTGGAGAATTTCAATGGCGTACTTTATATATCGCTTAATACATTCATGACAAGTCATGTTCCTTTGCACGTAGGGTTGCCACCTCTGAGGTGTAAATTTATGTAATTGAATTGTCCAGAGTGGTGTATTGTTATTCAATTGACTTGTTATGTCTCGGTAAGACTTACAAATCTCCCAGGAGAACAGGTGGCAACCTCAAAACGAGGTGGCAACCTCAAAACGAGGTTGCCACCTGTCCTGGGAAAATCAGGACATGTGGCAACCCTATATGCATGAGCTATAGCAGTGTAAGCCTCCGTAGGTGGTCTGGCTTCTTTCTAGATTTGAAGCTTTCGTGACCGCAAGGATTCATATTCTTAGGTTTTTTCGGTAAAGTCACGTAGGTAAAACATTTTAAATTTAAATTAATAAAAGTAAAATAAAATAAAAATCACGACGTTTCGGAGGCAACACAAGCTTCCGTTTTCGGTCTGGCTTCTATGAACGGCTTTCCTTGTTGCCAGATCACAAGCATGTTTGACCTGGAGGCACGACTGCCCAATGGGCTGGTGAAAGGCCACGCCTACTCCATCACGGGCCTTGACCAGGTAAGTTGCACAGCACCACTCCAGCGCTCTGAAGTTCACGTGAGCTCTGTTGGCGTGGCCTCAGCATAGTCAAGCCCCCTGCCTCCTCAAATGAGCACTGGAGCGGTGCTCATCTCCGTTGGTCGCCCTGATCCGATGGTGATCATTTTTCTTCTGTAAAGTAGGGGCCAGTCTCCGTAGGATAACTACCGTTGACGTCTCTCATCATCGAACGAGTAACCACTTTTTGTTGATTCATAGGATTAATTGTCCAATCGTCCCAGCTCTACACACGCGTTGTTTACACACTCTTACCTGGCCGGGACATTGCTTTTTTACTCGCGTTGATCGGAATAACCCGTACAGGGAGCTCCAACCAACCTTGGCAACAATTTCAGTGCTGCCATCCCAATTCCTCCACACAGCAGATGACAGCCCCAGTGGACTTAAACTATGTGGCTGTTGCTTCAGGGAAACCAAACTCTATCCCCGTATTGTAGCATCGTATCATTTTTATTTAATTTTGAAGGCCCCTGACTTTTATATTGCTCGAGTGGTCTTGTAGAAGACCGATAAACTCTCATCCACAGTTATATTTTGGATTTGTGTTTTAAGCAATGGGGGGGGGGGGGGACAGGAAACTGAGATGCCTGGCCAAGTGTGGTTGTTGTTTTGTTGTTGTTACTTAGATTTTCGTACCTGCATTAATTGGAAGTTATTATTGCACCGCTTTATATTGTCGAAGACAATTCTGAATTGCGTTGCTTTTGTAATTAATAATTTTGTAGCGTATGCACCTTTGTGTTTTTTTACTTCTACTGTATCTGGCGTATTTCTGGGTTCTTTTATGCAAGAAAATAAATGTTATTTCATTGCATGTTGGTTTTTTATTTTTTTCCAACTTATTTTTGCTTTTAACTGTAATTTTTTCAGATTGTTTCAGGAACATTGTGCATTGCTCATGATGTGAGAAATGTTTTCTTTTAATGCAATATTTATCGATTTTTACTTTTTCATTCATTATTTCTGGTGTTCCCGCAGTTTTTCCTTTAAAAAAAAAAACCTTTCGTATTTTTTTTCACAGCGTTTATAAATAAATGATTACGCACGTGGATGTCACGTCTCAATGGGTAACAATTGGTTAAAAATAAACGCTATCGCTCATTAATTTGCAGGTGTTTTTTGAGGGACAAGATGTAAGGTTGGTGCGAATCAGGAATCCGTGGGGAGAGGTGGAGTGGAATGGGGCCTGGAGCGATAAGTAAGTCCAGTGTGATCATTTCTTGTTATGCCAAATTGTGGCTCAGAAATCGCCGTTTTCCCATGGACTGAGGCGATCCGTGTTCGGTGTTCCATCTCATCTGGATTTATGAATCTCATCGTAGCCATGGCCTGCAATTATCGTCAGGTTGTCATCGTTTGTAGGCGTATTGGCGCACGCCTGTAAGACAACCCATTGTAGCAAGGGTTTGGGAATCGTGTGTGTGAGATGCCCATCTCTGGGGATGCACGCACGGTGGCCAGTAGGTAGGAGTAGAACGAGTAAGGTTTGCTGACCTGTGTGTATGGAAATTGAGTCGTGTACTGGTTTAAGGTGCCGTGGGGGAGAGATGTTCGCTCCTTTGCCTGCTATGCAGGACGTCGTGCGTTAGATCCCGACCCTTACGATGCCGGTATATTTGGAGGCCGCGTGTCCTGTCCGTAGTCGCACGGATTTTTATCCGGATCCTGTAGTTTTTTACCTTCTAAATTTAAAATCACGTGATGCGAGCATTTGGCTGCTACTATAAATTCCCACGTGGTAAACTGATTCGGTGAGCTATCATCTGTCGCCAGGTCGTTTCTGAAAATAACTTATAGCTCAGTGGGATTTCTCCATGCAATCAGGTTTCCTCCCTCGCCTCAAAATATTCTTAATAAGGAAATGACCAAATACCTGGAGGGGGCTTCTCCTCGCTAAGTCTTGATAAACTGAGTGAACACATATCTAAATCGGTTGTTGGTATTGTTCATATTCAACTGCGTTTGGTCAAAACTCTGAATTGATTTTATAAGACTGATCACTGCAAATGTTAATCACTTGATCACGGTCGCCAATTGTCATTTTGAACTCTGACCCCTGCCCCAGCTCATGGGAGTGGAGGGTCGTAGATGTTTCGGAGAGACGTCGACTGGAGCAGGTCCGAGCGGAGGATGGAGAATTCTGGTACATGTCACAATCGCGTCTCAATCCTGAATTATATGACTCCACTAATCCAGAGCAGTATTGAGGTGGCGCTCAACTCGATTTGAGCCAGTGGTGAAAATTCCACATTCCTATGGTGGTGGCCAGTCTATTCCCGGGATGACAACTTATAACGTCCCGCAAAGTGGTCCTCACTTTATCGATACCGGAGAGGTGATGAGGTGAGTTAACCCCAAACGACGAGTATTTGAACCGCTAACCTCCAACTTGTGAGTTGACCACTCTGCTGACAGTGCCACATGGCTGGAAATTACTACACTTTTACACTGTTAACAAAGGTGAAGTGGATTGGCAGATCGAGCGTGGTGGGTGTAAAGTGTAGGCACGACCACCTCCTTCCAAGCTTAGAATAGTAGGTCAAGCACATTATACCAGCAGTAGCATGAGCAGGCCTTTACACTGTTCAAGTTGAATCAAAGTTAACGTTTCTCCATGCCGAAATGAGAAAAGGTGTTGGCCCTGAGGCCGTGGCAGGAATTTTATATTACCTTGGCGGGCACGAGTCACCCAGAGGAAGACCTCTGCCGACTTCCCATAAAACGCCACTGAATTCATGACTCCCCCGCGAGCACCCCAGTCCGTCTCTCCGCCGCGCCCTATTTACACGTGCGTATGTACGCGCGTCCGTTCGTACGCCATCTGCCAGCCAGCTGGTTTTCCCGTCTCTTCCGCCCCACCACCGCCTTCCCCGCCGCGTGCCAGGATGTCCTTCTCGGACTTCAAGCGTAACTTTTCCAAGATGGAGATCTGCAACCTGTCGCCCGACACGCTGCGCACGCAGAGCGACTCGCGACACTGGACGGTGACGGCGCACGAGGGACGCTGGCTGCGCGGCTGCACCGCCGGGGGCTGCCGCAACTACGCAGGTCGACCTTGAAAAAGCGCGCCTCCCAGCGCGGCCGGGCGGTGGTTTCATGCTACTCCGGCCATGCTTCGGATGGGGGGGCGGGGGGGGGAGGATTAAATCCAACCGTGGGGTCGTCCCACTGCGAGAGACTTGCCCCACACCACTGGCGATGCGCAATGTCCAGCATTGGCTCAGGGCTACCAGTAGAGAGATGAGCACCGTCCCATGCTCCTTTGAACAGGGAGATACTTTGAATGTGTCATGCCAGCTATCTCTGTTTGCACCCGTGATCATTTATGTTGCGAATAAGCGACAAGGATATGCACCTATTGGCCGTTTTTATGCCACCAGAATTTTCAAAACGCCATACATCACTCTGATGCCTCACTTTACGAGGAGTGCGGCCAGGGATCTTTGGCTCGTGTGTGTGTGTGTGTGTATGAGACGACATTATGTGTATACTATAGGTTGTTTTGGTTAGATCGCGTAAATATAAATGTGTCGTAAAACCCGCCACCACCCGACACAGCCAATTAGTAAGGTTTGTCATGTAAACGGAACATGCCAATTCGTTACTAGTACAGCACACCGGTGTGTTGGGGAGCAAATCCACAACATTTACAATCTGGTTACGACGTTTCACCAGTAATTACAACTAGCTTCATCAGGCGGATTTGTGGAGAAATTCTCCCGTTTTGTTCCTTAAATAGAGATGCACAGACACGCACAAAGACATTGCGTGTGTCTGCGTGTGTGTGTCACCACCCATAGGGACGTTCTGGACCAACCCACAGTTCCACTTGCGATTGCACGAGGAGGACGATGACCCGGATGACGATGAGGTGGCCTGCTCGTTCATCGTCGCCCTCATGCAAAAGAACATGCGGCGTCAGAAGCGAGACCTGCTCACCATCGGCTACGCCATTTACGAGGTGAGCCACTCGGTCACACAGACGCACCGACACGCACAAAGACAAAGATCCCCCTGTTAGCGAGCACCTATGATGGCTGGCACGGCACACGAGGGGGTGGGTGGCCATAACCACGTCCGGCCGCCTTTGTCTCCCTCGTGACAATGTTTACACTTTGCATCAGGTAGTCATTTGAGGCTGAGTCGACCTAGGGGGAGGCCCGGCGCCGGCACAAATAATCGTCACTGGCGTTGGCCGTGAGCGGGAATCAGAGTCAGAATTTTCATTTAGACGGCCGGAGGCATCCGACGAGCTATGAAGCTCCTTTTCCCAGATGTCCAGCCGGGGTGAGCCAGAAAGTCACAACAACAATACAAAAACGCACAGGAGTGCAGCGTGTAGGAAAGGTATAAGCAAGTCACAAACAAACAAAAAACATTGGAAATTAAAATACACATACGTAAGGTTGATGACGTTATGGCTGAATCGATCTCGGGCCTCCGGTCCCACCCACGCCCGCGCCCGTCCCCGATCCCCTCGAAGGCGCCGCCCGGGTGCACGCACCTGCCGGGGGAATTCTTTGTGCGGAACTCCTCGCGCGCCCGCAGCCACAACTTCATCAACCTGCGCGAGGTGTCGGACCGCTTCCGCCTGCCGCCCGGCCACTACGTCATCGTGCCGTCCACGTACGAGCCACATCAGGAGGCCGACTTCCTGCTCCGGGTCTACTGCGAGAAGATGAACAGATCGAGGTGCGTGGCCAGCTCCGGCAACACTGTGTCGGGAAGCGTGCTTCCCCCTCCTGGGAAGCAGAGCAGCGAGATGTAGGACACGATCTCTGCGGGGGGGGGGGGGGGGGGAGCAGTCCATCTGCAAAACGTGAGCACTGTGGTGTAGGCAAGTGACTCAGGGGACTAAGTACTAAGTCGAAGCTGGTTAGAATCCTGAGTTTGAACCTTGACCTCGGTCATGTGTGATGAAAGCAGCTTCCCAAGTGTAACGAGTTGGTGGTCTCAGCCCAGTTACTGTGCGGGGGTGGTTGCGAAGTGGAGAGGTCTTCATCCGGCAATGGATAGAACGTGGCTGATGATTATTTTTACTATGATGATGACGGTGACAGTAATGATGACAACAATTACGTAAGAAATTCGATGGTACAGTAATACTGCAATTACATTTCAGGACAGTATTAATGACTTTAGTCACAAGAATGGATATTAATTACAACCATTAAGACTGTAATTAAAGTTTGCTTTCGTAATAACGACAACAATCACGACTGTAATTGGTAGGTCCTCTGCGCAACTGGAATGAGTAGTTTCCCCCCCTTACGGGTGAAACTAAACAAAAGAGCACCACGCGGGAGGGCAACACAATTCTGTCGGCAAGAGAAGGCCAATATTCAGAGGCGCCTTCAAGCAGGTCAGAGGAGATGCTTTGAACAAACGTATTGAGAGTACAAACTCCGGGCATCTGTATAAGCCAGGTGTGGGGTCACACTGAATGCATTGCTATACCAAGAGGCTTCCTGGGTAGGACACTCGCTAAAACATTCACAGGACAGATGGTCCTGGGAACAGTGCCCAGCTCCAACGATCATAACCACTGCTTTTTTTTCCCAACAGAGAGTCGGACGACAGAATTGGTGCCAACATTGAAGAGGTGGGGGTTCTGTGTTATCTCTTCGTGTGATGAATATGCTTTGTAATGTTTGGAACAATGGTGTTGTTTACAATGGTATAGTTTACAATGTATGGAAAAATAGCAATATGTGGTCTGTATTCAACAGCGATTCGTCCGTCCTATGAGTGAACTGAATTCTGGAAATAGAGATAAGGATTGCCAAATATTCGAGTTTAGGGACAATTTGACTTGTGCAAACAATTCCCATATGACAGTGTGTCCATAAACAAGATTCAAATGAATTCTTTGCTGTTGGTAGCCCTGGGCCAGTGGTAAGGAATCAGGATTTTGACCTCTTAGGAACTTAAATGCCCCAGCATTACATAGCATCACATCTCAATCATTGCAATGTCCAGCTGTAGTTATTTTCTTTCTTAGCTTAGGAAGCCTCGCTGATGACAGCTGTCCCTGTGTGGGAAACGATGAAGGAGCACAGGCCGGGAAGCGATCATTCGTTTGTCAGTAGGTTATTCGAGTTAAGTCATTTGCGCGTAATTTGACCGTGACGAGTCCTTTGGGCCTACTCTAATTTAACGTCCGCTGATGCGGAGGGCGCGTATATTTGAACGGACCGACAGTAATATCCGGGGGCATTGGCAAACGCAATTCCGCTCAGCCACCTCACTAATGTTTTGGATTCCTATGGAGCAAGCGGCAAGTATTTTTGTATCAACCTCAAAGGGATGGTGCCCTATGTCAACCTCCATCTGGAATTTGACCTGCCTCACTTCCAATCGATGCACAGCATAATTGAATCAAAATTAATGTGCGCATTTGTACCGCTGAGTTGATTTGCTTTTTTTCCATCAAACATCACAAATTAATCATGTCTGGCGTTCACAGATTACATAGCATGTACATAAACACTATGAAATGTGTATGCAAAATGTATATATGTACTATTTCAGTCACGTCCCAATTAGCTTATCTCGCGTACTGATATTTTAGTTTTAGTTTTTACACTGCGAAGACAAGTCATCCGGATAATTGGATGTAAAACAGGTCTACTGGTAATAGTGGTGTAATTAACTTGATATACATGTGCAGCACATTTATTAACATCCAGTATGTTTATAGTCAAGACGGAAATATATTTGAAAAATGTATGTCCCATGGATAGATCTCGGTTCTAATTTCACTTTTGCTACCATCTCTCTTTTCCACCCATATGCCCTCTGTGCCCCGACCACCCCCCCCCCCTGTTTATGCATGTACAAATGGTAAAAAACAGTCGGCCCGTTAGTGGTTGACTTTGATATGAGGGTTGCCATCTCTCCTGGTTTTCCCAGGATTGTCCTCTTTTTGAGACAGCTTCCCTGTATTATATATGGCAGTCTTCCCAGGGACATTAGAATCCCTGCGTTTTGTCAGCTGCATAATAAGCCACCACTTAAGACAACGCATTCACGTGGAGTACTCCCCTCTCCTGCTATTAGAAGATTGAATTCTTCCCATGATATGTCCCTGGTGTTTTGTTCCTCGGAGGTTGTGGTGGCCCTAATTGCCGCCGTGTTGTCGATGAGCGCATTACTTATCAGATTATTGAAAGTGAAAGCAGGGTTGAGCCTGGATAGTGTTCGGATCAACAAACACCGCCATGCAGAACAGGTTTTATACGATATGGGGCAGCATGGCGGGAAGTGCAGCAAAATCCATTGTTGTACTCTACTTCTTTGCTCCCTTCCTTGTCTCCGCCAACTCACACTGACCATCGTGGTAGAGCATGGTCACACATCCTCCATGACTCGCGTGGCGTGGGAAGGCCCTCACTTTGCGGTGTATTGACATAGGTACATGTACTGCACCTTGGTTTCTCTACCAATAACTCGGGGTCACCAAAGGAGATTTGAACATTGCCAAATGTTCTGTTGTGCATGGAGACACTGCCTATATATTTTGTAAATCCGATTAACAGATGCTCATAGCACTAAAGGGATTTTTTTTAAATGCATAATTTAATCACCTCATATTGACAATGGTTTTCCCATGAATAGACTGGTCTCCGCTATAAGAAAACGCTGATCTGATATCCTGTAAAACAAAGAACGTTGATCAAATTAAAAAACTAAAGTTACGGCCTTTTTTCAACCACTGCTGGATGAACAACTGCTGCGCCGATGACAGGGGACGTTTGGCCATATTTGACTCTACGCAGCTCAGAGCGGGTTGGTGAAGTGTGCGGAGACCTAGGACCGGTTCGGATACCGCTCGCCACCGATGTTAGCCGTGGCCAGGCATCGAACTCCGATTTCCGCGTTCATGGCGCTGACTCGCGAACCGCCGCGACATCTCATTGCCCCCACCGATCGGTGACCGCGCTGTAATTTCCAACTCTCAACGTTTGCGTCTCCGTGGGAACCCTTTCCACCATCATCACGAGGTTCCCCGTACGAAAGTGGTGGTGTTGTGTTTTTGTTGCACGATAGACTGTCCCACCTGTGTGTCCTGTGCTGGCGGTGCAGCCCAGCATGCCCGTGGAGTTGGTGGAGACGGACGAGGACCGTAGGTTCACGCAGGTCTTCAAGAAGCTGGCCGGCGAGGTGGGTACATCGCACTTAAAGAGGGGACCGCGCGGACCCGAGACCTGTTCCCCTTCTCACCTGCCTGCAACTGTTTTCTCCGTACCCCACCCCTTGTTTGTAGTTAATTTCTGTAAAGTCGTGTTTCTTCCCTCGCCACACTATATTTCCTTCTAAATCCACCTTGGCAGTAATGTTGTTTTTCTCTCCCTTGTTTTGTTGGCGAGATGTCAATGACCTCGCCTGGTATGCAGGGGGTCGTGGATTCGATCCCGACCCTGTCACCCGCTGTATATTTGGAGGATTGCACGTTCTCCTCCCCGTGGTCGCGTAGATATTTCTCCGGATCCTCCGCTTTTTCCCTCTACGTTTAGAAACATGTCCTTAGAGTATTTGGCTGCTGGAGATGTCCACATGATAAGCCACTTCGTTGAGCTGTCATTTGTGGCCAGGTCGCTTCTGAAAAAGAGATATACAGCTCAGTAGGCCTTACCTGGTAAAATAAAAAAATATTTTTCAATAGTTTAGTCTCCATGACACACAAGTTCAGCATTTTGCATTGTGGTCGCATTCACACGCTTTATAAATGCACGTTATTTTGTAGATTTGGTGCTGGATACAATGATTACACAACTGCATGAGCTGTTACAGTGCCTACAGAGCCCTGTAGATGAAAGCCGAGTATTATGGTTTTTCATAGTCGTGTGCTTTTCCCAGGCTCTGGTTGATAGTAAGTGTTCAATGGTAGAAAACCTTTAATAAATCCAGCTTACTGACTTGCTTGGTTGGCCTGTAAAATGTACACTTATTTCCCCCCCCCCCCCCCCACAATCTTTATGAATAATATATGTACATCTTCTTGGTTCTTTCGGTAAAGTCACGTAGAAGGGAAGTAATAAAATAATTAAAATAAAATAAAATAATTCTCACGACGAAACGTCGGCTACAACGCAAGCAGCCGTCTTCATCTGAAGACGGCTGCTTGCGTTGTAGCCGAAACGTCGTGAGAATTATTTTATTTTATTATGTTTTATTTTTATTATTTTATTACTTCCCTTCTACGTGACTTTACCGAAAGAACCAAGAAGATGATTCCCTGCAGTCACGAAAGCTTTAAATCGAAATATATGTACAGTTTGTGTGGTAGGAGAATAATGGGTCCGTATATATCTCCAGTTCCGTTGTTGCCTCCTTTTTCAAGAGAAGATTGATTGAGGCACCATTTCATGGCCGAGGCATTACATCTCTGTACAAACGTTTTCGTAACTTGGTCCAATAATTCTGTTTCAACAGCTGGTCCTGCTTCTTTGACAATTAAGGAACTTCACAAAGAGGGCATCAGAGTTAGACTTCAAATAGGAATGGAACAAACCTAACGTTCAAAAAGTTGGCCAATCAAAATGAAATAATTGTTTTAAAGATGACTAGAAAACACAGTTGTATTTATATCTAGGTCAGTTACAGAAAGCAGATTTGGATCAACATGATGAAACAAAATGAGTGGATTTAGGCAGGACACATATCCAGTAAGGATTATAAGGAGTCGGCAAGCCTGGTGACTGAATGCCAGCCAAATTGAGCAGTGAGCTTGGTTCAGGTGCGGGGATGAAATCAATTGTGGCATTGCAAGCCTGTGAGGGACAGTTAAGGTGTGGGGTAGGCCTTCATCCATCGGTGGCTAGACCATGGCTGGCAATGATGTTGGGGAGCAATGTGCTGCTATCACTTGCCTTAAATAAATAATGCTGTCTCTTTTGTTGGAGATAATCTGCATGACTTGGTATGGTCACAGGTCGGACAGCCCAAGCGTGCTGCTACATCTACTGTGTCCGAACAGTCTGGTTGCTAATTAAAGTCGGCCAGGAAAGCAACGCTCAAAGACATGATGAGCCTGCAGCCTTGACCTTGCTGGCTTCCAGCCACTCATCGCATCTGCTGCTTAATCGTCGCCACGTAGAGAGTGTTTTTTTAATAAACGCTGCCTCGCCACTCTGAGCACAGCGACACATTTCGCGTCCCGAATTCCAATATCGTGTCATGGCAGTAGGGAGGGGTGTGGGCCCCCACACAAAGTGTTTTGCTTAGCTAAAAATCGTATTCCGTTTAACGCCAGGTGAGCGTTTCTGAATGGAGAGTAATTAAAATGGCGTGCATCAAGCTGGAAGTGAAAAAATTAAACAAACAAAAAGATCCACCATTGTATTTTTGACGCGGTGTTCCAGGCGGTGTTTTAAATTGCATACAAAGTATGTTAGCTTCGGGTTAAATGTAAAGATACAGCCCTGCAATTTCTCGTTCAAGAGCCTCCACTATACCTATACCCTCTCTTAAGGGAGCTGTCTTTGGCCTTACTCTGCCAGACATAAGCACAGTCCTACTGACAACACATTGGGCCAAGTGCTGCTGCACCAAAAGTTCAGGTGGAAAGTTCAAACTGTGGTTGACTCGGCCACATTAGCCTGCGTTGAATAGAATGGCTTCTGCTTTGTAGAAGTCAACGGCAGTTGTCTTTTGTATTTTATGGCTCAGGACCTCCACCAAAGGAGATGAAGCAACACGCAGACACGTTGACGTTTGGCTTGTTAGGGGTTGATTACACTCCCGTGTATTGTAGTCATTGCTGACAATCAGAGTCTAACGAGTGGGTGGGGTGGCGAAGTGGCATTTATTTTGGTCGCTAAATTTCAACATTTCGGACACGTAAAACAAAGTAATTGAAGTTGAAGTAAGTTTTCGACACATTCTTTAATTGATAATTATACAATTTCTAATTTTAGTCACTCTCGCTAGAATAATTAACTTTGACACTTAGAAAATACGTCCACAAACATCATTAATGCCGAGTTAGAATGTAATTGTAATTGCTGCTACTTGTAATTAGAGGTTACTGTTAACGTGACTTAAACTTGCAAGTGATTGCGTGTGTAATTGGCAGCGTCTTGGCTTGAATGCAGTCACATGACGTGCCTCGCTATCTTCGTGTTAAATGTGACGAAAGTTAACAATGCTTGTGATGTTTATTATTTTTTAAAGGTGACATGCAATGCTGAGTACATTGCATCATGAGCACCATTCCTCTCATCGTTGAGGGTTTATATAACACTGTGGGCTTACCTTGGCAGTTTGTAGAACAATAACACCTCTGGTTCTCCCATGATGTGAACTGCCTATTGCATCGCTGCAAGGCCCATACATAAACAACAAGCAGTATATGTTCGCCAAATAATTTAGATTCAAATTTGCATTCATATTTTGGCTTAGCCAATCGGAATAAAACCATTCACATAATGTATTACCATTCACTCTACAAATGTGTAAAGCACCTCGAATGGATTTGGATTTGTAGTGTTGTGCCCGCCTCATATTAGCGTGAACGATTGGTTAATTGAAGAATAATTTTCTAATTTCAGAGTACAGTATTCGGTGATGAACACCTGCGGACATTTTGTTTGCGTCCTACCACTGCCGCCAGCCCAATTTTTGCGATGTAAATCTCAACTGTGATTCTCGGTTTTTGTTGTTGTCGTTAAGCAACGTCCTCACGAATGTACCCGTAAGACGAACCCACGCTGCCTTGTTACTTTAACCCCCATGTGCAGCGGGTTAATTTGCCGCTGTCACCCTTCTTGTGCGGGTAATTCCCAGGTGTGAATGGCAAGAATTGGCTTGTGTTTCCATAAAAACACACACACACAGGCCCTTCAACAAAGGGTCTGGTGGATCATGAGCGTTATTTCTCCTTGAAGCTCAATATTCAACCGAAATGCACGTTGCCTCAGCCATTTGTAAACGAGCGGTGATTGTAAAAAACAGGAGACATCTCTCTCTCACTTGAGTGTGAATAGACAAGAGGGTAGAGTGACACGCCGTGCACAAATCTGCCTCTGTGTGCTTGTGCATTGTCCCATTTGCATGTCAGTCGCAAAAGTATTTCAAACGAGGGCGCTTGCAACATTAGCCAAATGTCAGTGAGACCGTCGGCTCCATTATATTAGGAAGTCAATGCATGAATTAGCTTAAATAGTGCTCGTTTAAATAGATTTTTGTAAGTATGTGTGTATTCTGATGACCCCACGATTCGTCTTAAACCATTCTCAACTCGCACGCACTTTCACTTATTTACTTGAGAGCAGGTCCCACATTTGGTTTCAGGAGACCATTTGCGAGTATTGTTTGGCAGTGTAAGTTGAGCCGAGATTGTGTAGCCTCATTGTGTGGTTACCGATGCTCATATTATAGGCTTAAACACACAATGTGCTGCTTCAAATATACAGTACGAAAACGCACATGGATTTTTTTTTCTACTCTGTGTTTATTTTCTGAGTGTATGATGATGGCTGGGCGACACTATGGTTGGAGTTCTAAACCAACAATTGCAAGATTGGTTTATGGGGTTGACAGCCCACCATTCCCTCTAGGGTCTATGGGCTGTCATGTTACAATTTGTCGAGGTAACGCATCTCAACAGACTTAGCTGTTTAAAAAAAAGAGTACTTAGTAATGGAGTGTATTGAGAAATTTGAACCATCATACTGTATCTGTTTTTGGGTTGTACCACATGTTGTTCGGCATGCCATCCGACGTTTACTGCATGTCCATTGACTGAAAGGGGTATCCATCGTTTTCGCTCGATTATATATAGGAACTCCTCTACTTACGAACACCCGACTTACGAACTTTCAGAGATACGAACAAATCTGTCTGTCCAGTTGCCTGTTCGGACCATGAGTCGTAAGTTCAACCGCCGAGCAATAGATGGCGGTGGTTATTCGGTGTCAAGCACTGGCCTTTTTTGAGTCTCAGGACCCAAACACTAAGAGGTTTACTAAGGTGTTGGCAGCTGCTCACGATTCTATTGCCTGTTACAAGTTGATTTATGAAGAGAAGAAGAGAGCAACTGTGCAGACATCTCCTGGTAAGTTTTTCAAGAGAGTAGAGAGGAAACACGAGCACCAAAGGGAATCCACATCTACATCTGCAGAACATGAAGAACCAGTGGCATCTACATCTGCAGAACATGAAGAACCAGTGGCATCTACATCTGCAGAACATGAAGAACCAGTGGCATCTACAGCTGCAGCACATAAAGAACCAGTGGCATTTTCATCTGCAGAGCATGAAGAACCAGTGGCATCTACATCTGCAAAACATAAACAACCAGTGGCATCTACATCTGCAGAACATGAAGAACCAGTGGCATCTACATCTAAATGAGATTATAAAACGTTTAAATCCATTCCCCGTGTTTAGTGTACATGCCGTACAACATGTTTGGAATCGGCAGGAGTAAATTTAGACTTGCGAACAAATCGACTTACAAACAGACCTCTGGAGCATACCTCGTTCGTAAGTAGAGGAGTCCCTATAAGGTTTCCAGCTGCTGCTGGTGTTTGTTGTAGGCCAGCCGATATTACTTATTCATTTGTAAATGCTTAATAACATTGGCTGATCTCTGAGCCAATTGGGCCACCTCTGAAAAGCTGAATTTGACAATGAAGGGCAGAATACCAACGTTTCTGAAGAATACAGTTTTTAATCATTGCGTATTGCCATTTATTCCTTATTTGTAACAAACGTCGACACGGGCAAAGAAAATGAAACAAGAGATGAAACGTGCACGAAGAAGTGTGGGGAGGTGCATGATCAGAATGACACGGACATGCCGAGGGATGCTTGTACTTTAGGAAACGAATTCAAATCTATGAAGAAAAGTAAGTGGCCTTGGGCGGGATACATCGTTGGAGAAGGGTCATTGCCCGGAACCTCACCTGTTATATTTGTTTTTCTTGTTAGGGCCACAGAGTTATCGAAGAACGTGTTGTATTTTTTTTCTCATATGTGCTTGTGCACCAGTATCACAATTGTTTTTTTTTTATAATTGAACAAACGTCGGATCACGTAAATGGTGAACGCAGACGGGCCAGGGCGCTTGGGAAACACTGACCTCTTCTTCACCACACGAGTTTCAGAAACCCTGCTGGATGCTTGCACTACTAATTCGTTCTGCGCTTCAGACTCTTTCTGTAATGGGCGCGCCAGTAGGGCATGTTCTGCCCCATGCCGCCATCCCTGCCCTCATCGTCGTGCGCACGCCCCCGGTTGTCTTGTCTCACAGGACATGGAGATCAGCCCCAGGGAACTGCAGGACCTCTTAAACAAAGTTACTGCCAAACGTGAGTTTACCGATGCACGCTTTTTCTAAACGTTATGCAATCTATCTCACAGCACGGTGCCAAGCTGACTGCTGGAAATATCAGATTTGTTTTGCGCGGATTGACCTTTACTTTCCCGCGGCCCCAGCAGAGATGCCAGAGATGAATGCCGTCGTGAAATGCTCTGACCTATTTTGTCTGGATTTTCGATGACTTTATTTCAGTTACAACTGCTAAATTATTTAAATAGGTCGCGCGGTTATCTTTAATCCTGATTGGCTATATATATATGCTGTCACCTTGTGAGAGATATGGTGTTGAAATATAATGAATCATTGATGTTGTTTTACGTACTCGATGGCTACAAGCATAGCAGTATGAATTATAATATTTACAAGTGTGCAAATGCTCCGGTGATTTCTGTCTTTTGACACCCAACCGCATGCACATTAAATATTTAATTCTCCACAGGGATCAGAAGTTGCAATACATTTTTCTAAATTAGTAAATTACATTTCAATTCTATGGCCATGTGGACACGGTGATTAGATCAGCCGACTTACAATCTGAAGGGCGAGAGTTAAAATTCCATCCGGCAGTTTGACTCACTTCATCGTCCCACCTGGGGTCAATGCTTTGTGGGCAATCAACATTGATAGTCCTCATGGTTAAACTGCCACCCGCCATAGGAATGTAGAATTTGCACCATCCACTCGGGGTGATTTGCAGAGATGATCACCAGCCTGGGCTCATTTTATGTGGAAGCCATTTTTAAATTTGTTATTTAAAAAAAAATCACCTTGATATGAGCAATATGACGTAATTCGAGCAACCATTGGGCATCTCATAATTTACAGAGTTAATAGATCGGCTGTAAAACCCGTGACATCTCCTGGGCATTGTGCCAGTCACAAGTTTCAGAAAATACCTCGCTAAAATGTTTTAGCTGTTTCAGTGTCTACGCTGTATTTGGGCGGAATGTTGGCACAGTGGTAAGCACGCTGCACGATTGAATCCAGCGACCTGAGTACGACTCCCGATTATGGCTAACAGCAGTGGCGAACGACATCTGAACTGGTTCTGGATCGCCAAGCATGGTCAAACGACTCCCATGATCGAAACGGCATGGGGATGCCTTCATCCAGCAGTGGATTAACAAAGTAAATAATGAGAAATATATTATAATTGTTCTCACGGTATAAAACATTGCAAGTTAAAGTAATTTCCATCTCTTCAAATTATTATATGTCGAGCTCATTTAAACTTAATAATTAACAGCACAATATAATGATTATTACATGTTTTATTTGCATTGGTTGCCACTACTGCTGCTGGTCTCACGATAACCGACAATCTAATCCCCCTCTTTTTGGACGCATTATCAAATGTTTATAAATGAGAAAAACATCGCCACGTGAATCAATGGATGTGTAAAATAACAGAAAACCTGGCTTTGAATCTCAATTGAAGGGTGATGCCAGGCTGCCAGTACCTGCTTCTTTTTTTTTAAATATACTCATTACTGCTTCGTAAAAACGATGTACATCCTCGTGCCAAAATGTTGGCTGATAAACATGTACGCCACCCATGTCCATGGCCGGAATGGTAATCAATGGTGAGAAACGGCCGTTGGCGTGGTTACAATTTCATGGTCGCACCATTCACACCCGTCGCGGTGGCAACAAAGTTTATATATCTCATTGGCCCCAAAATGTATAATTCATGTATTTCAATTCGGTGTCCTTTATTTGAACACGATATAGCGCGTTTTTTTTATTTAACATTTGGATGTGGCTTTAAATAATTGATATATTTCACAGTCCCGTATGATTCTTTAGTTGTTTGGAAATTGAAATAATTTGCATGTGTGAGAGGGGGGGGAGGGGGGTGGGAATGGACGTGCATTTTTTAATTGCCTGTACGAATCCTCTTTTCCTTGGGATTGTTCCGCTTGTTGCTTTGCATTTGGTGCTGTGTTATACAATCGTGCAGGTTGTGCATCTGCAATATTGGAATATATGCAATTAGCATACTGCAGCGCTACTTATTTGTGCCAAACTGTTTGCAGGGCAAAGTTGACTGATTTTTAAAATGAATGGATTCTCAAAGCTGTAATCATGTTGTTGCACGATATATGGTAGTTCATGCATGCTGGTTAGTATTGTGGCTAATTTGTTTGGGTCTAAATCAGAAGTTTTCAAGTTCATATCTTGGTTGGGGGTCAACTTAGCCTATCATCTTTTCATGGTAGATAAAATTAGTAACCACTTGAGATTTCCGAACGAACGCTACTGAGATTCAGCATTCAATTGTGATTAAACTGAGTTATCAAGTGTAGTAATTTGATGGTCTCATCCAGGTCACCAACGACTACACATAAAGTTTCAGTCTTTAATTAATTTGTCTAAATTTCACCTCTAATAATTAAAAATATCGGATTAACTATCGTCCAAAAAACACTACTCTGTAGCAGGGTGGGCAAGAAAATTCTGCCCCACATGTGTGAACCACAAGTCATTTGAAGGAATTAGAGACATAGTTATGTGATATCTGCTTCTGTATGTGTTTTCTAACAGAGAGATTTGCACTGCTCTGAGAGATATCTAAATTGATTGTTTTGTATCATGAGGTGACACTCACTCCACAGTCGGGATAACGTGGCAAATCGTTAGTGGTCATCCAGTGGACAAATTGGCACTCATCATGAATGGTCATCTGCCACCCCATATTTCATTTGAGTGAAATGCCTAAAGTGAACATGAGCCCAACTACAGCAACATTTTTCAAAAAAATAACAACATTTCTTCCATAGTAATCCATTGAAAGCATTGAAAATGTGTGATTGTTAGTCAGTAGGCTCTTACCTGCTTTAATGAAAGAAAAGCGATTTTTTTTTTATTCCAGCAGCAAGGAGGTGTTTAGGATGGCTGCATAGCTATTTAAGGACTGCGGACTTTACCGTGACTTTTCAATCCTTCGCAAGGTGCTCCTAAGGGGAGTGAGACAGATGTATATCATTGCCACCTTTGGTAGGGTTGATCGCTTCGACTCTGGAGGGCAGTTATGGGCAATGCTTTCAAGGAACAGATCCCTGTGTGTTTTTTTATAATGTTCGCGGAGTCACAAACTATTGCCGCATGTGGTACCTTGTAATAATATTGCGAGTTCATGTGTCCATATGGGATAACTCACTTTTCAGGTTGCGATAGATGTAAACGTATTTCTGTGATGCTTTCAATGTTAGAATTTTATTGCAAGTTGAATGTGGATGGATTTTTGTTTCGCAAAAATTTTAATGTTTGTGGGTGTCATAACAGCCAATTCTTAAAATGCACGTACATTATCTGCATCAAATTCACTATAATTTTCATATTCATAAAAAAAACAACCACAATTCAAATTGGCTATTGTAATTGCTGATGTGTACAAATCTATACGGTTTAGGTGAGTCTGATGCATTTATTTCACAAAAAGTATTCATCACTCAACACAGCGTTTCATTCTGCCTCGGACATTCCAAGAATTACGTCCACTGCAATCACACAAGCTGCATAACTACTAAACATTATGGGCAGAATATTGCTTCCCCCTTGTAAAAAGTGAAATATTTGCATTACATCTTATTCTATCAATGCTAAAGAGTGCAAGCTTAATTGAAACCGCTTGTATATTTCATAGTCAACTCCATGTACCTATTACGCTTCGGTACCAGATTGGCATCAGTATAATCGATGTGCGTGTGGGGAGTGGCGGCGCAGTCATCGACGCACTACCCACTGGACTTGGCAGCCTGTGTTCAATTCCTGGCCACGGTTAACATCATTTGGCGAGTGATATCTGAAGTGGTCTTGGGCTCCCCCGCCCATTGACGGATCCACACTGACCAGAGTGACTCAGTGTCGTCAATCAACCTCCGCAACTGACATGGTGTGGGGAGGCCTTAATCCAGCGGTGGATTGACAAAGGGCTACTGCTGATGATGAAGATGATGAACTATGCCATTGAGGCTCAATTGATTGGCATGTTATGCATGTGCCTCATACAATAACATCACATTGCACGTGCTTGTTTCGACATCATGCGTATGACCAGTTCAAGTGTGGCCTAAGGTATTATCGCAATGGTGCACACTATGTTTGTACGACACCTATCGTTGATCATTGACTACGTATAAATATCATCTTATTGTACATTATATGTACATGCAAATATTTTCAACCGGTCAAGCATATGCCCTTATACCTAAGTGTTGACAAAGCTGCGGATGAACACACAGAGTCTTGTTCATTATTTAGTCAAGCGGTATGCATTTCACGCTCTTCGTGTAGTGTGAGGCAAATGGCATCAACACAGCACAGCATTCACCGCGACGAAGCAAGCGCTATCCAGTTGTCTGGTTTATATAGGTTTCACAGAATACACCTAAAAAATATGATCAATTCAGGTATCTCTGGCGCACTTTATGTGTACATCCACACTATTATCTCGTACTGTATTTTTACAATGCTTTGTTACCGCCTGTAATTCACAATCTTTTCGGCAATATTTCTTCAGCCCGCCACTGCTCTTATGGGGGGGGGGGGCGGGGGGGTGGATGGCGGTCCAAATTAACGTGAATAACGGCGACACGTCTGCAATTATAGATATGCCCAAGGGTTTTGCTGGCCAAAGATGATGGGTTTGTGGTGGCGTTTGTGTGTGTGCGACAGTGTAGCGATTCGCGCTCTGCACTATGAGCCCAGCGACCCGAGTTCGATTCCCGCTCACCAGTGACGATTATCTGAACCAGTCCTGGGCCTCTCCTAGTGTCTACTCGGCCTCAAATGAGTACCTTGCGCGGTGTGTAGTAAACATCGCCACTGGGGGAGACAAAGGCGGCCGGGCGTGGTGCTGGCCACCTACCCCCTCCCGTGCCGTGCCAGCTCTCATAGGTGCTCGCTAACAGCACTTTCCACAACAGCATGTTGAGGCTATACGGGGGATCTTTGTCTTTGTGTGGGACAGATGGCGAGCTCAAGTCCGACGGATTCAGCTTGTACGCCTGCCAGAGCATGGTTGCCCTCATGGATGTATCCTTTGGCGACTGTAATTGGTTTATGTGAACATTAATCCTCCTATTTTTCCTGCAGTGGACGTGTCACTAAATTGCATCTCTTGGCTTGTGTGCCACAAGCCGGGGAAATGTCTTGTTTTCCCAAACGGATGCCCTTTCACACCGATGTTTGGAGAATCGATCGCTTAATTAATAGCTTGCCCATGTAACTGAAACTGAATGGGAAAAACTCCTGTCTGTGTTAACCAATTCCTTTCCAAAGCTTTTGTGGGAAAAGCCTCGGTACGTACGTGAAATATGCGTTCAGTGACGTTGAAATTTGTGAAAGGGCTTAGGTGGTTGTGCTGACAAAGTGGTTTGTATGTGTGTCCAACTTCTTTTGCACCGTACGTAGCCAACCGCGCTAATCGGAGGTGCGGGAGAAGGACAACAAACTCAACACTTTAAGCAGTTCTGAGGGAATGTTGCGAACCCGGCGGCCTGAGTTTCATTGCTGGCCCGTGACTTAACTTCAGTGGCATATTGATGTCTGGACTAATCCTGGGCATTCCCCTTCAATAACTGGCACTGAGGAGCAGAGTAAAGTAAGGTCACACAACCCCCCTTGACTCAATCCAGCGGCAAATTGACAAAAAGCTATTAATTAAAATGCTATTGTCATTCAAAAATTATCAGTTTAACACGTAGGCTTTCACGACCGATATCATCCATAATATAGGTTTTTTGGGTTAGATCGTGTAAATATAAATGTGTCGTTAAACCTGCCACCACCCGACACAGCCAACTAGTAAGGTTTGTCACGTGAACAGAACGTGGCCAATTCGTTACTAGTCCATCAAACCGGTGTGTTGGAGAGCCAAGCCACAACATTAAATGTGACTGTCCGCCTGATGAAGCTAGTTGTAATTACTGGCGAAAAGTCGTACTCAGATTGAAAATGTTGTGGATTTGCTCTCCACACACCGGTGTGCTGTACTAGTAACGAATTGGCACGTGCTGTTCACGTGACAAACCTTACTAATTGGCTGTGTCGGGTGGTGGCTGGTTTAACGACACATTTATGTTTACACGATCTAACCCGAAAAAAACCTTTATTATGGATAAAAAGTATCGTGACATTTTTTTGACTCCTATCATTGTCATCTGCCTGTCATTTATTGAAGTAATTTGTATATTTGGCATGTGAAATGAAATGCGAATTGTCCAGAAAAGTCTCAACTGAGTTTACATATATTTCCTGCTTGGGTTGTTTATAAATTATAAAATGTTCTTGTATACGGCCAGAAAATAGCTCACACACACAGGGGAGAACGGTCAACTATGATTAATACAACTGATTTCAGGTGCTGTGACCTATTTTCATGGTGTTTTTCTGACAGCAAAAATTTTTCAGCCCTGGATAAAGTTGTCCCCATGCTGTGTAATAAAAGATGCTGAAGGTTTATATTTCAAATAAATTCAGGAACAAATTCCAGTTTTTGGTAAGGTCTTGTGGTCTAACCCAAAAAAGGTAACTTTGAATTATAATATTGGCTAAGATAAGCGATTGTACTTGAATTTAAGTCACATATCCCTGATCTACCACATACAGAATAGGACGTATGTTGTTCTGTGTTTGATTAAAAGTACACTGAATCCTGCAATGTACTTTTAATTGTTACAAGTGACTGGGGAAATTCCTCGGAGCTGCTATTGTCAGTGAAGTAAACAAGGGCAAGGACATTCTAACATGGTCACTTCATTACCTGCGTCCCTGAATAGTCTTGATTATCCCACAGGGTGTGAAACATGTACAAATACTCCCTGGAATGGAGTGCAGTGTATATGACCCCTCCTGGCCTTGACATTACCCAATCCTGGACCCTTAAGATAATTAAATGCAGTCGCTGTAAAAAAAAGATTCTAACCCAAAAGATAAATAAGTGGCTCATGACATGGTTTGATTTTTGCAAGTTCAAGGTATCTGTCTGGATGTCTCAAGCAGCTAATTTAATTATTAGAGTAGTAAGCTGACATCACGATAATCTCCAACACCGTTTGATGGCCCCAGCCTAGTTAACTTTACACTGTTTAAAAATAATTACATTTGTTGTGTCACTTAACTTCACATTACAGCTTTGATTGCTTCTTTGCAGAGGATATTTTTTTTATAGGGGTTCATCGCCCCATGGGGATGAGAAGCCAATTGTGGTGTGTTCCTGATTTCAGTGACAGCTAAATTAGACTATGTTTCATGAGAATCACTTCTTGGTGACGATTTGGAAGTTGTGTAACGTGTATGTTGGGTCACATATGGCTTAACAGAACACCGCAAATCACGCAGGATTGGCATTTGTCACCATATCAGCCAGTCCCAGATGCCTCCACATGATGGCGGTGCATGGTTTTTTTCACACGTCATCACCACCAATGAGACTTGGATCCATAAGTTTGAGCCAGGCCCCAAGGATCAGAGGTCTGTATATAAACCCCAGGTTGGATGGGGACAAGGTTACGAAAGCAGTGTTGAAAGTTCATGGCTTAAGGCTCAACCTAAAGGCATCTATGCTGCTAACAGTAGGAAACTGGGAGAATTGTATTTTAGTAGAAAGTGACTACTTGGAGAAATAGTTTGTCATGCTTCGTGGCAGGGGTGGGGAACCTTTTTTCTTCCAAGGGGCATGTGGATAATTATAACATCATTCGCAGGCCATACAAAATTATCAATTTAAAAATTAGCCTGTTATATTTGGTCAAACATTTCATTAACTCACCCCTAATGTGATGGCTGGAACTGCTTCTCTTTGGTGAGGCGTGTGATGTTAGCAGGTATTGATGATGTTGCTACTCGCAACTGCTTTTACAGGTTTGCTCCTAGATTTATTGAATTTCGAGTCCCGCCTGCGGTTGCCTTGGCAGGGCCACACCAAATGATTTCACGGGCCTTACACGTTCTGCGGGCCGGACGTTCCCCACCCCTGCTTTATGGTCACAGATGTTCTCTGAACAATACCTTTTTTGTCTTTTTACTCATTGAAAGACCGTGGCATTTATGAGTGATCATTTTCCTCACCTTGCTGCTACACTCCAGTCTGATGGAAGCGGAAAACTCGGCCTTCCCGAATTTAAACTGCTCTGGGAGAAAATCAAAATGTGGCAGGTAAAGTGACACTCTTCATTCGCTCACTTTACCGCAGTCCACTCACTGGCATTGACTATATATCTTGTATTCTCCGCAGGGAATGGACTCTTTGCTCCGCTGCAAGCCTCCTACCACCACTCTCCCATTGACATATTTCGTTGCTTCTTCTTAGTATCTTTCACGCGACGGTCAATGGTATAGTGTATAGCGGATTGTATAATAATAAATAGTATAAAATTGTAATGCTTAATACAATGTACAAAGTCATATATAGTATCGTAATTGTATAGTGAATATACAGCAGTGTGATATACAGCAGGGTGGGTAGAATGATACATAGTGTAATAATGCAATGTATAAGGTATAGGGTGGTGTATAGTAATACAGTATATAATTTAATGTTGGATTTGTCTATGGCAGTATATAGCAGGGGGTAGACCCGTGTGATGTAAGAGAATAAAGTTTAGCTGGAAGCATATTATAATTTTGCCACGTGTCGCTCGGCATGACGTCCAGGGTTTGTTGCTCAAAGTTTATTGATTGGAGAAGAGGCGATTTAGATGAGAAGAGGGTGAGGTGCAAGGCTGGGTGAACTGTGGGGAGAAAATATAGTTTTTTTAATTCCCCGTTGTATTTAATTGTGCAATCAGCGTAACATCTATTCCGACCTCTCAGAGAGCAGATTTACATGGAGCCAATAGACTTACATAGAGTAATGTTGGAGCCATACATTTTTGCACCGCCTGGAGACTTACACTGGACTCAAATGCGGTACATATTTCAGAAAATGGTGACTGATTGACACCATCAGATTTACCATACAATAATTGTTTTGTTCAGATTGTTAGACAAGGTTGCGGTGTTGTGAATAAGGAACCGCAGTGGTGTTTAAACAAGCCTGTGGCAAGATCACTCCACTCGCAATGGAAAAGGCTATAAGTTAAAATCCTGGCTGAGGGGCCAACATTACTCATCATCTCTCTGGATTCAATAAAATAAAAGTGCACCACTTAATAGGGAATCAAGAGTAGATATCATTTTTAAAAAACTGGCCACAGCTATTAAAAAAATATGGACTCTCAATGAAGGTAAACGTTACCCCATGTTCATTTTAAGCAGGTGGATTCACCTCAGGTTTTTGTTACGAGCATTAACCGCGTATCATCCAGCCGTGTGCATAGCCATTGTTTACACTGATCTTATTTACTCTTTCCTACAGGCAATCTTCAGGAAGTATGATGAGGATCGTTCGGGTACCATGTCGTCGTATGAAATGCGAGCAGCTCTCAATGCAGCAGGTGAGATGGATGGATATGGGCGCGGGGACATTTGGGCAGCTGCTCCAATTTGGAATTGGATGGTCAACCGGAGGTTCATATGTGGTGAATTAGAGGCTACGTTTACTGAACTTTCCAGTGTGGCGCCGTGCTTATTGCCAAGGCTGTCCATGTAAAGTTTCATGAATGTCTTATGCCATCTTAATTCATATCTCACATATGTGGCACTGATAGTCGACAAATGAATATGTATGCTGAATTTACATTCCCATGTTTGTGCATTTACCTCCTAACCCCACAATTCACACAGGATTCCACCTGAACAACCAGATGTATCAGCTGATCACCATGCGCTACGCCGACGAGAGTATGACTATCAAGTTTAACGACTACATTACCTGTATGGTGCGATTGGAGGCCATGTTCAGTGAGTATTATCCAGGGAATTATTTGGATTGATTACATTTCTACATGCATATTTTAAATATATGTGTGTGTGTGTGTCATGTCTAATCTAGCTGTTGTTGCTACCGTAGAAATTTCTAAGTTAAAATCATATTCAGGGGTCCAATAATTATTAAAATTTCTAATTGCCATTCCATCCTAGAATCCCAATGCGCATTGCATCAAAAGCAGGCGGGGGGGGAAACAGAACCAGGGCAACCGACTAAGCTAAAGAGTGGAGGCCAGTTTAAAAAGATGGGTTTTCAAAGCAGACATATATCCATAATAGAGGTTTTTGGGTTAGATCGTGATCTAACCCAAAAACCTCTTATGGATGATATCGGTCGCGAAAGCCTCCGTGTTAAACAGACATATATATCTACCGACTCTGATTGCCTGATTTAAAGCGGCGAGACGTTCCATAGCTTGGGTGCCACGATCACCAAAATAGCACCTCACTTCTACCGAGATTAATGGATATCGCATTGTGAAAGAAAACAGGTCAACATTTTGAGATATGCCTCGACTTCAAAGGGCTTCTTTAGTTGGTCATAGATAATTACTACGTATCATGAAACAGTTGGTGGAATTAACACCACCGACGCATTGGTGCAAGGCCACCAGTGAAGGAGTGCTGCCCCACATTAATTTGAGCATAGACATTGACTTAAAATAAATATACTTAATAAACAAAAACTTGAAAATGTAGGTAAATGTTTAAATTACCTTTATAGTGGAATACATTCTCACGTGAATTACATCAATAGTCAATTGTAAATTTTAAAAGTTGTACAATTAAATAAGGCAAAAAAATGATTGACTTATTTACACAAGGGCAGCTACAGCTGGTGATACTTTCAATACCGCACTTTACTAATGAATTCATGGAAAATGTTAACAATTAAAGCATGGAACCTCCAGCACCGATGAGAACAAAAAACTCACAGGTTGTCAATTTGGTTGGCTGAAATGTTGTGCGGTCACTTCTCCCATGTGCCACAGGAATATTCCATGCCCTTGACAAAGACAAACGTGGCGTTATCAGACTGGGACTGGGTTTGGTAAGGTTTACACCCACCACAAACACACGATACACTGAAAGGAGAATGATGACAATATAACAGTATCTATTGTATAGCAACATGGAAAAAAGTAATCACTGAAATGAGTAAAAACACATTTTAGCCAACATAACTTTCAAGTGCTTTTATTTCAATTGTAATTTATGCATCAAAATAATCTTGGAAATTGAATTCACTCAACAAGATACACATGCTACACAATTGAACATTATAGGCAAAGCCAACACAACCACCATAGGTTTCAGCATTAACTTGAAGCTCTTCACCGAATTAAACAAGTTAAAAGTATCCGTTCTTGCAAAGATGTTTCCAATAAAACGCACGTTTTTAAGCAACATGCATTCAAGTACTGTGTAAATAAACACAACCCATCATCTCTTTGCAGTGGCTGCAGTTGACCATGTACGCATGAGGTCATCACCGATTGGCCACCAGGAGCAAGGAGAGCAGAGCCTGCACCAATCAGAAGCAAGCATGTGCATGAAAATGTGCCACGAAAAATATTCACCGAGTTGAATATCGTGCTGAGTGTCAAAGTGGCGCCTTCAGCAGGGTGCTTTTAGCACCGGCAGTACTGTTACATTTCTATTACATTGCTGAGACGTCAGTTTTAAGTTTGACACATTTTGGTACGCCCTCGTGTATGAGAATACTGTTGTGTTTTTACGCCATTGATCGGTGCATTGATAATATGCATGGTATCTGTTTAAATTGTATGGAGCTAGCAGGCATGTGTAGCCAACTTGTGGCCATGTGATATAGTTAATTGGGGAGCTGGTATTATTAAGAAGAAATTGAAGGTATGTTTCTGCCCCCCCCTGGTAAGGGGATCTAAAATATGTCTTGTAAAGTGATCTGGTTGTTCGGGGGCAGCCTGGTGTTGGATTGTGTGAGGATGGAAACATTTCGATGGCTTTAGTGCTGAGCTGTGAACTGCTGTTCAATTTCTTGAGTCACAGATCCCTCAGATGTGTGTTTCTAAATGGGGCTTGGCATGTAACGGAGCAATATTATAAGTTCGTGCACTGAGAATTACAGCAACGGTACTTTTCTATGAACAACGGTACTTTTCAACAGTGGGTGTCATATTGAGGGACTGGCCCCTTCCAAACGAATGTGGAATTTTAACAAACTGGTCCAGGGCCACCAGTAGCCTCACTCGTTTGAAAAAAGAAACCAGCCGAACTTTTATAAAGGCATGTACTTCCAGTAGAATAACTGACGAAACAAAATGTCTTCTTAATCAGTTGTATGTTTGTCTACATAGATGGTAAACATTTCTATAAGGAGTAATTGGTCAGATCATTGATGGAGCAAAGTCAAAGTGAACCATTTATATTGGCATTTTTTTTTACAGGGGAGTAAAGAAAATAATGTTGTAAATGATTCGATCAACATACAGGATTGTATCATTAATACTGGACTGTTCCGCTTCAAGTGAAAATGCTATACATGTGTGTGCAGATTGTGGACAAGTATTGGAATTGTCTGCATTGGAGAATTGTGCATGATGATTTATGTAACTTTTAATTCATCCTCCCTGCTCCAGCTGTGGCCTCTTCTGCAAGTCACCAGTGGCATTACTTAATGGTCAAAAAAAGCATGGAGTGGAAGTTGCGAAACCTGCAGGCATGGCAGCAGGAGGAGATGGTAAAGCTATCTGCGCCATTGTTTTTTTGTTGTGAAGCTATGGGTTTACAAAGTTTTCTCCGGTGGCGTTATTGTCGTTAGCCGTCCATAACGGGTGCACCTTGCGTCCAAAGGGAACCACTTGGTTTAAGGTCAGGTGCCCGCACACTGCTTTTCAGTCGGATTGTGGTGGGACAGAGCCAAGTGGCTCACGATTTGGTTTGATGAACCACTTTGTCGGAAGTTCGCGTTTTTCCTTTGGTCAGAATGTCACCGCTGGCTCAGGGTGACGGATGGAGGTGAGTACTGCCTCAGACTTGTTTGAGCAAGGCAAAGATTTTCACTTTTGTCCAACACATAGTTGAAGGCAAAACATAATGCAAATGTAACATTTTAAGTCGAGTGGTCATTTTTATTAAAATGTTAAACTTATGTAGATTTCAAGGAATTATTTCAACTCTCACAGAAAGGTAAATTACACGTGTGTGTGTGTGTGTGTTTGTTGGGAGCAGTAGTGTAGTGGTTTAGCGCTACGTTGCGCTATGAACCCAGCGGCCCGAGTTCGATTTCTGTTCATTGCCAACATCAGTGACGATTATCTGAACGGGTCCTGGGCCTGCCCTAGGTCGACTCAGCCTCAAATGAGTACCTGGTGCGGTGTGTAAACATCGCCACTCGGGAGACAAAGGCGGCCGGGCGTGGTGTTGGTCATCCACCCCCTCGTGCGCCGTGCCCGCCTTTGTAGGTGCTCGCTAACAGCACTTGCCCCTACAGTCTGTTCAGGCTATACGGGGGGATCTTTGTGAGAGGGAAAACGCATGAAACAATTTTAGCAATAATCTCAGTGTATAGCTAAGAAAATCAATTTTGCCCCCACTGACGGTTCTTATATAAATGCAGAAATTTGTGCAATACATACACACGCGAAATGAGACGTTAACTTGACAAGGTTCTCGTAATGCTGCGAGACCTCGCACCAGTCGGGCAGTCTTATCGGCTCGTTTATTAACCTGCCTTTGACTCGAGCAATCTCAAGGGTGCATTCAGCGGCTCATTCTCGAGCGTGGGCATATTGTGACCTTAGGCCAGGTGGTCCCAGGCGGGAGGGGAGCTGTGTTGTATTACAGTTGGACACGACACTTGCGAGCACGCAATTGTGCCAATCGTTGCTTAAATGAGCATTTGCCTTTTGAATACTGTACGTGTGTATTTATAAATGGGGAAAATAAAATGTTTTTGTATGTGTGAATAAGATGGACCCAGGAGTTTTTGCAAGTTTTGTGGTTATGGAAGGTGACGCACAAAAACCCGAATATGACTAGTTTAACTTTTGGAAAATATTGCAATGGACACATTATGCACTTTATTTATATACGTCTCCAAACATTTAATGTTGACATTTTGAAGACGGCTGGATGGTACCGTGACCGAGCACTAGTTTCATAAAAGTAAGATTAAGGAGTTCAAATCCCAATCAGAGGTTAACTAATCTTGTTGTTCCTCCAGGGTCGATAAAATAAGTACCATTGCTGGAAACAGTGGTTCTCATTTGGTGAAATTGCCTCTTGGCATAGGAATGTTGAATTTCCACAACTTGCCTCTGGTTGACAATAGAGATGAACAATGCTCATCATTTGCACAGTGAGACACTGGACATGAAGTTGGGTTTGATATTTAAAGTTAACCTTCTTGGTTCTTTCGGTAAAGTCACGTAGAAGGGAAGAAATAAAATAATCAAAATTAAAGATAATAAAATAATTCTCACGACGTTTCGGCTACAACGCAAGCAGCCGTCTTCAGGTGAAGAATGAGACACTGCCAAGCTTATATATAAGCTCCAAGCTTGGCAGTGTCTCATTCTTCACCTGAAGACGGCTGCTTGCGTTGTAGCCGAAACGTCGTGAGAATTATTTTATTATATTTTATTTTTATTATTTTATTATTTCCCTTCTACGTGACTTTACCGAAAGAACCAAGAAGATGAATCCCTGCAGTCACGAAAGCATTAAATCGAAATTTAAAGTTAACTTTGAAGAATGCGATTTAGCGAGCTGTGGGGTGTCACTGGATTCTGTGGATCAATGTTGATGTCTAAAGCTCAAGAGAACCAGACTGAGTGACTGTTTAAATGTTTACTATTCAATATTAATGCTAGGCATTAAAAATTAAACACGTCTACCTCCACTATCAATTTGCTTAAAGGAACCATGTATTTGTTGAACGAGAAAAATATGGACAAAGAAAAGAATTACGAATTATGTTATCACAATAATAGAATACAATTGACATACTCTTAGGTTTTTTCGGTAAAGTCACGTAGGTAAAAAATAAAATTAAAAGTTAATAAAAGTAACAATGGAAATAAAATAAAATAATGTAATTTATTATTTTATTTTATTTCCATCATTACTTTTATTAACTTTTAATTTAATTTTTTACCTACGTGACTTTACCGAAAAAACCTAAGCGTATGAATCCTTGCAGTCACGAAAGCTTCAAATCTAGAATTAATACAATTGACATGTTTTTATGTGATCGCATCTCCAGATGCTTCACAGGCGAAAAAACAAACCATAGCTACATGCACATGAGAACAGACGATCCTCAAGTCTTGAACAAGGGCAAGATAATCAAGTGCACGACGTTTAAGTAGAAGAGAACTCCAGACAACATGAGCAGAAGTCACGGAACGAAGGTTAACTGCAGGCATTGTAAGAAGGCCTTTATGGGGAGAGCACTTAAATTCTGCGTATTTGTCTCGCCTCATTGATATAAAAGATGTTTTCATCAATCAGTCTGTGGGCTTTCAAGACCAATATCATTCAACATAATTAGTTTAAGTAAACTAAGGACCGGGTTTTGACCTTTTGCGTGTCACCAGGCGATAAGCTTGTTAAATAAGTATTGCTCCGGTTGACATGTTACGGGCAATCTTTAATACAGGGCTCTGTTCAGCACAAAACATATATTTGCATGGGCTTTTGTGGAGAATATATAATTTTACAGCCGTTTGTCAATGCCCTTCTGGATGAAGGCCTTCACACCCCGTATCTCGCTTCGCTCGGTTCATAGACAAACGCACACACCACTGCGCCATTAATTATGACGCGTTGTGAGTCATACAATAAATATGAGGGCTCCCATTATAATTTCTAAATTAAAATAAAATGTTTTATTCTATCATCGCAGTTGTCCTTTCAGGGGAGGAGGGGGCTCAGGCTGTGCCGTGGGTTACCGTGCAGGAGAAATTCGTAAAGGGGGCCCAGTAGCCTCCTGAAGGACCAATGGTGTGTCACTAAAAAACATCCCTCGTTAGATCAAGATTGAGCCACATATGGAGTTTGGAGTTTATCAGAGAGCTACCAAAACACTGTTTAGTGTTCTACGCAGCCAGTGCTCCTATTGTGTGTAGTGCATACCTGCCAACTCCTTATCAGCGCCCTACCTTATTACAGACCAATTCAGACCTTATTGGTCACTCCGTGCCCCTTATACGTTCATCCTACAAAGTCCCATCACAAACGGCTGTACGCCGTATGGACCTGAAAAGTCAATTGCCCTGTACAAGAATACGGGTACACCGTATGGGTTGACAAGTATGGTAGTATGATTTCTAGACTTTAGCATAATGCCCAGAGCAGATGCCACCATTTTACATTTTAAACCTATGATGATTGTCTCTTGGCCAAAACTGCTTCGAGGCCACTATTGGAACAGAGGTGCCTCCTTTCAAAAGTAAAGAGCTATCTTAATTTTAGAACTTTCGTGACTGCAGGAATTATTATTATTTGGTTCTTTCGGTTAAGTCACGTCTAAAGATAAAATAAATTAAATTATTTAATTTAATAAATTAAATTATTTTATTTAATTTATTTTATCTTTAGACGTGACTTAACCGAAAGAACCAAATAATAATAAAGATAAAATAAATTAAATTATTTAATTTAATAAATTAAATTATTTAATTTAATTTATTTTATCTTTAGACGTGACTTAACCGAAAGAACCAAATAGTAAATAGCTACTTTAAAAAAATGGATTGGTATTTTTTTTGTAAAAAAAATAAATCTTCTTTCATATGGCAAGGTGAAATTAGCAACATGTGTACTGTATATATCAAGGCTTTATTTACCCATTCAGTAGTCTCTGTGGTGCCTTGGTGGATGCCCGGTGATTTTTCCCCTGAATAGGTGCCACGGGCAGTGTTAATTATGTAATCGATGGGTTGGTGCTGGTGACCGCAGTCACCATTGCGGACATTCTTTTTCATTTTTATTTGATAATGAAAGTGACCACGTCTGCCATGCCCTGCTCTGCCAATCGATTTAGTTCAGACCACTGTTTCATGGGTAGGTACAACCCCAGAAGATCTTGTGCAGGGTTAGTAACCAGCTCCTCGTTCGTGGCCACGATTTGTATTGTGCCACAATTCCTGCCCACTGTTCGTCTTGGAGAAAGGTGATTGCAGCCAATTCCAGTTAACATTAAGGAATATTTAATATGAAATTATTTTTTAAATGTAATTGGGGTTGAGCAGTGACACATCGCTGGAAGGAATGGATGGTCATTGTTTGAGTTTTACAATTGGTTTAGAAACCAAATGAGGGAACACGTCCGAGAGAATGTCCACTGCAGTTTGATGATGTTCAGCCAAACGCAAGCACGCAAATAGAGATTGTAAGTGCCTTGAGTGAGGTTGGGGGGGGGGGGGAATTAGGAGGGTGGTGGTGGGAAGTGGTGGGTCGGGGATCGATGTTCTTGATTGGGTGGCCGCCATACCACAACAGTTTGAGAATTTTGAGAGTTTGAGAATCCCTGCCCAAATGGCTTTCTGGGCCTGGTCCAGACCATCAAAAGGCAGTGTGGCTAAAGCCCGTCTAAAGCTGAGCACCACCACCTCGTGGATTTTCTGCATTAGCGCCCTCTTCACTTTTGATTATACACTCTGCGCTTGTTTGCGCTGGGTGTCCGTGTTTATCACGCCAAATATGAATCCCCTAAAATTACACTGGGATGCTTTTAAAAGCAGGAGTAAGCTATAGCATTACAGTCTTGGTTATTAACACCACACATTATACATGTGCAGGGGTAGAGGTATGTCTAACAAGCTCTAACGTACATTTTCTTTGGGTCTTTCGGTAAAGTCACGTAAATAGGTTCAAAGAAAATAACAAAAAACTACGACGTTTCGATCGCAACACACGAACAGTTTGTGTTGCGATCGAAACGTCGTAGTTTTTTTTTGTTTGAACCTATCTACGTGACTTTACCGACAGACCCAAAGAATATGAATTCCTGCAGTCACGAAAGCTTTAAGTCAAGCTTTAATGTACAATTTACCTTAATTTCAGCATTCAATGACTATCAATTCTTATTGCATTACACGATATTGTTATAGTCACTGCTGTATACATAAGTGACGCGTAATGAGAACATGAAAATAAATATTAACATGGTAAGCGAATCATTAAATTGTGTAAAATCAATTCCTCCGTGTTAACATGGATAAGTAATGGCACCTACCCTATTCACATACGTCTGTGTAAAGGGTAATAAGTGTGAAATAAGCAATTTACTATTTAAAGGGGTAAAAAAACGTTTGGGAAATACGTCTGTATTTAGAACCTTGAAGGGAACCTTGGTTTTGCCTGGGAAAAATATTGTGTAGCCATCTTCCCAACTCGGGTACTGGCATTACCATTGACGCCTAAAAATCATGGCAATTGCCCTTGGAACTTTGATTAACCCCTCAGAGTGCCTATCTCTGTGACATTGGATCTGGGCTTCTGGTAGTAACAGAGAACCCATGATCCAAAAGCTGTAAGCTTTTGGAAGTAAGATTGTGCATTGGCATTTGTGGTTATTACATTGGTAATTGCACGACCATGAGCTAGAACCAAACCGTGCACAAGTATATAGCAGCATCCTTAGGCATGACATTGGAAGAGCATCCAAGTGATGGTGGCAACAAGGCATCGGGTTGCCTGATGTGTCGGTGAAACGGGGCGGGCTGAGTATATTTTTAAAGATAGTTTGTTCGCCAGGAGCGTTTCAGATATCACTCGCTGCAGTGATATCTGAAACGCTACCAGTTTACCCCCCTCTCACTAACCCGCACTGATCAGCGAGTGAAGTATAAATATACAATAGGCGACGATAGTAGGTTTTTACCCTTTTAACTGGTACAAAACTGACACCTTTATTCAAGGCATCATGTCTGCAATGACCACAACGCAAGTAGTCAAAAAAGCAAACAAAAAGAAGCAACTCTGATAAGGATGATAATATGCACAGGACAGTAATATGCACAGGACAGTGCATATTATCATCCTTATCAGAGTTGCTTCTTTTTGTTTGCTTTTTTGACTACTTGCGTTGTGGTCATTGCAGACATGATGCCTTGAATAAAGGTGTCAGTTTTGTACCAGTTAAAAGGGTAAAAACCTACTATCATATTTTGCCACTGGTAAAAGAGATCTCATAGAGTACAATAGGCGACGTTTCGGGAAAATGCCCCCTTCTTCATGGCACATAGAGGCCAAAGAGAGATATACGTCGTGAATAAGGGTTGGGAACCTTGCAGTGAAGTGTTTTCACGACACGGAGAGGGGAAGGGCTGCACCCTGCAGTCGATTTGACATCGGGCCGTAATATTCTTGGTTCTTTCGGTAAAGTCACGTAGAAGGGAAATAATAAAATAATAAAAATATTAAACAATAAAATTCTCACGACTGTTTCGATTGCAAAACAAAAACCGCCACTTTTTTCAAATTGTCTTGCTGTGGATTTCACACCTGATGATGATTGCTTGTGTTGCAGTCGAAACGTCGTGAGAATTGTATTGTTTTATATATTTTTTATTTTATTATTTCCCTTCTACGTGACTTTACCGAAAGAACCAAGAATATGAATCCCTGCAGTCACGAAAGCTTTAAATCAAAATCGGGCCGTCAGTTTCATACATTGCAGCGAGTGGTATATAAAAAAAACACTTTTGCGGAGCATTTTGTAATAAATAAATACAATCGTTTTCATCTCTTTTGTCATCTCTATATTTTTTAAAAAGACCAGATTTCAATCTATCAGTCTCTATGGGCTCTCCAGATCAATATGTTGGACAATATTGCCTTCTGTGATTGCCAGGGCTCGTTTTTGTCGAAGATGGGCTGTGGCCTATAATATCTGGCAACACGGTGTGATATTATGTTAGCAATCCTGACCATGCTGATAATTTATGAACAATACTCATCGGTATCTTCCACGGCAAATCAACCGCTATAGGCAATGCCGGATTATCCTCGTAGCAAAAGTCGTTACATATGCTACGTTCCCCGCACTTTCAAAGGCCCCGCGCTAAATGCTTTCAAGCTATTAATTCCGGTTCAGTGATTCTGCACTTGCTCTATTACGATAGTACTATACCGCCTTCTACTTTTATGAACGACTGGGTGTTTAAGGTTAGCGATTCGTCGTATCTGGCTGTATAGCAAATGAAAAATTACAATTACTTTACTATGCAAGTTAAAAATTTGTGTTTTAATATTTTTTTTATTTAGGGCCCCTTTATAACATATTCTACAAACCCCGCACGAGCTTAATTAGGCACTGGCTCTACGCCTCCCCAAACCACCGCAGTCTCACGATCTTACGCTGTTAGCAATCCAACTTTAAGTACCTTGCTCCAATCTCCTCGCCATGTGCGTCCTCTAGTGACGAATTCAATTCCTTTGGCTGCCGGCTCGGCAGTCGTTTTTTTCTAGACTGTCGGTCACTGCCAAAGCCCATGAAACTTGTAAAATACCAGTCCGAGTGATGTACATTAAACCTGCGAATCTATTCCCGACTCTCTAATTCGCGTCTGTGAATGTAATTCCAATGGTGGAGGTTTGCCGGGGATGGTATGATATTTGTTGCATTTGTTTGATTCCTAATTCATTATTATTTTCATTTTTTTAAATTACGTTTGTTTTACATTATGCTTCACAATCGAGGTCACGTTAAATTAAACACACTGTATACATATTCAGCGTTTAAATATAGTGTAGATAATTATCAAACATAAATCCTGTATATGTAAATATGTTGTCGAGTATCAAACATAATTAATTGGGAACGCATTAAACACGTTTTAATCAAATACACTGTCGATATTTGAACGTATACATTTAACAACAACAACAAAACTCAAACACATCATGCGATTTCAGAGCAGGGTTGCGGTTTAGTGTTAATCAGCAGTCGGAGATGGGGGGGGAGAAGCCTCCCTGCAGGCAGCGGGAGCGACTGCCACATCCGTGAATCTCACGCAGCACCAAGCAGCAAGGGCTGCACCACCATCATCACCGTCGTCGTCGTCGTTATCCCAATTCTTCTCATCGCCATTGCCCATGTTTATTTGTGATCATACCAAAAACCCTCCTCGTCATCACCGCCGTGCAGTACCGGAGATAGCGGCAGGCAAAGCGTGAGAGGCGAGGCAGCGCTCGTAACAATAACAATGATGGTGATGGTGGTGGCGGTTGCTCTTTGAGAGGGATTGCACCTCGATTCTCAGTGCCCGTAGCTCGCTGCTGAGATGAAGCAGCAGCGAGCGGCATCAAAATCCTCCCGTGGGGTCACTGCGGGAGCGTGCGGATCGGGGTCAAGGCCAGGTCAAGTCTCGGCGCAGAGTTCAGGGTCGGAGCAAAACGGGGCAGGGTCGGTCGTGGGAACCGAGGGTCCGCCAGGTCACGGCTGCCACGGGGGCCGCGGTGGCCGTGCCGAGCTGGGTGCCACGCCACGCCAGGACTACGAGGCCCTGCGCCGGGCGACAACGGAGCGGGGAGACCTCTTCCAAGATCCGCTCTTCGACGCGGACATGGAATCCCTGGGCTCGGGGCGGCTGCCTGCGGACCTGGGCAAGCTCAAGACTGTCATGTGGAGGCGACCACTGGTGGGTAAACACCAGAGGTGTGGACTCGAGTCATGTGACTTGGACTCGAGTCAGACTCGAGTCATGAATTTGATGACTTGCGACTCGACTTGGACTTGCATAACAATGACTTTGTCCCACCTATGAGATGTGGACTCGAGTCGTGTGACTTGGACTCGAGTCAGACTCGAGTCATGAATTTGATGACTTGCGACTCGACTTGGACTTGCATAACAATGACTTTGTCCCACCTCTGGTAAACACACACAAAACAACAAAATGCCCTGGCCGTTGACTTGCTGTTGCCACAGAAATCACGATTGTCTACCAGTACCTGGCGCCTGGATGGATGATGTTGATGGGCTGGGTTTGTAAAGTGGTGGAAATGTAAATATTGCCTAAAAAACAGGAGCCACTTTTCTTTAATCATGTGAGCACTCCACATACTGTATATCCCTGTGGTAGTGAGTTTAGTGACCAGGCATAAGGGTATGAGTAAGGGGACCTCTGTTAACAACTGGACCATATGGTGTCAATATGACATTTCCACGGTAGACCCGAACCTTAATTAGAACAGCCACTCTCCCTACCAAATTAGGACAATTCAGTGGTACTAGGCATTGCCTAATGACAACCTCAAATTTCCCGAGAAGTGGTTCTCATCGGATAGTACTTATTTTATGACCGTGGATAAATAATGGACTGAATTGGCTCAAGTTGAGATTCAAACTCATTGTCTTGTTATTGGGAGCCTGCTGCTTTACTACATGGCTGCATTGCTATAAGCATGTTGCAGAGATTGTTATCAAAAATAAACTTTTAATCAATTATTTACCTTTGAATTGGGCCAAATCCCAATAGCCTGCATAGTTTTGGCCAGTTAAATACCATAATATGGTTTATACAGTTTTAACAGAATCCTTCAAATTACAAGTATGTAGAAAATAATATTGTTTGTAATAGGTACGAAAATTGTATAATTTTGATACAAGTAGGGGCCGTCCATAAATGACGTCACACACCTAGGGGGGGGGGGGGTCAGACATTTGTGACGATGTGTGACGAGGGGGGGGGGTGAGAAATGTGACGTCACATTAATATGCGCAACTTTAAATAAACAACACGCTCTACTTAATTAAATACTTTTTAATAAATGTTTTCTCCTACAACATCAGAGTGCAGCGCCAAATTAAATACGCACTACAATGACAATAATTTAAAGCGATTTGAAGCATGTTTTATTTTTTGGGGGGGGGGGGGGGCAGAGCTTTGTGACGTCATATTTGAGGGGGGGGGTGACTTTTTGTGACGCCGTGTGACGAGGGGGGGGGGGTCAAAAATTCGTCCAAAATCGCGTGACGTCATTTATGGACGGCCCCTTATTTTAAAAAGAATAAATATGTTACGTGTAGGATGTTAAAAAAATAATTGTAATGCAAATCACTTTAAACACATTTAGACATTTAACAGAAACATTATTTGTTTTCGCTCAAGCTAATTGAATATGTTACCCCATAAGTAATGATGGATAACTGCATTGCAAATAAAGCATGACATGAATAGACCCTATCGAGACTCAGCATATCATTATCACAAGTTGTGAGCTAAAACAGTTCGGCTGAAGTTGCACGGTGCCCAGAGGTCGCAACCGGGTACCCGATACCCGTACCCTACCCGATACCCGGCTACCCGTACCCGGCCGGGTACGGGTAGCCGTTTGCGACCCTGGTGCGGCCGGGTACGGATACGGGTAGGCCGTGAGTCACTGGTGAGTAACCGTTTGTTACTCATTTCGGGTAGGGTACGGGTAGGGAACGGGAACCTGTACCCGGCCGGGTACGGGTAAGGAATCAAAACCCGTTTGCGACCTCTGACGGTGCCTCTTGCCTGATCATACTGTGTAGATGTGGATGCTAACTCCCTTTGGTGCTCGTGTTTCCTCTCTACTCTTTTGAAAAACTCGCTACGAACAGGTTTGGTCGTATCTCTGAAAGTTCCTAAGTCGAATACCGTTCCTAAGCAGAGGAGCCCTTGAAGAGAGATTGTCCCCCAATAATAGGAAATGTGAATACTCCACCACTAGCTCAGGATCACCATTGGAACATAGCAATGACTCATGTTTAGAAGAGTGCAAAGATACTTGGAAGCTTTTAATTTATCACCATATTTTTTTAGCAACGCTGTTGATGCCAAAAATAGCACTCAGTTCAGTAGTATGTTGGAGGCTAATTAACTAACCACAACATGTGATGTGTCTGCTAGTGAGAAAAATAGCACTCTTCAGATGGGCTTGCCGCTGTGAAAGTGTTTATTTCAGTAGCACTGTTCGCAAATCAGTAACAAATGTTGTGTTTTCAACAAATTTATGTTTTCTAATGATGCAATGTGCTGGCAGGAGATCTCCCAGAATGCAGTGTTTATGGTCGACAGCTTGGACTGCACTGACATGAAGCAAGGGGATTTTGGTAAGAAAACCCAGAATAAACGACGTGACCACAACTTCTCAGTGATACTGCTTTGTAAATATTATCTGCCTGTCTTTCTACATACTAACCTTATTCATGTTTAAGCAACTCCTCTTAAGGCCACATTCTAATCATTTTATTTCTTGTCATATACAGTCACTTTCGGCACCATCGCTTTGTCCTATGGCATTGAACGGCCTCTCTGAATTTACAGTGCGTTGCTCTTACATGAATAATTTCAAGGAACTTACATTTACAAGCCCGTCGAAATTGATTTCACTCCGCAAACGTTTGCTGAATATCAACATCACTGCACTGTAGATGCTGTTAATACTTTACTGTGTTGATATGAGAGTGACGAAAGTGGCTCTTAACATCAGCCTTTTTGTCCAGTGTACAGGAGGAACTCATGTATTATGCAACACAGAATGAAAATAAACTGTGCATGCCAGATGAAGGCATTACTTTGAAAGAGACACAGATCGATAGAGGGTGTATTTCCCTCTGCCAGTCAATGCTAGCATTCTGCATTGATGGCTGCATGGTTGGTGACGCTACACGCAAAAGAGACAAGCATGCCCAGGAAAGCTTTTCACCCCTCTGCCCACTTGTGTGCTTTCCTGGCTTTTATAGGTGCTCACGAAAGCTACTTGCCTCTATCTATAGCCTATCAGACTAGAATTCAGGGGTGGGGAACGTCCGTTTAAGGCCCGCAAAATCATTTGGTCTGTTCCAGCCATCACATTAGGGGTGAGTTAATGAAATGTTTGACCAAATATAACGGGCTAATTTTTAAATTGATGATTTTGTATGGCCCGCGAATGATGTCATAAATATCCAAATGGCCCTTGGCAGAAAAAAGGTTCCCCACCCCTGGACTAGATGGTGGACCCATTGTCAGAGTGTCTGCTGACCTCCAATACCCGAGTTTGACCCGCGACCTGCCAGGAAGTCTCTTGGCTTCAAAGTGCACCATGTCAGGCGCACGCAACGTGGTGAGATCCCCACGTTCTCGTGTACTGTGTTGGACTGTCTTTTCCTTTGAAAGGACTCATCACGCTTGCTAATGTAGTATGTATGACTGGGATCTTTGTGTTTTGTTTTTTATTTGAGAGTATACAAACATAAATATTGAGAAAAAATGGATCAGAAAGCTGAAAAGTGCGCAAAGAAGCACGCAAAGTTGCATTCGTGGAATTACAATGAGAGACAGAAAGATAAACACATGGATCATTCAACATACAAACATTAAATTGACTGTTAAGAAATACAAGTGGGTATGGGCAGGATACGTTGCGAGAAGGGATGGTGGCTGGTGGTTGAGACTTACGACTGAGCAGCAACCGCAGAGATGGCGCAATGAGATCAGCTCACGTGCATTGCGTGACCGTGAGAGATGGAAACAGCTTGGGGAGGCCTTTATCCAGCGTTGGATAGAGCATGTCAGATGATGTGTGAATGTGTGAGAGCAGGCGACTGCTGGCTGCTGGCAGCCATTGCGTCCCTGACCCTGCACCCCAGGCTGTTGGCTCGCGTGGTGCCAGAAGGACAGAGCTTCAGCGACGGCTACGCCGGCATCTTCCACTTCCAGGTGACGCCAACGTCCACTTTAGACACGGCTCACTCGTGGCGAAAATACCCACGTGTAGATCGCCTCCACGTAGATACGATGAAAATGTGCGCTTCAATAACTGTGGTCAGGTCAAAGTGTCTGACTACTTGAATGAAGGTGGGGCCGGTGTTCATTTTCATTGGTGGCCCTGAACTGGTGGTGGAAATTCCATATTCCTATGGCGAGGCCAAGTCTTTATTTAAAGCAACCACTAAAATAGCAGCAGCAACAACAAAAATGTACACGAAAATAAACTTGATGTAAAATAACGAAAGAAAATGTATGAACCTCTCTAAAGACATAATTGCACAAAGCAGAGCACGTGAATGGCTGAGGCATCCAAGTGCAGAGGTTATCTCAATGCTATACAACAAAACACATTCCTGCGGAGAGAGCTGGTAGTAACGTTGGGTTGCTCGGTCAATGGCCATCGTTATCGGCGGCGTGGTGTATTCCGCAAATATGCCCGACTGTGAGGGCGGGCACAAGCCGGCGTGAGTAGGTTAAACGTTGAGTTTTATAAGGGCACCACGGGGTGACCAGCCCCTCCCCACCCAGCCCACCCCTCCTACCCCCCACCCAGCCCCACCCTCCCCACCCAGCCCCTCCCCACCCTCCCCACCCAGCCCCTCCCTACCCTCCCCTCCCCACCCAGCCCCACCCTCCCCACCCAGCCCCTCCCCACCCTCCCCACCCAGCCCCTCCCCACCGTCCCTACCCAGCCCTTCCCTCCCCACTCTCCCCTCTCCACCCAGCCCCACCGCTCCCATTTTTGGATGCACGACGGATGGACGGACAGAATAATCCCCTGTGGGCTGGTGTAACCAGGAGGTTACTACCAGTATAAGGTATATAGCTGTATAATTACTAGCAGACGAACACACAGCAGCACTGCTTCGTAACGCTACCTGACCGTAACCCATGTGACCACTACCTGTTCGTGACTTTTCCTCGCATTCTTCCTGGTGATGTCACATGTAACGGTACCCCACGGGGGAACGCATAGCACAGGTTGGGAACCACGAGACTGCTTTGTGACCTCGGCTGCTTTGTGCAGCTGTGACGTCACTTCTAATAGATGCAAGATGTTGCCACTACCGCTCCACAGACTCTTCGTGGTGTGTCACTCTTTTACCATTTTGCAAAGAATGCAGGTTTGGTGCTAAATTATCTTTGCGGAGTCTTCAACACTTTATTTGCCACTCGTAGCATCTAGTGAGAGAAAAAAAACATGGCCTAACTGACGGGTAAAGATTTACAGGGATTATTGGGGTCACGTAGATGCAAAGTGCAGCTTCCATTCATGGTGTTAATTCATTAGGTGATGAAGGGCGAAGACTCATTAGGATGCAGGTCACCCATGCAATGCAGTTTTAACAAGGATCTGGTTTAATAAAAAAAAAGAATCACAGCACGGGTTGTTGCTGACTTATATAAAAGAATCCAGTTATTGTGTTTGAAATCTGATTGGAGCCCATTGTGATTTTACACTGTAAGGCCATCGCTGGCATCTGCAGTCTTTTATCAGGGTTTTTTCTCTAAAGGCCAGAGGTTAAGGTAAAAATGCATTAGGTCGTTTGTTTGTCTGTGTTGTGTGTGCTAACAATGGCTCTCCTGGCCATGGAGATACGACAGATAGGTTGTCTTCAGGATATTGCGAATCTATGCAATGTTTAGCACACAAACCGTCTCCATGTTCTCTTGCCGCATTTTTCGTAAAGGTCACGCACGGTGTCTTGTGGGGCTGTTATTTCTCCAACGAACAGCGGTGTGGCAACCTTGGACTATTTACTGAGGGGAAAATGCAGGTCATGCTTGCAGAGACTAAATTTCCCCCACGCTTTGAGCGTTAGAATGTTGGCAAGTCGCTCCGTAAAAGGTGATATTTGGCAGTGATTGCACTGCGGAATTGACTAGGAAGAGAAAGACAACAGTGCTTGAAATGAGAGTCGGGCAGGGCAGAGGCATTCATTGGAGCAGGTAAACTGCCCTGATTGGTTCGCTAATGGTGCTGTCGGTAATGTCACCCAGAAACCAAGGTCGTAACCTATTATTACGACAACATACATTTGCAACGTGCCCATAACGTAACACATGGTTCACAGTGTGTTAAAGTAATTTCAGCATGTTGATTGGTGCTTGTATTCTGGCCATGTTTCAGAACATATTGATCACTGGTATCGTTGACTGACTATGAATGATCGAATATCCACTTTAATTAGCTGTTTTTGCAGCCCATTGAAAGCCCAACACTGCCCCAGTGGAGTTATAAATCAATACAAATCAAAGCATCTCCTTGTTCATCTTCATTGGCAGTCCTAGGCCGGTTGCGGAAATTCCACATATTCCCGGTAGGACACCTCTCAATTGATCACTCGAAGACCTCTCAAGATTCGCCGTTGTCTGTGCATCGCTCTTGCCTCTTCACAGTTCTGGCAGTTTGGAGAATGGGTGGACGTGGTTGTGGATGACCGCCTCCCGACTTACAACAACAAGCTGGTGTTCGTGCACTCGCCCAAGCACAATGAGTTCTGGGCAGCTTTGCTGGAAAAGGCTTACGCCAAGTAGGGGCGTAAGCGTGCAGCCAGCGGCACACTCATGTCAACGCGTTCAGTTCTCGTTATATCGTTTTAATGGTAATGTATTAACCATTACACTGCTCAGTTGGTGTATGAGCCATTATTATTATTGTCATAAAAACACAGTGTCCGTAAAGGGATCATTGATTGCCGACGAATTCTAATTTGACAGCAGTTTTAGCTACGGAGTTGAAATGTTGACAAAATGTGCGTTTTATTTCGTAGTTTTTTTTGTACCGCTCGATGTGAGATGAGTACCCTCCAACAAAATGGAATTCCTTACAAGAGAAAGTAAAATGTGTACCTAGTTAGGTTTGAAATGTTTTTCATGTGAAATGAGAGTTCCAAAGTGGAGAAAACCACTGCTGGGATGACGAGGAACGTTGTGCTCCTATCATCAAAGTAAAATTATGAGACACATTGAAATGAAATTACATGTTAGCATCACCACGCTGTCTCGGGAAACTGTTGAACATGTCAGAGCAGCGATGTAATGTCGTCCCAAAGTCAATTCCACATTGGAGCACAGTTCACAAAAGCATTTCAAATCGCACCCTTATTGTGTGAAATGAGTGCAGGCCCTTCGAGAAATGCATTACGAGTATAACAGAATAATTAAAACAAATTCCTGCGAAGGGAGCTGGTAGGAACGTTGGGTTGCTCGGTCAATGGCCAGGGTGAACGGCGGCGTGGTGTATTCCGCAAATATGCCCGACTGTGAGGGCGGGCACAAGCCGGCGTGAGTAGGTTACACGTTGAGTTTTATAAGGGCACCACGGGGTGACCAGCCCCTCCCCACCCAGCCCCACTCCTCCCACCCCTCACTCAGCCCCTCCCCACCCAGCCCCTCCCCACCCAGCCCCTCCCCACCCAGCCCCTCCCCACCCTCCCCTCCCCACCCAGCCCCACACTCCCCACCCAGCCCCTCCCTCCCCACCCAGCCTCTCCCTTCACGACGGACGGACACAATAATCCCATGTGGGCTGGTGTAACCAGGAGGTTCCTACCAGTAAAATAATCACTGCCGAGGGGTTGGTGGACATGTGGGACTCCCAATTCCCGATACGATGTGTGTCGTCAATGCCTGATGGACGTGGATGTGTATGACAAATGTTTCATTATAGAATTATCGCGGTGTATCATTTTATTGATCTATCTCAAAGTTGTCTCATAATTATTTCATAAAGGATAACGTTATAGACACCATGTTGCAAGATTTATTTTTATCCAAGAAAGCCTCATTGGGATATTTGACCATTGATATTTTTTTATAAGTGAGGTAGGAAAAAAAGAGTGTAGAATACCCGCATAAAAGAGGGGACAACACTCAGTTGATATGTATAGACCAATAAGCCACTTTTGAGCTGCTTAGGCCCTAGAATATATACCCCAAAATATTTTGTTTGACAGTGTTCATCTCCGACAGTGGCTCTGAACACAAATTTAGAAGCGTTCCTAAAGTAGGCACCTGTCTCCCAATGGGAAACCCACTGTTGTATTCGTACATGTTGATACTTTATAAACTCACCATGGGAACCTCATTTGCCAGTAAAAATATGATAATTGTTTTTTTACCCTTCTATCTGTAAACAAAACTGACACCTTTTTACAAGGAGTCATGTTTGCATAGAAAGCCTCATTGGGATACCTGCAGTCATAATACAAACAAAAGACATAACTCTGATAATGTGCACTGTCCTTGAAGTTGATTGGTCCACACCCGAGACAGCTTTCCTTAGAGCCTAGTCTCACATGGGTTGGACCAATGATCACTTTATAAACTCTTGAGGGAAGATGAGCTGGGTTGACCCGTAATAGGAATTTGAATGAGCGATCCTCCACATGTGAATCAAGCACTCTGATCACAGCGCCACCTATGATTTAATCTCAACGCGTCTCAAATATTCACTTTCATGACAAGAGCATATTTTAAACTCGTGGTGCAGTCGAGAGACTGCTAGTGGGTCCCGGCGTTCCGCAATTGAGCATTGATGTGTTGTCCCTTGCCCAGGCTTCACGGCTCGTACGAAGCCCTGAGAGACGTGGGTGCGTGGGAGGCGATGGAAGATTTCACGGGCGGCATCATGGAGTCCCTGCCACTGACCGACGAGTCGCCAGAGCTCTTGTACCGAAACATGAGGGCCGCCTTCCGAAGAGGATCCTTCCTTGCCTGCTCCGTTGACGTGAGGGAATTACTTCGCCAATTGTTGGAACGACAATGGGCACAATGACCGTGCTGTATGTCCTGCTTTGCATGCCGTGCAGTTTGTCGCGTCTGTGTAGATAACTCACCGTTGCTTAATCATGCCTACCAGAAATGTAAGTTCAGAAATTTAAGTGATCGTTTTCTAGAAAAAACTGCAATGTTCATCCCTTTGTAAATCTACTTGTAGATGAAGGCCTTTCCACGGTCATGGGGTTGTTTAACCATACTTCATCAGCATGGTCAGTTTTCTCAGCGCTGTCATATACTTTTAAATATGCTTTCTGATTTTAAAAAAATATTGGGATGTTTGGCCATTACTTCGTGAAGATTTTTCATGTGGATGGAAATCAGGTTATCCAATGAAAGCCCACAAACATGAGAAGCGAACACACAAAAGTAATCACAGAATGATCAAGCATTTATTTATTGTACTGCCATCTGCTGGCTACCTTGCAACTCACTTAACTGCATATAACATGGCTGCATTGTCCGCTAATGTGTGTACTGTTGTTTAGTTTGCATTTTGATCTCATAACGGTATAAATTGCACATCTTGGTTGCTTAACCAAATGTAAGCACGGGTATTCATTTTATTGTCAACCCAGTGGAAAAAGTCTTCACTGCAAAAAAAGTTACGCACGTGCATATATTGTACAGTCAAATTTATTTGCATCGATAATTGATCTATGAATGCTGGTTTTCACAGAAATATCTTATTATTGATTTAGTGTACTATAATCTTACACACTGTATACTCCCGCACTAAAACTATGACGCGACGAAGCATTGAGGATGACCAGCAGCTCGGCGCCTTGACATCTGTAATTGCACCAATTCCATATTTACCAGTAACCCACCCAAGAGCGCTGATTTCTTGCAGGTTGAGAAGCCCGAGGCCATATCTGGCCTGGAGAAGGGGCACGTGTACTTCGTGACAGGAATCAAGGAGGTACACGAACTGGACCTTTGCGTACACCTCGTCCACACCCACCACGATGGTCTGCAGCATGAGCATGCGAACTCAATTGCCGTGCAACGCACGCACGCACACACACGTGCCTAGCCGCTCGCCTCCTCTGCGGTACACACGCGCCCGCGTGCGCTCGATTGTTGTGCAGCGTGTGCGCGTACATGCTCAATTACTCTCCAGCGCCTGTGCATGGATGATGCGGGTAACAGAATTGGAGCCAAAGGGGGGAAAGTGACCGAGAGTTTATCCACAGATTCACGTGGTGTCTGTAAACAGCTGTAAAAATTTCAATGCAGATAATAGACGGAGTTTTTTTCTTTAAATTTTGCAATACATATATAGGCTGTATATATAGTGTATTCAAAGTGACATTTTGGACTGCAGTGTAGTCAAGTGTGGAAAATGTACTAACCTTCAGCTGATTTTTTGGCACTTGTTCAAAGTATTTTTTGAGTTCTGAACAAACCCTGCATGTATGTATAACTAATATAGTCTAAAATTATATATATTTTTACACGTAAAGAATTACATGTATTTCTCCAATTATTGTTACCTGAGCTGTGACCAAAAACTCAGTATATATGATAATTTGGTTTAGAGGACCAGGAATTCATCTCAGGTTTCTTGCCTGTGCTGACCAACTACGGTGCTTGTCCTCCTGGGTCTTAAGTCGTTTGTGTTACCCAGATTCAGATTTGCATTTTGACAGCGCATATGTAATTCACACGCATTGTGTTGTGCCGTCTGTCCAGGCGTGTGTGGCCAAGCAGAAAGTGCCGCTGATGTTACTTAAGGATCCATGGGCACAGTCACGCTGGAAGGGGCCCTGGGGACACCGGTGAGTGTGCATCTGCAGAATATATATCGCTGCTTAGGATTTCTCTAACCTCTCTTTAATAATTACACGTGAATAATAATTTATCCCAATGGATCAAGGCCTGCCTTACCGTGTTGGTCGTGGAGGTTGTTTGACGATATTTTTTTAACACGTAGAGTCGCGGCAGGGTGGTGAATGGGGGGGGGGGGGTTCCAGGACTGGTTCGGATGTCACGCGCCACAGATGTTAGTCATGGCCAGAAATAGAACTCAGGTCGCCACGGCTCACGTCAGTAGCGAGTAAGATCCCAACCAGTCCTAGTTCCCCTTTTAATCAACTCACACTGACCACCATTACGGTCCCGTATGGTCAAACAACTCCCATTATTGACACTGTGGGGAGGCCTTCATCCAGGAGTGGATTGCCAAAGAGCTGCTAATTATATCTTCTTTATAATTATCATTACGTACACCTGTAAGCATAATGAACACTTAATTGAATCGCATGAAACATTTCTAAAAATATAAAACGAATGTGTTTTGTGTGCCCGATGTATTTTCCTTTGACAGCTCACAGGAGTGGCGGCAGATAGCGGCACCAGAGAGAAAAGCCCTCTTGTCTCTCGTCAGTGACGAGGAATTTTGGTGAGTGCCATTTTGGGGATGTGTCACAATTCCGTCATCATCACCATGTGCCAATTGGTGAATGATGGCACGGTGGTCAGGATAAATTCCTAATCATCCTCAAGAATGCTGGTCATAGTTTTCAATGTTTCTGATAAACATCTGCTTTCATGAATAATGATCTAAGTCTGGAAATTACATTGTGTTTCTGGTCTTGTAAACAATGTCATGGGATATTTTGCAACCTTATATATATAAACATTTGTCTCTGCAGTATATCAGTGTGCTTATGTTTTCTTTGGGATTTGTTCAATAAAAACCCCTATTAAGGTCAATTTGGGCCATCATCTGTCCTCAAGAGTCTGCAAAATGAGTACCGGCTGATGATGCCTCACTATTTGGTGGGAAAATCAACAATGATTTTTGGTGGGAAATCAACAATTCTGTGGAAAGATGCCCTCTTCTCTTAAGAATGTGGAATTCCTACCGCTGACTCAGGGCCATCATTATAGATAAACACTGCTGCATAATCATTGGAGCAGGAGGAAGACGCTTTGACCTTTGACTTAGAGGTTGTTTTATCTTGGTTCGTAAGAAATGTATTATAGGATCCAGCTAACAGAATTTCCGGTTGCCCATCATCCCAAATCCTCTGTTTTTCAAGGATGTCTTTAGAGGACTTCAGGAGCACATTCACACAGATGCAACTGTGCCACCTGACCCCAGCTGACCTGGGAGAGAACACATGCAAGAGAGGCTCTCTCACTGTGCACCGGGGCTGCTGGGTGCGCGGATGCTCCGCTGGTGGGGGCTCTGCCTTCCCAGGTCACCCATGCATCTCCCCTATGCACCCCTTATCGATAACTTATCGATAACATACCATTCATACTCTATAGCGCACAGTCATGATGCACACCTGCCTAATAATGTCAACGTTAATTAGAACTGAATATGACCAATGGTCTCCGTGAGGCCGGTGACCGAGGAGATGAATTAGGATCACATGGTGGGACGCTATGGCAGATCATGGAAGTCGCCCGTCTACTGTGCAGCAGCTGTGGGAGATGGCAGATTGGAAAGGGGTGGCGAGGTGTAGTGGCATCAATGGCTTTGGCCGTGATGATTACTTGGTCTTGAATTGTAGGTGAGTGCACGGGGCCTATAGCTTAGGCAAACTATTTCAAGTGGAACATTAAAGCATTAAAACGGGTAAGAGTTACAGTGTTGATCCCGATGATAATAATGATGATGATCAGGCATGGCACTGACCACTTTGCCCCTATAGTCATGGCAGCCTTTATCGGTACTTTCTTACATTACATTCCTCAACAGTATTTTGTCTAAACTGGGGACGTGTGTGCGTGTGTGCCCACATCTAGGCACATTCTGGACCAACCCACAGTTTAATCTTCAGCTCTTTAAAGAAGATGATGACCCCACTGATGGTGAAGTGGACTGCTCATTCATTGTCTCCCTGATTCAGACAAAATCACAGAGATTTTCTGCACATGGTTGTAGAACTCAACTCTTTCCAATTGGATTCAGTATCTTCCAGGTGAGTGGTCTTAACATTTCCAGTTCTGCAACAACAAACTTGGACAATTGCATGATATCTCGCGTACGTTTCAGACACTTTAAATATGTGGACTATCATTCGTATAATGATTAAGTTGCTGTTCATCTACTTGGGCATAGTATATAACTAAATTTGGACTTTAGTGCGGATAAAATAAATCTGTCTATTTTTGTTCAGCGAGAAATGCTTAGACAATGCCATGGCGTTAGACGTACTCAGTTGAACTGAATCTATCGTCCATACTGCGGTGTGATGGTGCTTTTGAGTTTTGTGTACGTGTCAGACCACTGAAACATTCCATTAGTAAGCTTTCATTTGCTTAATCCTCACCACATGTTTCCTATTTACTGACACGTATTTTTTTCACCACTTGTTTCGCCACTTATGTTTATAACAATCCAAATCATGTTCGCAGACCATTTACCCCAAATGTACTTATACCTACAATGTATATTTTACAGTCTTTTCTATATGTGCAAAATATATTATTCAAATACAATGTATTTATCCTCATTCAAAGTTAATAGTTTGCTACATATGTATCTATATACCTAAATATAGTGTTTCTCGGTATTTGAATATAAATCACATCTGTCAACGTTGCTGAGTGAATATTCCTACAGGATTAGGTCTGTTTGGCAATGTGGCTTTTGAATATTTGACAACTGAAAGGTTGCAAAGTTAAATTCCTTATCCGGGGAACAACTCAGTCCATTATCCATCCGCGTGAGAAAAAAAATTACAGTATCGCTCTGTCCAAAGTCAACGGTGTTCATGCTTTGGCATGAATGGCCCTGATCACGAGAATATTAAACTGATACCACAATTGGTTGAAGTTGAGTGCTCGTTTGAGCAGGAGGACAAGGATGATGAGCGGAGGTGGGAAAGGCTCCCGGTGGCCGGCACGGCAGACTTTGTGGAGGCTCGGGAGGTGTTCGTACGGTTCTGTCTCCCGCCCGGCACCTACACGGTGGTGCCATCGACGCGGGAGCCACACCACGAGGCCGGGTTCGTGCTGCGCATCCTCGCTGAGAAGCTCAGCTCCATGAGGTAAGGGTGCCACAGTGGCAAGATGTTAACTACCTCTCCTGGTATACAAGAGGTCGTGGGTTCAATCCCGACCCTGACGGCTGTACGTTTGGAGTTTGCATGTTCTCCCCACGGTCGCATACATTTTTATAGAAACATGCATTGAGAGTATTTGGCAGCTGTAAATTCGACATAATAAGCCACTTTGTGGCCAAGTTGCTTCTGAAAAAGAGCTATTTCTAGCTCAGTGGGTCTTACCTTGTAAAATAAAAAATTAACCCGTAAAAACAAAGTTTTTCAGTATAAATCCTTTATATGCGTGGCATCGGTTTTATTTTATTATTCATTTCTGTTTTTCTTGAGTAAGAGTTTCATTTTTATCACATTGGTATTTTAAATAAAATATGTCTTTTTTTTTTCCTAAAAAGTGGAAAATTTTGGAAAAAAAGTTTCACGAAAATAAATTGTCACGCACAACGAGTCTGTGTGCAAAATGTCAGCTCGATTGGATCACAGGAAGTGGGTTAAAAAACGACCGAAAGATTTGCACGGTCATAAGCGCGCAAGCAAGCTAGCAAGTGAACTTAATATAAAGGATTTAATAAAAATAGACATATGCGGACGGTCCCGTCGGCAGGGCCGGATTAAGTTGGATGGTGCTTGGAGGAGGCAGTGCAACAATTAGGTTGCGAAATCATTTGCGGTTTAATATTCATCCCTTGTATATTCAACGTCGAGTTTTTTTTTCTGGATGAACCAATTCTCTTTATTTTGGAACTGGCCAAACATCATACAAAGAAAACCTACAGGCATTCAGTTAATCTTTCCTGGGTAACCAAATAAACAATGACAATTATTATATCATCCATTTACATTCATAGGCTGTGTTCTCACCAGATAACCATTCTTCACGTGATACAGGTTGACCTTGCAGTGTTTTTTGTTGTAGGCATGCCAGCATATATTTACAAAAACACACTTGTCAACAACACCGCCTTAAAATAAAAAAAATATATAATCGGCGATGTTTTGGGTAATAGCCCTTCTTCATAGCCATTGGCTGAATCGCAGCATTACCAAATAATTCGTTTTATATGTCCAAAAGGATCGTTTATGTTAAACTTGCATACTTAAGAAGCTCATAGCCTTTTGAATGTGTTGTTTCATGGTATGACACCGTGTGTGTGTGTGTGGGTTTTTTCAGTGAAGACGAAAGTACAGTAGCAGCAGACCTTCCCTTAAAGGTGCAGTTTTTAAACATTCTTACGAATACAGGATGCATGTGATGATGCATCTATTCTGATCCATTATTCTTGGGTCTTTCGGTAAAGTCACATAGATAGGTACAAAGAAAATAATCAAAAATAATTGTAGTTTTATGTTATTTTTATTACATTTTTTTCTTTGAACCTATCTACGTCACTTTACCGAAAGACCCATGAATATGAATTCCTGCAGTCACGAAAGCTTTAAGTTCTGATCCATTGTTACGATCACAATATATGCTTCAACTCATACGGATGGAAATTGATTCTTTAAAATCCATGCAAATTATATGCCATTGATTGCATGCTGTTAAAATAATCAGGTTTTCTGGTGTGCGAATATACAGTCTCGGTCCCGTTACCAATTACCGCACACACACACACAAATTAACGTGGCCTCAACTGTTGTCGATAGCTAAACGTGACAAAATGTGAGCAGTATTGGCTGTGAACTCTGACACTAACATTCGTCCCTTGAGGCACCCGGTAAGCTCTTATTGTATTTTCTGTTTGTGACATTTGGCCATACATGTTAAAAGGACATCGCCCAATACGTGTGTAGGTCATGCAAGGTTGTTCAATGCGTTATGTTACAGAGTATATTTAAAGCTCGGACACAATAATTGTATTTCTGCAGATGGGACTGCCCTCCCTGGATCTCACTGAGCAGGAGAAAGCGGAGCTCTTCATGGTCTTCTCAGATGTGGCAGGAGAGGTTGGATCTTCTACCTAGATACGCTACTGAACACCATGACTTTAGCTTTTCACGTGTGGTCATATGCTGACAATATTTTATCATCCCCAGAATTTCTCATTAGCTGAAGCCTCGTTTTTATTTTATTTTGGCTCATTATAAATTAAAGGTCTACATATCTGCCCTGCAAATTGCATGGCACAAAACACTGCTCTGCCTTTCTATTAAGTATTTCAACTGTAGTGTGTTAGGCTTCGTAAAACTCCCATTGCTGGTCAGTACTGTTTAGCTAATTGTCCCAAAGCAGGACCCTGAAAAAGAGTTTGGAAAATTGATGCATTCCCAGATAAACATAGAGTATAAACTGCAAGTGGGCTTTGCCCACTTTCTATTGACTTTAGCATCATACTTTCTTTAAAATGCCCGAATTTTTTTTCGAAATGCTATCTCAAATTTAGGTTAAAACCTCCAGATACAAACTTTTGTGGGCCTAGATTTGAAAACAAAACTATTCAATTTGCCCCCCCCCCACACACACAATTTTGGGGGGGCAAAGATTTAAAACGTTTTGTTTTTGGATTGTTAGATATCTATAGCCATGCTCATCTATATTTGTGCCAAGTTTCAGTTTCTAGCCCCTCTATAACTGTAATTGATGTGAGTCACTTGCTCACAGTCAACATTATTAGACGTTTATAGGGATTGATGGTTAAACTGTGTACATTTTTCTCACTTGCAGGAAATGGAGGTGCGTCCAAATGACCTGCTGAAGATTTTTAATAGTCATTTAAACACAAGTGAGTTAAGTGCTTCTATGATCACGCGTGTTTTGGTGGTGCGTAGCTGTTATGGTGGCTCTGAGCTACTTTTGCCACTGCTATTGATTTCCCACACAGTGATACTCTGCTCATATTATTGACCCTGGTGGGGTGATGAACTGAGTTGATATCTGACCTGGATTTGAGCTCAGAGCTTTGCAATTGTGAATCTGACACTCCACCAACAGTGCTACCAATCTAAATAGGAAGTGTAAAGAGATACATATAATGAAATAAACTGTTGATCAATTTGATCATATTTATGCAACTGTCATTACCTGGGATGACTCCATTGAACTAGCTGAACTTGAGCACATACTTTCTCTGAGCATTGCAATATTTTTTTTGTTCATATTATGGGCGAGTGATATGCCCCAACGGAACGGATGCACGTGTGCTGCTCATTGCAAAGGTTCATGGGTCGAGCCCATCGACCGTCCTTGTTAATACTGTGTTGGTATAAAAAAAAAGTAGGTCATCTCGGCTACAGCTGCTGGCATGGTCCAAATTTCCCAAATTTGACAAAACTACTCGCAAAATTTCTTCTTGGGAAGCCACGTAGTATTATCGCCACCTACTGGCAGATTAATGTCCCACTTGCTAGCTGGTGCTCCCTTCACCTGGTGCTGCAACTGGGACAGCCACCACCCCCCTTGCCTCGGCACCTTGAGACGTACTGCAAGGAAGGCACGGTATAAACATTAAGCGATGATGGCGATACACATTCATCGTGCATCACGTGAAATATAAAAGTGGTGGCTTATTTACATTGTAAGTGTGACGAGTTCTTTTGTGTGTGTGTGTTTGCAGGCAAGGCATTGCAGACAGAAAGTTTCAGCATAGAGACATGTCGCAGCATGGTCGCATTGCTGGATGTATCCACGACCCCCCCCCCATAGCCTCTCACACACAGCAACAATAGAGTCGCAACGCACCACTAAGCGGTGGTGATGTCACTATGGGGCTTGTGCCAGGCTAGATGCACCTTGAGGCTATGTGAAGTGTTGAAGTTTCGCTGACAGGTCATGGGACAGACCCAGGTCTTATGAGTTGACTGACTGAAATGGCTCGCAATGGCACCATTTATGCCCCCCACTGTAACAACTTGCTGCGTTTTAGTCGGCCGGTGTTCCACTCGTGAGCGTTGCTCCTCCACCCTCTGTTGTTGTTGGGCTAGGCATGGGAGCCACATAACCCAGCCAATATAGCCTCGTCTGTAGGAAGGGACTGCGACTGGATCTCACACACGTACACACACACACGATTCAAATATCCCCCTTTTCACATTATGCACTGTAAAAGCTTGTTCTGTTCGCAAACACCTATGAAAACAGACAGCACAAGAGGGGAGATTTTCCCAGCAACATGCTCACACACACACAATCTCTCCCCCAGTGATGATAGTGACATCCTGTTCCAGATACGCATTTATGAGAGGCCCAGATTACAATTATTGCTGATGTGCATGACAAGCAGTTCAAGCAGGTATCTGTTATGGTAGTCCAATACACTAACCACTATACCACCAATCTTCACCGTGCACACACATGCAGCCACACATGCATACACATCACACAACCCTGCAGAGACTTGCTTTCACCAACTTAACTGTTGCACTACGTGAAATGCTCATGGATCAACCAAATTAAAAATTAATCAATAATCAGCCATCCGCCGTGTCCAGACATTTACAGTATTTGATGCCTGCTGGATATCCACAAATATAACCTTAACCCTCTGTGTCCACCAGACACATTTGTCAGGACGGTTGGGCTTTGAAGAGCTCCAGGTTCTGTGGGCCAAGATCAAGACCTGGAAGGTTGAACACGAGGCCACGATTCGGGCTATAATACAACTGGTCACGTGCATTGATAATACAACTGGTCACGTGCATTGATAATACATCTGGTCACGTGCATTGATAATACAACTGGTCACGTGCATTGATAATACAACTGGTCACGTGCATTGATAATACAACTGGTCACGTGCATTGATAATACAACTGGTCACGTGCATTGATAATACAACTGGTCACGTGCATTGATAATACAACTGGTCACGTGCATTGATAATACAACTGGTCACGTGCATTGATAATACAACTGGTCACGTGCATTGATAATACAACTGGTCACGTGCATTGACTTGCCAATGCTGTTCTCATCAATAACTTAATTAATTCTCAATTTAAAGATGATACAGGGGTGGTGTTGACATAGATATACAGGCATGAATTAAAAATACCTCAACTTTGTTTTTAAACCCAAAAAACAAACAACGTGCTAATATGTTTAACAATGACCTTTATGCACAGCACAGAAAAAGTTGAAATTGGACATTTTGACAGCATTTAGGGATTGAAGACTGCTGCCATTTGGAGATGTTATGTTATCAGTTTCTACTGAGAGATTTTAGTAAACAAACCACCACATGGTGAAAAGGGATGATTAAAAACATTATTTGATAATCACATCAGTGTAAATGAGAGAAGATTTGACCCTCCCTTTGTTAAATGATACAAAAATACTATCATTGTTTAATGAATGGTGTGTGACCATCAGAGGGTTTTAATTGTAGCTTACAGATGCTGCAGCTGGCCTCTTGTAGTATATTAACATCAATATGCATGAGCTAATGTGCTGAAATACATTTTGTAATAACATCACAAACAAGTAAATGGCCTTTTTGTATGTGAGTAGCAGAACACATCGGTGATGCCTTTCAATGTCCAATTGTTCTTACCACGTAGGATATTTTCAGGAGGTTCGACCAGGATGGATCAGGCATGATGTCATCGTACGAGCTGCACACTGCCCTCAATTCTGCAGGTAGCCTGTGTCTCAAATCTAAAACACGGTGGTTCTCATGCATACCCTCTCTTTCTGCTCACCTGACACATTAAGTAACCTTCGCTTCATGATTCCTCGTGCAGGGTTCCCGTTGAACAATCGACTTCGCAAAGTGCTGGTGCTGCGATACGCCGACCAATCGATGCAGCTTTGCTGGGACAAATTTGTGTGCTGCTTGCTGAAGATTGAGGCCACCTGCAGTGAGTTCCTTATCCTATGCCGCCATAGCCATAGTGACGTAATTTAGAAGCTTTCTCTATAGTTAAATGCCAGGTCAAACATCGCAGCGTCTCCTTCCGCAAATCATATTTTCTCTGATTATTGTTTTTTTACCCTTTATCTGGCAACAAAACTGACACCTTTTTTTACAAGGAGTCATGTTTGCATAGACCACAATACCTGCAGTCATAATGCAAACAAAGACATAACTCTGATAATGTATGCACTGTCGTTGAAGTTGATTGATCCACACCCGAGACAGCTTTCCTTAGAGCCTAGTCTCACATGGTGTTGGACAAGTGCATACATTATCAGAGTAATGTTTTTGTTTGCATTATGACTGCAGGTATTGTGGTCTATGCAAACATGACTCCTTGTAAAAAAAAGGTGTCAGTTTTGTTGCCAGATAAAGGGTAAAAAAAACAATTATATTTTATACTGGCAAATGAGGTTCCAATGGCATATTTTCTCTGTTGATGGTCCTGTGCCAACGGTGAAAATCCCACATTGCTGTGGAAGGAGCCAGTCTCTGAATGTGTGTACAAAAGTTTATTCATTTTAGGAGGCTGGACAGCTTGATGTTAGGCAAACTCCCTCTTGAGCCAGTTTGTATCGACGGTTCTATTCTAACTAGGCCAATATCCGCTATAATTCATGTGAGTGGCCCTATCACAATATTATGGCCATTGGGCCCCATTGCCTGAGACCAAATGTCACATTTTTTATTGTATCCAACCATTACACCCAGTATATAGTAACACACTTATTTTATATGTTAGACAGCAAAGTATACGGATGTGAATGCTTGTCACAGACTGAATTGTGTTGTGTGCAGAGGCTTTCCAGTTTCTACAAACTGCACAGGCTGGGGTGGCCACCATGACGATTGCCCAGGTAAGACACCTTAACGCAAGGCGATTGCCATTCCATTGGAACTGAAGGACATATTGTATAGTCCCCTTTTTTATACGCCACAAAGTTAAGACAAACATAAGTCGGGCATATTTAAAAGTTTTGCATTTGGCGCATTGAAAAGCCAAATATTTTCCATTCTCAAATGAGCGTGGGTGATATTTGTATCTGTTTGGCAGCTCTTTGTTGGGAATTCCACACTTCTAAGGCTTCCTCATAGGTCACTCTCGACTGATGACAGCCCACAAAGTGGTTTTCCTGATCACGATTTTAACACTGTTTTAAATGCCAGCCCTCCTAATGTTCACGTTTTTTCTCCCCCCAGTGGCTCGTCTGTACCATGTACACATGATCTCGCACAGTCACTCCGACAGCTGCCAGGTGCGTCTTGTTTCTGGGAAAGTTTGTTCAAATAAAAGTATCCGACCACCAGTTGGAGACGAGTGTTACCAATTGGATTGCAATTTTTGCAGGAATTTTACCAGTATTTGGGCTGATTTTTATTTCACCACTTTACACTACCGATGATATTCTATTCTTGCATGTGACAATATATTAATGAGCTAAAATTCCACTGTCGAGGTCTGCTAGCCATGAGAGATTCAGGAGAGTATGTGTCGCATTGCTATTCCTCCACTGAAGGAGCACATACTATACTGGATTACTGCATCGCCCATAGTTTGGTTTGCATGGCCAGTCGCACTGTGGCGAGTCTTTATTTTCAATTTCCGCTGATGTCAGATCATTACAGCTTCATTGTCATTGCGAGTTAAAGTTCTGATCGGAAAATGGTGCAGGCGTGGGAAGGGCTGCCAGATTGAATTCCGTGCACAAATTCGTCGTTTTTCTTTCAAAGCTGTGAAATGGAAAGAAAAATAAACGTTTTAAATATGCGTGCCCTTTTTTTGGGCTCCAATATTGGCAATTGTGTGGGGCTTTTAGGTTCTTCTGTCTAGAGGTCTAGACACTTATTTACGAACAAATCTGGCAGCCCTGGACATAAGCTGCCTTTGGAAAAAATGTGACAATTGTTCAACTCGCTTCCATACCTTGATCTACCTTATTACTGTCATCATTCTTTTCAATAGAAAATACGTTTGTGTATTTTTTGTTGTTGGTAAACAAACCTCTCAAATGAATTGTGAGAATTCGTTTTTGAAGCCTTGACTTAACTCTCAGTAAAAGAATGTTGCAAATTTCGATCTGATTTCAAAGTGAATGATAAACACTAACAAAGGCAAACTCTTCTTCATCTCACCCTCCAGCCATTCCAGGATGTCCCTGCATGAAATGCTTTTTTGCTAAACAATGAGTATAAATGTAAAAATACTCGACATATACGAAACGCCATATAATGTATAGTAATGTTCACAGATAAAATATGTAATTTTTCAAGTTTAAATGCATGGCATTCATTTAAGGTGGCTTTAGCAAGAGTTGTATTTCACCTTTCTTCACACACATTTCATGTGTTGGGGCTCCATTTAACACAACTGAAAAAAGCTTTAATAAATGCAATATCTTTCTACAAAGTGAACCTGTTACGGCAGTTTATTGAATGTGTAGAATTTTTGTAAATTGGTCGACACTGCTGAGATCATGGGTTCAAAAATCTTAACAGCACCCACGTCCATTCGCTTTACAGTTTTAAAGACAAGGTAACATAATCGAATGATTTTAATGGCAGGAGCGTGCAAGGGCTGTTCAGTATCTTTGCTGGGTGTGTCTTGGCCGTACAGATAAGACTTTTATTAGCAGGCCACATCCCCTCCCGTAGGTAACACTTTTAAAATATGGTGATCTCGACCAAGTGCTACTTTATCCATTTCATCAAGGGGGATCCTTTACCGCTTTGGAGCAGTCTAAATCCTATCCGCTACCCCGCATTCAACACAAGCATCACTCGCTCTCTCCCATAGGGAAGATAAAAAGGGAAACCAACCCTGTGTGCTCTGCCAAGGCTTATTAAAAAAAAATCTATCTTTGAGAGAATATTAACCTTACATTTTTTGTGTGGACTGGGAACACGAAGCCATTTCTATTATGTAGGCTCGACCAAAACTAATTTGTGTGTTTTTTTCCCCAAAACGAATTTTGGGCGCACCATCAGAGTGTTCCCTTGCGTCAGTCAGAAGAGCGTCGTCTTTGCCGAGAGCCACAACTCGCTGACGCTCGTGTCGCGTTATCGTTGGCCGTGATCTTGCTACGACCACGCGGTCGGTTATATTATTAAAGTATGGTAGTAGGTTTTTACCCTTTAAACTGGTACAAAACTGACACCTTTATACAAGACATCATGTTTGCAATAACCATAACACAAGTAGTCAAAAATGCAAACAAAAAGAAACAACTCTGATGATGATAATGATATGCACTGTCCTTGAAGTTGATTGGTCCACATCCGAGACAGCTTTCTTTAGAGCCTAGTCTCCATTGGTGTTGGACCAGATGACACCAAAAGGCGTACAACTCCAAAAACAGTGCACTATCAGAGTATTGAGAGCTCGGGGTAAGCATTTAAACTATGAGACCTCCTTTACTAGTGGCAAAATATAGTAGTAGGTTTTTACCCTTTAAACTGGTACAAAACTGACACCTTTATTAAACCTCGGAGCTTGCCTATTACTCTCCATTGTGTTGTGCTTCCCAGTCGTGTGCTGTGCTTCCCATTGGTGCACCCAACAAAGGCCTTCAACGTCATTTAACCGAGTCACGACGCAGCCCACGAGCCCCCCACCATGAGCTCTGCGCCATCAAGTTCAAGTTCATGTATTAGGTATAGCCCTGTGAGCCATTCGGCTCTTGAATCGGGTGCAACTGCAACAAACAGAAAACAAAAACATGAACAAGAAAACATCTTAAAGTGACTATGTGCAAACAGAAAATCCAAGAAAAGACAGCAAAATATTGCAGAAAAAGCACCGTACACCAACACTGTGTGCAAAAATCCCAGTGGGATGCAAGTCAAACAGCAACAACCACAAGACAACTTAGATTAAGGCCATCAGTCTAACTCTGTACTACAACAAACATGGCCAAACCAAAAAACTTTTCGAAAATCACCAAAATAAAGCCATGAAAGCAATGAAACAGTACAGGTCATAGGAACTGTGACCGAATTTTCACAATAAACGACGTTAACAACCTGTACTACCAAACTCTGCAGCCATAGCCATATTCAGCGTCCCGCGTGGCTGCAGGGAACGGAGACTCACGGTGGAGCCGAACTGCTTTTTGTGTTTGGTTTGTTGTCCTCTCCCCGCACCTCCGATTAGCACGGTTGGCTACGTACGGTGCGAAAGAAGTTCAACGTACGACGTGAGGCCGTCCATAAATGACGTCACGCACCTAGGGGGGGGGGGTCAGACATTTGTGACGATGTGTGATGATGGGGGAAGGGGTTTGAGAAATGTGATGTCGCATCAAAATGCGCGACTTTAAATAAATATAGACAACACGTTCTCCTTAATTAAATAGACTTTTAAATAAATGTTTTCTCCTACAGCATCAGAGTGCAGCGCCACATTAAATACGCACTACAATGACAATAGTTTAAAGCGATTTGAAGCATGTTTTATTTTCAAAATCAAAATATGGTTTGGGGGGGGGGGGGCAGAGTTTTGTGACGTCATATTTGAGGGGGGGTCTGACTTTTTGTGACGCCGTGTGACGAGGGGGGGTCAAAAATCGTCCAAAATCGCGTGACGTCATTTATGGACGGCCCCTTACCACGCTATTCTAACACATTCCTCCTGCGGAGGGAGCTGGTAGGAACGTTGGGTTGCTCGGTCAATGGCCAGGGTCAACGGCGGCGTGGTGTATTCCGCAAATATGGCCGACTGTGAGGGCGGGCACAAGCCGGCGTGAGTAGGTTAAACGTTGAGTTTTATAAGGGCACCACGGGGTGACCAGCCCCTCCCCACCCAGCCCCTCCCTCCCCACCCAGCCCCTCCCTGCACGACGGACGAACGGGCACAATAATCCCCTGTGGGCTAGTGGAACCAGGAGGTTCCTACCAGTATAAATTGGAGGCTCAGAAGAGCGTGGCGATGCAGACACTGAGGCCAACATTCCCTTGCTTCACCGGGGTTCGGTCTGCCTCGGTTGGCCCGGTGAAAACAAGATGACAGATAAGGTCCCTCACCATGTGACACTGGGAGTTGCATCAGCCGAGAAGACAATCGAGCCGATAGAAAAATACACAAGTAGAACATAAAACGGTAGCATTTTAGAATGTTAAAGCACACTCGAAAAGAATGACAATTGTAAACATTTGATTTAGAAAGGTACGGTCAAGAGCCCGGATGAGCAGCGTATGGGAGGATGGCATCACTAGAAGACCTGCAAAGGTCAATTTCTTTATCAGTTGTGAAAGTCCTGCAGCCATGCTTGAGGCACCTCTTCACCATAGGCGCTTGTGTTTATGAGAACGATTAAGGGCGAGTCTCAACATAACTCCATCCCGTACATCACATAATCATCTTACTCGTGCTCCTCCTTGCTGTACGACTCGAAGAATATTTGTGTTGCGAAGGGGTGAACCAAAAGTGTCCTCTGCTTAAAGTGCCAATCAGGTTTTGGCGCGCCATCTCCCCACTCGGTCTCAGGCTGAGTGACTGCCTGGCACCTACTGCCAATAACTGCACCCGACCAGCAGAGGGCACCCTGACAAGCTGCTGCCCTCTTCGGGCAACTCAGCCATCCGTCACGCTGGATTTGAAGCTTTCCTATTCTTAGTTTTTTTCGGTAAAGTCACGTAGGTAAAAAATTGTAATTAATAAAAGTAAAATAAAATAAAAATCACGACGTTTCGGAGGCAACACTTGATACAGCTATCGTGCTGTGACGGTTCCACCTGAAGACGGAAGCTTGTGTTGCCTCCGAAACGTGATTTTTATTTTATTTTTATTTTACTTTTATTAATTTATTTTTTTTTACCTACGTGACTTTACCGAAAAAACCTAAGAATATGAGCCATTCGTCACGCTGGAATGATTTTTTTTATTCTGTCCCATCCCGTGACATTGACAGTAATTTGTGCTCCTCTCCTGTCATTTGTTTTCCTGTTTCGCCCCATCAGCTTCCCATAGTACACATGTATAGATAAATAAAATAAAATAAATATTTTCTACCTACGTGACTTTACCGAAAGAACCAAAGAGTATGTATAGATACTTTGATTTAAGTGCCTGCACAGGAAATAATGTTTTCAAAATATATACCGTGATGGCAAAACAAGATATAAGTTGCTGGATTGGACGTAATATACATGCACACGTCCAAGCACTACAACATGTGTTATATGATCGGCTCATGTTTCATGGGCCGATCATATAACAAGTAGGGAGATTGACCGGCTTATCATTGGAGATGGCGCTGTACACAAGAGCCGTGATAAAACTGGGATGTCTTAATTTAACAACCAGTTTTAAATCGACAGTCGCAGCGTTACATTGCTAATTAATTTTCTTTGGGTCTTTCGGTAAAGCCACGTAGATAGAGAAAATAATAAAAATAAGAAGAATATAAATTCCTGCAGTCACGAAAGCTTTAAGTCAAGATTGGTAATTTTGTTGATTTAAATCAGTTTTTGCCTTTGTTAGATTTGTTTAATGATAATTGCCTCCTAATGGAAAGCTTTTCTTTTGTTAACTTTAATTTAAGATTATAGTTTTCTCGGCCACATTGAAAATGTTGATCTCAGTCGATCTCCCTACCATGACACACGTGCATGAGCACGTAAGATGTGATCCATCACAATAATAAACCATTCGATTATCTATAAGATATCACAAAATGTGGTGGGATTTTCCCCCCCTCTCTGTCATCGTATGTCACGTGCAGAGTTTTTTCATCATTCATTATGAAATTAATTGTATTCGGTTCATATCAATAGTTGAAATCAGGAATGTAATTGACAGCTGACAAATTGTGCCCAGGAATTGACCTCGGGTTGCCAGGTTCATAGCACGGTTCGCTACCCAATGCACCACGAATCCATCACCAATACGGGGTGGAGGTGTTTGCTTCTATTTTAATGGATGTGAAGCACCATTTTTGGAATATATATTTCTGTGTTGTGAAAAAAAATACTCCCTGCTCAAACAATCAATGAGGTAGCATTCATTTCCACCGTGGTACTGGGCTAGGAGTGTACATTCCGCATTTTTAAAGCAGGGGTTTCCTCAAAAGATTGATACTTCTCACGAAGTGGTACATATTTTAAACATCCTAATTGGAATGATTAACAGTCAACCTCCAACTGGGATTTGAACCAACAAACCTTCACTCTGTCAAAATGACATATACCGAATACGAATACAGTCTAATGTGTACACACACACACGTATTTTTCAAATTGCTATATTGAGTTCTTTGACAGAAAAGCAATCCTCTATATTAATAAAAAAAAACGCAATTCATTCCCACACACTGTCATTGGAGAAGTGTTCAATATCTAAGCATGACGTCGTCACTAAATTTTGATTATGCCTTTTTCCCTTGAGCCCCCTGCTTTCCCTGTAACTCAACAACCAACGCGCCCCCCAGAAGCAACGACGTATACATTTTACAGATCATCATTTTGAAGAAGAACATTATCTTTCTCTGCCTCCCTATCTATTCACCTCCGGTTGTCCTCGATAATATATTTTCATTGTCAGTCAGTGTAACCGTGCCATTTTGCTGTGCACCTAAAATAGTTTAATTGAAGAAGGTCAACTAGACTCCTCGCAATGCTGTTGATTTCACCCTGTCTGACCTTTTAACTCATTTTGCCAAAATATCTTACTTGGTAATTTGAGCTCTTTAATGATGATATCATTACAGTTTATGATTGTATGTGCTATGAAGAAGATCCATTGTCTGAAACGTCATCTATTATACAGTAATTTCTCTTTTACGGTGGTGTTATTGACGAATGTGTTGAGTGTTTTGGTTAATTTTGCACCACTGCCAACACAGAAGCATCGCCAAATAATTTATATTATTAAGGTTAATCTTATTGGCATTATGTTAACCTCGATTGGCTGTGCCTCAGTGCCAAGTTTTAACAGATAATATTTAACACGTTCGTTTGGGCTCTTCTTTGCATTTCATGTTTTAAAATGTATTTCAGAGATTTCCATCTTCATTAAATATCAGTGCAAGGCATAGCAGGCTTTACTCCCTGTAGCTTAACATTAATATTAATACATTTTATTGTAGATTTATCTGAATACTTTTGAGACATTGCTCTCGTTCAACTTAATACAGCCACATGTTATTATGCACTTAGATCAATCTCTTAAAATAAACGTAATACTACATTGACCCCAAAATTGCGTTTTTGTAGTATGTTGTCAAAACTGACAAATGGCATAAGTAATGGTAAATACCCTTTAAAAAAGACCAATCTTATATAGTTGAACAAATGATAACAAATAATACACCGACATATATTGCGAGGCAAAATATTATTGTTTAGGATAATCCTGTTTGGTAACTTTGGTCATTTAGATACTTTTACACAAATATGAAATAGTATTGCTTGAAAGAACAACCACACATGCAAGGTTGATACAACAAAAAATGCTCACAAATTCTACGTCTAAGCTTTGAGCAAAGATTTAGAAAAAATGCACGTGTACCAAATAATTTTTAATGATAAGGTTAATACTGTATTAGTCCTGGCTTCAAGTAGCACTGGAATTTATTAATGGACATAGTTAAAGTGTCTCTATGCTCAAATATGCAGCTGTTCTCATCTCTGCTGCTGACCCTAAGACACTTTACTCATGGCCATGGCCATTTTCTCAATTAGACAACCACTGTAAATTTCTCACAAAGCAGTGCAAATTTGATTGATCTTGGAAGCATGATCGGCAGGCTTAGTTGACAAGTGATGCGGAGTTAACCTCAACCTTCCAATTTAGTTGATTGCTCTAACCCGGCCACGTCTTTGTAACAGCATCATGTAAATGATTGGTTACAGTGGAATGTCAGTTGTCCATGCTCAGGGCCCTCATAAACCTGTTTTTTTTTTCATTTGACGAGGTACAATGACTGCAGTGCCTGAGCAGCAGCTGGGGGATTTAACGTTGATTTAATTGAACGCAATTTAAATTTGTTGGTAAGGACACGGACCAAAGCATCTATTGTACAATGGTAGAGGCAGTGCTGATCTCAGCTATATGTGGGGCCCTCAGTAGGAGATACTGAATGGGCCCTCTGAGTTATTTGCAGAGGAGGCAGCGAGCATAGTTAATTAGGTCTGCGGTTTTGTAGGGTTGGTTCTAAAGTGCTATCTCTAATTACCGATGTTCTTGGACTTTGGTTATACCGATGGCCATAGTATGATATGTCGACTTTTTGTCAGTCGTGAATAGATACATTTATGACATTTCACAAATAATTTAATTGATTGTGCTTTATTATGTGTCATAATCATGAAAATATCCGTTATTTACCCAGGAAAACCGTAGAGGTTTAAGATGTATTTCAGTCATTGGCTTGTGAGAGGACAACAACGTTCCTGGAGAAAATCCACGCATACGAGGGAGTCACATCCGATGCTCCGTGCAGATAGATTGAAGAGTGAATTTGCTGTATTGCCTCTCCTGGCCACCCTCACAACCCATTTGCTGTAAGCCATTTGTGCTTTAGGCTCCAAATTTCACAATTATCCGAATCCACAATACAAAGAAGACGGAAAGTGATTCCTAAATGTCCGAATAAAAATGACGATTAACTATTTACAACAAAAAACCGTACCAACGGACTACTTTGCTAAATAAATTACAGATTTCAATGGGCTGCCATATTGTTAAATGAAGGTTGAGATTTACGATTGAGGCAGGCTACTGAGCCAAATGATTGTCAGGAGGATGTTCAACATCGCATGGGATACCACTTTGACTCTGAAAATTGCAGAGCAGGGCAGTAAAACATCATTTGCAAGTGGAGTGAGATACCCAATTTGCAAGCTGTTTTCTCATAGCCTTTTTTGCGAAACGTGCATTCATTTGTGACGTTTACTGGCGTTCGAAGCCATACATTAACGCTGTACACAGTTGTGAGTGCCTGCACAGGAGCCTCGCCCTGATTGATCTGTGTTACTCCAACTAAAATGTGCTTTCACATACGTATAAGAAGCACAGAGCCCTTTATCATTTTAAACCAATAAATGTATGCTATTTATGGAATTTCTTTTTTGAGGTTATAGAAACATGTCAATTGCGTTTCTTTATCGAAATTCATAAAAAAAAATGGCTATTATTTCACATACACTGTGGGGTTATTAAGGGAAGAATGGATGAGTCCACCCTGAAAATACGCTTTATCCCCGTATTTGTATTTTGTGAGACAGCACACGTGGACTGCAATGAGGGCAGTAGGATGTGTCACTTGGGAACACGGAGAAAACGTGATGCAGTTTTTGGTTATACGTTCTGTAATTATAGCTGCTTGCAAGTATTTAGAACAATAAAGGATTATTAGTGTTTTACATTTACTGCCACTCTGATTGCACCGTTTGTTTGTTGTTGTCATTGCTCATTTATATATTTACAAAAAAACATGTGTTGGAGCTAGCTGGGTGGGTCAGAGTATTCATCCACCACCAGAAATCATGGGTTCTAATCTGAGCAGCTCTCCTCGATCAATCTGGCTTCTTCAGTGATGGTCTCAGCGGGGTCACTAATGCACACAAAAAAATACCATTTTTATTCAATTAGATTTTTTTCACTTTGGTAAAAAATGTATACCCTTGAGAATGACTGCCATGCGACGAGCATCTCCGCAGCAGGGTGCATGCGAAAGTCCCGAGAGTAGGTATGATGTAATTTAGCTTCGACCAAATCTCCATAAATGCACCTCATCTCATCAGATCCTGCAATCTAAGAGGGGTTCAGCCTGCTTAATGTTTGAATGCGTGACCACCAGTGCATACCTGGTGTTGGAGGCGTTTGATTCTGAGGGCCCCCCGAGGTGCCATGAGACTGCAAAACAGCAATCGGTGCAGTCCACAAAAAGGGTTTGTCCTCTGGACAATATATCTGTGCATAGCGTTGAGTAGTATACCTTTATATCCATGGGATGTATCCGGGTACTCTGATTTCCTCGTGTAAGTCACTCATTAACGGTATGGGTCACACTTCTCATTGCAGGACCACCCTCGCCCTTGAAAAATGCTATTCACACTCAGGGTTTTCCGGAAAAATGATTGAGATTGTTTGTTTTGTGATATCACTTTCTGCAGGTGGTTCTCTAACGTAGGGCAATATACTGATTTGCAAGAGCTCTTACGTGGTTATTCATTTAAAGGTATAACACACAAAGTACTATTGTTGTATCAATATCTCATGCGGGTGACTTACGATGCCCACTGTATAATATTAATCCAGCTTAGCCATGATTGAACATCTCTCTCAAGGTGGTGAACAGGAATTCATTTCTGGAAAAGTGCTTCAAATAAACGTCTACATTTGGAAATATGGGAATTACAATCACATTTTAAGATTATAAATACAAATAATACACAATACATGTAGAATATATATAAATGTGGTTAGGGCACCACACTTTGAACCTGGCAACTTGTGTTTTATTCGGTAAAGTCACGTAGATAAAAAATAAAAATTAATAAAATAAAAATAAATAAAAATCACGACGTTTCGGAGGCAACACAAGCTTCCATCTTCAGGTGGAACCGTCTTATTTGATACAGCTATCGTGCTGTGACGGTTCCACCTGAAGACGGAAGCTTGTGTTGCCTCCGAAACGTGATTTTAATTTTATTTTTATTTTACTTTTATTAATTTTCATCTACGTGACTACCGAAAAAAACCTAAGAATATGAATCCTTGCAGTCACGAAAGCTTCAAATCTAGAATTGTGTTTAATTCTCGGCCATGGTTAAGATCAGTGGCGAAGGATATCTAAACCGGTCGAGGCCACCCCTCAGCCTTCAACTCGCACTGACCAGTTGGGTGAAACAAGGCCGTAATTATAATATATATCGGGGGGGACACATTTTTATATCCATATTGGGGGGATACGACACATCCCCCCCAATATTCAAATATGCTCAAAATGTCCCCCCCCCCCCAATATATTGCTATAAAAAATGTTCTATGCTATGTAAATAAAAACAACAATTTGCTAAACCTTGGCCACAATATCTGGACTTGTATTCATATAAATCAATGCATAGATTTCTGTTTATATGATTGTGGTTATGGTTGTACTTTATGAATCCCTAATCTCTGCCATTACATACAATGGAACAAGAAATGGTAAAAAAAAGTTTAAACAGAGCAATGTAATACAATACACTATTAGACATAATTGTACAAAATAAATAAAAAGTCCACCCATGTGTTAGTGAATTTTTCAATAATTTAGGCAGGAAGTGAGTTTTCAAATTTTGATTTTTTTTCTAGGTTGGGAACCCCAGACACCCTGGAAGATTTGGTCCCCCCCAATGTTGACTCCATGGCTATGGCCTTGGGGTGAAGTATGGTCAACCAACCCCCCATGACTCATGTGGCATGGGGAAGCCTTCATTACAGCAGTGGATTGCTAAAACTGTAAATTACGTGTTTTAATTATTTATTCTACACGTAAAAGTTTCAGCAAGTATTATTTTTCAATTATTACAAACAGTTTGGTGGAATAGGCATGTGGAGCCAATGCATTGAGGTGGCCAGGTGGCTTATATACCAGAGGCCTGAGCCGGTATTGCTGAGATCTGCCTATGATTAAACCAGGTTCTCAAATGTAGCGAGTTAATAGTTTCAGCTCAGTTTGAATATGATTGCACAAGAAAAACAATGATTACATTGGGGTTTGAACTTAATTTGACCATTTTTCGATTTAAAGCTTTCGTGACTGCAGGGATTCATCTTCTTGGTTCTTTCGGTAAAGTCACGTATAAGGGAAATAATAAAATAATAAAAATAAAACATAATAAAATAATTCTCACGACGTTTCGGCCACAACGCAAGCAGCCGTCCTCAGGTGAAGAACAGGTCTGTCGGGAAGACAGCGTCTGAATTCAGACGCTGTCTTCCCGACAGACCTGTTATTTTATTATTTCACTTCTACGTGACTTTACCGAAAGAACCAAGAAGATTAATTTGACCAAATTCCCGATTTGAGAATCAGTGCCCTTCTCAATGAGAGTTCCAAATGTATTATTTGCATTGTGCTATCATGCCATTAACTAAATTGAAAAATATGAAAAGCAATACCATTGAACGTTTTCTCTCGTGATTTTAATAAAGAACAATATCACGCAAGAATAACAAATACTCTATCAGCGAGTTTAGCCAGATTTATAGTGACTGAGACAGTGTGGCTGCAAGCAGCACAGGAGAACAGCTGAATGAGCCCAGGGCACTTACCTGTCTTCGTGCCCTCAACTGGCTACTCATCGCCAGTAGGGTCATATACAAGATCGCCTGCCTCTGCCACAATGCCTTCACATCTGCCTGCCCGCCGTACCTTCTTCATTATTGACAACTCGCAGCTCAGCACACGGCAGATGCTTGCGCAGCGTGACTTACGACCTCCTCTTGATACCAAGATCCAGGATGGTTATGTCTATGCGCCGCTTCTCGGTGGCAGCCCCAACAGTCTGGAACGCAATTCCTCTGCACATTCGCAGCATCACCTCAATCGCCTCCTTCAAAAGAGACGTAAAAACTCACCTCTATAACCATGCTTTTGAGCGACTCTGAGCTTGGCTCCGCGCCTCTGAGTTGCGGCCGTTACATCCGCAAATTTGCGCGCGTTATAATTTGCATTATTATTAAGGTCAATGTTTGACCTCCACTTAACCCCACATCACCTCTACAGTCCGATATTTATATGATCAGACTGTGGGAAAGAGTAAGTGGCGACAATTAAAAGATATATAGTCCATCCCTTTGCGGTGTTATTTCTAGTGTATTGAATAATTGAAGTGTTACTGCAGATGCTCATAACTTGAAGATCTAGAAAGTGATGCCATTCATGTATAACACGTTCCTTCGGAGTGGGCAGGTAGGAACTTGGTTGGACAGCGCATTCGTGCACGACAGAAAGCTCGCGGTCACGTGACGCACTTCAACCAATCCGGGAGCGTACATGTTTGGGAGGGGATATGCACGACAGACAAATAATCCCTGGTGGGCAGTGTGCAACTGTTGTTCCTACCTATATAATTTACCACTTTAGATGTCACGGTGTAGTTATTGTCCTCGGGTTGTTTTGATTTAATTGGCTGTAGCTGTGAATGGCGGCGAAAAAATAAAGATGATGTATTACTGTTATTGGAAGCGAGGCAATCACAATTGTTTCATTTCAGTATTTAGGGGTAAATGTTCAAAGAGTTCCATGTTGTTCAATAATAATGTTATTTTTATTGCCAATGGATCAGTTCACAAGCAATAATCAGTTAAATTCGCTCAAAAAGTGCGCGGTAATTTCATGGGAACTACCGAAAGTATGCCAAGGTCAAGAGGTCATTGTGGCGTGGTCAATGATGGCATCAACGTTAATGGTATGTCATGCGCTTGTTTTAATATTTGATGACACTTATGATTGTTTTATTAATGTTGATAATGTTGATCTAGGGATGTTCCTGAGATTTTAGGATCATTCCGATTTTTCGAAAAAAAAGTCGAAAATCAAGACTTACATTTAGAACACTCCGAAAATATGAAATGTATTCGTAATGTATCCCCGTTGCTTTAGTAGAATGTTGTTGATCGTCCATGGCTTCCTACTTTTGACTCTGCACGGCTATTACCTCCTCTAGGTGGCGCAATATCATTTGTTTAGACTCATTTATTGTGCCCGAGCGAGTTGGTGTCTTGTCAATTCTGATTAAATCCAATTAAGCCAATTAAGTCACTGTGAGTTCACTGAGCAGGCAGACTTGAATTTTAAAATGAACGATCACTGTGTCGTGCAAACAGCATTTAAAAGGTTTTAGTGGTCGGGTGAAAAAACAACTCCGAAATGCCACGAATTAGATTTACAATCATTCCATTTACCCAGGAAAGCACGCCTTACTGAGCCTCAAGACTCTCATTCAGGAGGTTCCTGCGTTGGGCATGATTGGCTGATTCCTTATTTAATACATTTCAGCGGGAAGCGGACATTGCCTAAACGGCTGTAGCTTATTTAAGCCCTCATAGGCCACTAGTTACTGCTGTAAGTCAGTAGTTTTTTTTATATATACAGTCATTCGTGTTCCGACCTATGTTGCATTTCTGACGTAGTCGTCATGGGCAGCCCGACATTTTCCTTCAGCGATTGTAGAGTCATGATAGGAGTTGAGTTGGGAGAGATTTGGGCTGGAGACGACGTGAAGTAGGAAAAACTAAATAGGGGGCCGTCCATAAATGACGTCACGCACCTGGGGGGGGGGGGGTCAGACATTTGTGACCATGTGTGACAAAGGGGGGGGGGGGGGGGGGGTTAGAAATGTGACGTCACATCAAAATGCGCAATTTTTAATAAATATGGACAACACATTCTACTTAATTAAATACTTTTTATTAAATGTTTTCTCCTACAACATCAGAGTGCAGCGCCACATTAAATACGCACTACAATGACAATAGTTTAAAGCGATTTGAAGCATGTTTTTCTTTTTTTGGGGCGGGGGGGGCAGAGCTTTGTGACGTCATATTTGAGGGGGGGTCTGACTTTTTGTGACGCCGTGTGACGAAGGGGGGGGTCAACAATCGTCCAAAATCGCGTGACGTCAGTTATGGACGGCCCCGAGGCGATCTCTGCGTGGAGCTCAAGGGAACAGGACACAAAGCCGCCTTCTTAGCTTAACAGGCGAAGGACCCAAGTGGATTTAGACAGCACGAGATCATTGTAAGACGCTCCAAAAAGCAGTGGCCATGACGTAGTTACACACAAAACGAGTCTTGAGACTGGGCGTGAACACGGCCAGGGGAGTCGACAGCACGGTTCACTGAAGGGACGGTAATTTCAGACCCAGAGGGCATCAGAGGAGAAGGAGCGATGGCCCCACTCAGCCCATGTTGATTGGCGGCTTCTTACAAAGCCGTGGCACCGCTGAAGCGGAATGTGCATGGAGGGGAGTTGAGTGAGATGAGAGGGGATAGGTAGGAGAGTGCGTGGTGGTGAGTAGAGATGAGCAGAGGTGTGGACTCGAGTCATGCGACTTGGACTCGAGTCAGACTCGAGTCATGATTTTGATGACTTCAGACTCGACTTGGACTTGCCTCATCTTTGACTCGACTTGACTCGGGACTCGAGAGCAAAGACTTGAGACTTACTTGTGACTTGCATAACAATGACTTTGTCCCACCTCTGGGACTCAGATGAGAGGAGAGAGATAGGAGAGTGTGTGGAGGGAATGGAGTGAGATGAGAGGGGAGAGATAGGAGAGTGCGTGGAGGTGAGTAGGGATGAGAGGGGAGAGTTAGTAGAGTGCGTGGAGGTGAGTAGAGATGAGAGGGGAGAGATAGGAGAGTGCGTGGAGGGGAGTAGGGATGGAGAGGTAGGCCGAATCTTGAAGACCGCGTGATCTTCAAACTGATCCATGATTGCATTGACGAGCCAGTGTAGGGATTGTATGCGGTACAGCAGTGGAGTGATGTGGTCTCGCTTAAATAATCCGTTTAGTAGGTACGCAAAAATCTGTCACAACTTGAGCCCTCCCCCCTCCCTGTACCCCCCCCCCCCCCCCGAATCCTATAGAACGGCCGATATTTAATCCACGCAGAAACGATCAAGGATTAATGATATTAACGTGTTTAAGCAAACAGATAGTCCACACCGCCAGACTATCTAACTCAGTTGAAGGTCATTGTAGACAAATTATTGTCGAGGCTTCACACCCCCCCCCCTCCGTTTCCTATGCGCACATTGTCAGTAGACCCCCATGCGCAAGCTACGCATTTGGGTTAACCCCCGCTCTCCCCTCCGTGCGTACGGACTTAACGGATGGCCCCTTACTGAACACGCGTGCTCATTGTGAACACGGGGTGGCAGGGAATGCGCCGTGCGAGACGACGTCCTCACACAAGAAGGGTTGTTGCTGCAATGTCCCACCACAAGGCAGCAACGCATCTGTGTCGCCGGCAAGGTGCTCGCCGTGGCAGCCTTGCCGCACCGATGCCGAGACAGCGGCGTGGATGTCTCAATGCTATGGGGCCGTCCATAAATGACGTCACGCGATTTTTGACGATTTTTGACTCCCCCCTCCCCTCGTCACGCGGCGTCACAAAAAGTCAGACCCCCCCCCCCCTCAAATGACGTCACAAAGCTCTGCCCCCCCCCCCAAAACAAAAAATGCTTCAAATCGCTTTAAACTATTGTCATTGTAGTGCGTATTTAATGTGGCGCTGCACTCTGATGTTGTAGGAGAAAACATTTATTAAAAATCTATTTAATTAAGTTGAACGTGTTGTCTTTATTTATTAAAAGTTGCGCATTTTGATGTGACGTCACATTTCTCAACCCCCCCCCCCCCCTCGTTACAGATCGTGACAAATATCTGACCCGCCCCCCACCCAGGTGCGTGACGTCATTTATGGACTGCGCTAAGAACCCGACGGACCCGAGTTAAGATTCCCGCTCACGGCCAACGCACGTGACCGGTATCTGGGCCTCCCTAGGTCGACTCGGCCTCAAATGAGCACCTGGTGCGGTGTGTAAACATCGCCACTGGGGGGGGGGGAGGACAAAGGCGGCCGGGCGTGGGTGCTGGCCACCCCACACCCTCGAGTGCCGTTACCGGCCTTCGTAGGCGCTACTCGTTGACAGCAACGAGCCCCGACAGTCTGTAGAGGCGACACAGGGGTCGGTGTGGGGGGGGGGAAGTTGTCTTTGGTTCGAAGCTTCGCATCTGCGAGGTTCGCGTTGCAGTCGGAACGGGACTCGCTTCGTTGTGGGCGTGACCTGCCGACCAGGGAGGACACAGTGGGCGGGGCTTGGTTGTTAGTGGGCGGGGCTTATTTGTGCAGTGGGAGGGGCTTATTGTACAGTGGGCGGGGCTTATTGTACAGTGAGCGGGGCTTAGTTGTTAGTGGGCGGGGCTTGATGCACCGTAGGCGGGGCTTATTGTGCAATGGGCGGGACTTATTGTAGTGGGCGGGGCTTAGTTGTTAGTGGGTGGGGCTTGATGCACTATAGGCGGGGCTTATTGTACAGTGGGCGGGGCTTATTGTACAGTGGGCGGGGCTTATTTGTGCAGTAGGCGGGGCTTAATGCACAATGGGCGGCGCTTGTTTTTTTTCAGTGGGCGGGGGGGAGACTCGTGTTGTGGTGGGCGGTGCTTGTTTCGTAGTGGGCGGGGCTTGATGCAGTGGGAGAAGCTTGTCTTTTCGTGAGCGAGGCTTGATTTATTTCAGTAGGCGTGGCTCGAGGCACGGCTTGTTTTTACAGTGGGCGGGGCTTGAGTGTTCTAGATTTGAAGCTTTCGTGACTGTAAGGATTCATACTCTTAGTTCTTTCGGTAAAGTCACGTAGGTAAAAAAAATGAAATTAAAATTAATAAAAATAAAATAATAAAAAATAAAATCACGACGTTTCGGAGGCAACACAAGTATCCGTCATCAGGTGGGACCGTCACAGCCAGATTTGCTGCATCGTGATTTTATTTTTATATTTTGTATCAATTTCATTTTTTTACCTACGTGACTTCACCGAAAGAAGAGTATGGGGGGCTTGAGTGTGTTTCAGTGGGCGGGGCATTGAAGCACAAGTGGGCGGGGCAAGCGGGGGGGGAGGATTCGTCTGAGAGTGGGCGTGTCGCCGGTGCCGCGCGCGCGAGCGAGCGAGATGCAGGCGCGCGCGCGCACGTGCCCCGAGTCTCAGTGCTCGGATTAAGCGGAGCGGCGTGCGGCGGTCTCCACTCAGCGACCCCCCCCCAACCCCAACCACAAACACCGCAGGGCTTGACAAGTCACGACCATGGGCGCGGAGGGCGACGGCGAGGATGAGATTCAGTTTCTGCGGACGGTGAGGCGACGTCTGTCTGTCTGTCTGCGTGCGTGTGTGTGTGTCTGCGTAAGGGTGAGCTGCGTGCGATTTGCGCACTGCGAACTAGGTGAACCGAGTTCGATTACCGGCCACGGCTAAACATCGAGGGCGAGCGAGATCTGACCCGGCCCACTCAGTTCGTCACAAACCCGCATTGACCAGCATGGTGAAGTATAGTCAAACAATCTCCACGATCGAAACGGAGACCTTCATCCAGCAGTTGATTGACAGGGCTGTAAATTATTGTATTATACCATCAAAGTGTGCGCTAATCTCCCTATGCACACACGTGCACGCGTGTCAATACGTGTGTTCATAGATATGGATGTCCATTGATTGACCCTGTACATGTGTGTACCCATACATGTATTGGTCTATGCACGGCGCGGATGCTTCTATTGTGTCCATTCATACCCGTCTCTGTGTGATTAATTTATTTAATACGTGTGATAATACATGTGATAATACATGTGTGATAATACATGCATGAACGGACATACCTAATTGACTCATGTGTGTAGCCATACGTGCATGTACGTCTGTGTCCATACCTCCAGTGTAATATAATTTTTTACGATTTTTTTTGCGCATATGTGCGTGTGTTCATGCCTAATAGATTGTTGTGACATGCTGTTAACGAGCACCTCTGAAGACCGGCAGTCCACGAATATAAGGGGGTCTTTGTCCAACCTAATATAATAACCGTCCATACGTTGTGCGCCTACGCGCATTTGTGTGCGCATCAATAAATGTGAGCTCGCATCCGTTCCGTGCCACGTGTGTTCACGCATTTGTGTTTTAACTCACCGTGCGCGTACACACACACACGCAGCTCACGTGTCACGAACGATACAGCATCGAAGTTGTACGTGACATACCAAATGCACTCGTGTGCGCATGTGTGTAAGCCAGTTTTGTGTGTGTACAGGCACGCGCGTGTTTACACAGTAAGATGACAATGTGCCCGCATTCCAATGACATTACATGCATTGTTGGTACCCAAATGTGTGTGCTGAGTGGCAACAGCTGGTGATGAGGACTCGTGCCTGGGGCTTAAGTCCAGACAAGGCAGGCAGGCGGGCAGTATAGGCTCTCCTAAAATCAATCAAACCTAACTCGAAACGAGATTGATCAACAATAACTGTCAGAAGTAACATTCGTAGCTGGTGTTGTGGTGGTGGGGCATTTGCAGATTTAACAAAATGCTTCGAAATTGACTGATAAGTCGAGCCCCAGGCTCATGGGGAGCGGGATGCTCCGTTTCCCTATTTGAATCAATGACATTATTCTGAGTTTAACCTTTTCACCAAGTCCTGCCAATTGACGTTCCATGTTCCCAATTGACGTTATATGTCACATGCATATTATTGGGAGAAGGGAAAAGTTTATTTTGGAATATACCTTGTTGTACTCTTGTGTTGAAATGCGTTTTGTTTACGATTAAAAAAACACTTTCTTGCAAATGAGAGGCTGGCTCCTGCCAAAGTAATGTGGAATTTATATAACTGGCTTTATCACGGATGCATTCTAATTACTGTATTTGAATATGTTCTAGGGCCAGATTTCACTAACGCGTTCAGACTAAACTGCCACCAGACAATTTGGCAATTGTTTTCCTTAAATATACTGTATATATACTGTACTCACGTGGGCATGCGTGTGTGTGTGTGCTTGTTTACTTGTGTGCATGTGTCACATTGTGACTAGGGCTGCCTGGAAATTGTGAATGTGCCACCTATAAATACATCACACAGATATGAATGCAACACACAACAGCAGCGGAGTGACAATTTACGTGTGAGTGTTTCCCGATTGAGTAGCTGCAATTCTCGGGGGTTATAAGGACGGCCTGGCTGTCGCGAAATGCCCCAGTGAACTCCGTGCCTTAAAACCCTGTTGCAGGTGCTTCATATTTCACTGAAATATCTTCCGGATCGCTGTTACAATTGGAGTTGGCATGGGGCTAGTAGGCACAGCCATATCGAGAAGTATACTGGATGCGGTGTGCCACGTTTTGAAATATTTTCCGAGTTGCCGGCCTGGACAGACCTTGCTGAAATTCAGCCCCGCGTGTTACCGAGCAAGGAGTGTTTGGCCGAATGCGCAATGAACGCACTGCGAAGCAGGCCAAGTGTTCTTCGAATTGAGTTTCTAAAAAAATGTGTTTCTTCCCCACCTTTTATGGATGACAGCATTGGTTTAACGCAAGTGTTCAGAGTTTTTAGAAAGGATTGTTTTTTTTTATTTGTGTTGACCGTTGTAGAATAATAAATGTGGACCCAGATGGGCACTGTGGTTAGAGCGCACGCATCACCATCGGATAGTTGTGACCAAAAAGACGATCTGCGGGTTCAACTTTGCCCATTGTCCCATCGACATCGAATGAAATGACTACTGTTTGTGGGAAGTCAGCAGTGGTTTTTCTGAAAATTTGTCCCTGCCATAGGAATAGAATTTTGACTATTGACTCCAACAGAAGTGAGCATTTCCCAATTCACATTTGAGAAATAAAACATTTGGACTTGAATGTTATCATTCAAATGAAAAGCCTCTGAGATATTTTCAGAAATGGTACAGCTTGGACTATTTGGTCAATTTTCTTTTGAGATTTAAAAACATATATAAACCTGTGTGGCAGCATAGATTTACGTGTTTTTTTTTAAGGTCAAATGAATCTAGGCAGAAGTTGATATTTTGCATATTGATAAATTGACTCTTGTTTGTAATTGTGAAGGAGGAGGATGCTCTTGTTCTGGAGGTGGGTTTTGTTTCACATGGCGACAACGCGCCTCTGCAGCCCACGGCTTTCATTGGGCTAACGACGGTGTTAAGTGGACACGTGCTGGGACAATGCGAGAGCGTTGAACGTTGGAAATGGCCAAGAGGTTAAAAGAGCAACAACGTCCTGGTGCTTTTCTCCTGTGGGGATGCGGGGCTTGACAGAGGTGGCCGATACGCGAGTTAGGTGATTCACGTTTATTTGTGGATCCAGCCTTGCCCGGATCTGGCTTGTGTTTGGAACAGCTGCTGGCCTCCTGGCATGTGTGCGCGGTAAGTGATATTTGGCAGGGTGTGGCACGGCCCGGGGTGTAAGGAAGGGCCCCCCCTACACATTTGGCTTTTGGTGGCCGATCGCGGCACTCGGCTCGGATAGGGAGCACGGAATGCGCGGCATCAGCAGCCGAGGTGTCGGGCAGCTCGAGGGAGCTGAGTGTTGGGAAAGATGAGCGCGATAAGAGGCGCGCGCGCGCGCCATCACTCTCGATGCCACCGTTGACGCCCGGCGAGCTGGAGCTGCAGATGTTTCAGAGGCAGCTGTTTGCGCAGTTGTCCGCACGCAGCAGAAGAGCGACGTCGACATTGTGATGGATCGGCGACAATCAATATTAGGCTGCTGTGGATGTTTAGGCCACAGGGTGCTTGTTTAAAGAACCCGGCTTACAATTAGAAAGATCGTGGGTTTGAAACCTGGTCATGGCTTAATTAATTAATTAATGCCCCAATATCCCCCTAGGGTCAATAAAATCAGTCTTGCTTTGTGGGAAATAAATGGTGGTTGTGCGGAGAGGAATGTGAAATTATCTCCACTGGCTCAGCCACCGATGGAGATGAGCACCGATCAATGCTTGTTTTGGTTTGAGGATAAGCTGACTTTTTGATATTGCTCAAAACTGATGTTAAAGTTTCTAATTACATTTCAAATCAAGTTGGTGCACATTTATTTCATCATGTTTCATGAAATCTTTGAAAAAAGTGACTCGTTTCAGCTACTTAGAATATCAATCAATTGGCAGACACGAGAAAAAATAACTGCACCCCTTCTTTGGCGATGAGAATGCGATGACTGCCTGTCTGGTTTATTGATTTTCCCGATTCCCGCCACACCACCTCCAGTAGGGCGTTTGCATTACAGCACATTTAAACGTGTAAGCACAGTGCAGCAGGAAGGTAATATTTTACGTCACAATTTTGATTTATGCAGCATCTAAATGCAGCTGCGTCTCAAGAAGCCGTGATGCGTAGCACGGGATCCACCCGAATGGGAATTTATACCCATATTAGTACACTTAACCCACTCTTGTGAGCAGATTAAAAGAAGCATATGCTGGGCGAACCTAAATTCTTGCTATCAAGTGCGTTTTCAACTTTTTGTTGCTTAGAAATTGTGTTTTGACTACATTTTATGGTTACGTTCGTTTTTTTGACAATCTGACAAACAAGTCCCCAAAAACTATTTCAGGGAGTGGTGAATGACAGTGTCGGCATCTTGGGATTGCACAAATCCAGCAGGAGCGACTGTGTGTACAACTTTCTACAGTCAACAAATCATATAATCAACATAAATGTATCATAGCTTGAATAAAGCAAACATACAATAATTAAACAAGTTGCCGCTTTGAAAATACCAAACACAGGACTGTATTATTGTATGATACTTACAAAAAACCTCAATCAATAATCAATTAATCAACCGGTGAAAACAGGTAAAGGAGCAGCCCCTGCAATTTATTTCTTTCTTATCGCCATTACTGGCAGAAGTGTGTCCACTGGAGGGAGCTCTAGGTGACACACATTACACCATCAAACGGGACCTACCGATCGACCGACTTGTGTCATAACCATTTATGCTGCAAGGTGGACAGGAGCGGGGACATTTAAGAAACGTGCACCGTTGTTTCATCTGCCGCACTGGGAAATCGAATTGGCGACCTCTAGATTGCAAGTCGAGTATGACAATAACCATTAAACCAGAGCAGCGTCGAGAGAGAACAGTTAATTACGACAAAAATTAACGCACCCACCACTGGAAACGGACTTGAACCACGGTGCAAGAGGTCATCAGCATGGACGCAGAGGGGAGAGGAGGGGGACAAGGCGGGGTCGAGAGAGAGAGAGGTAGCGATGAAGTATGAAGGTGGTTGGTAGGGGATTGGCTTGGCAGGTGCCAGTGAATCAGCGCGTGCTGTTGCAGTGACACGCTGCGTTCGTCTGAAGTTCACAAGCACTCTTTAATCTGCAGGAATTTCACGAGGTGGCGGGTGGTAGCGGCGGGAGGCGTTGAGGAGGGGGGTGGGAGACTCCATGCCAAGAGTGTACCCGGGGTGTCGTTGCCATTTTTAAAATCTTGGGGGACTGATCACAGCGGCCAAAATAGGCTTTAAGGGCTGTGACCCCAGAGAGAGCGTTTGGGTGCTGCGGTCAGCAGGGGGATGAGGGGGGGTGGCGGAGGTTCGAAAAAGGCACGGATTGTTGAAGCGGTTAGCACTTTCAGCTCATGCGGGGCAATTTATCCTTGTCGGGATTATAACCGAGGCTGGTGAGATCCGGACGCTCACTTTGGAAGAGTATTCCTTCAACTTGTAATCTGCCGCTTTTCAACCAACAGAAATAAACGTATCCAGCTATGCAAGGGGTATCTGCCGTCATTGAGTTGATCGCCTCCGCCAAATGAGACCCAAATGTATTTTTTGTTTGTTAAATAATGGTTCACAGGCAAGTAGGCCGATATATCCATTCACTGCGCTGCTAGCGACTTGAGGAATTGTCACGATTTACAGTTGCAATTGGATTATATAATTTGTTCCTTTTTGTTTTTTTTATCGTCTCGTTTGTATTGTTTTAATTTTTTTCAGTCTCGTTTGTGTTCTCTGTTCCATTGGTCTCAACATAAGTCACGAAAGCTTCAAATCAAGATTAATTATTGCATGCCTAATTACTAAATTTGGACTATACATGGCACTCACCGCCCCCTACTGGCAGACTAATACCCCAGGTTTCTCTTGCAAATGAGACTATACTGGTCTCTTGAGTAAAACATGTATACATTTAAGGATACATTTTAAGGTCTGTATTGCAAAATGTGCAGTTGCAAAGCAAGCTAAATCAGAATCGTTGGTGAGCGTTGACAAGAGATGGGGCAGGTTTTACGAGGTTTGGAAAAACAGAAGCGAGTTTCAAAGGCTGAGATGTCTTAAAGAATGAAGAGACATCTTCCTTTGTGTAGTGGGGCAGCTGTAAACCATGATCGTAGTAGTCGTAGAAGAGAGACGAGGAGGCAACAGATGGTGATAATTCCTGTTGATTACCTGTGTCGCGTCGGGAGACCGAATCGGTGATCTCCTGCTTACAAGTGCAGTGGGCTCACCATAACACCAAGGCAGCATCCCTCACGAAATGTAGTCGAATAACACTAATTCCTGCAATGTTAACATCATAATTGCATGGAGTGTAATTAAGAAACATGTGGGGAGGTTTCATGTTCTTGTGTTTTAGGAAATCGTAGATTCTAACACCGTATCTGTTAGCCACCCTTATTGCTGATGAGCCAAGAATGTTTTTCTCCTCTGGCGTCAAGCATAGCAAGGCTGGCAAAACCACGTGGGCAGTGGTAATGTGGTGCATCCCTAAAATGGGTCTATCTACGACTAACATTAAAAATACAAACCTGAGTGGTAGTAAAGTGAAAAACAATTGGAAAGATTGTTTAATGGCATCATACCACCTACAGTATTTAAGGCCCAAGACAAGATTGGGGGAGATTTTGACAATCTTGATAACTCTGTGATGATGCTGGTTGCAACTACTTTACCAGTGGCAGCATTTGTACCAAATTGCTTACTGGTGTGCCGAAGCAATACTACATATTGGCGCCTGTTTTTTTTCACTTGACAATTCTATTTATTTGTATGTATGTGTCAGGTAGAGGTGGATGTACAACCAAAATTGAAATTTTACTCAACACGATCTGACCCAAAATCAATTATGAAACGGAAAAGGTCATGAATGAACATTCCATGTCATTGTCTTCCATGCTACTTTAAACGTATGTATTTGTTGATGGGATTAATTTAATTTTATGCAAAACAATGTTTGTGAAGGAAAAAAATATGATGCATGCTCTGTTTGCTCGCGTTAATGCCATTCCCCTTAATCCCATAATCCTACCGATTATAAAATGACACAAATGTAACAATTATGTTAATCCAGTAATTACATAGATTGATCTTATATGTAGAAATTGGTGTGACTGCTAAAGGAGCTTTGAATGGGATCCACCTTTGCATTGTATACGGTCACAAAGGGATTTTATAAATTCTCGGAAATGACGCAACATTGGTAGTGGCTGTTTCAATGCACAATTTACATGTTTAATTAAATACCCTTAATTTAACCAGCGAACATCACATTGCCTTGTATTATTATTCTTTACAGGGTTTGAGGCTGACCCTTTAGACTTGGTGTTTGTTTTATGTGGAAGTAATGGCCAGGTCAGTTTCTGAAACCAGTTGCGATTGTTGTGAGATGCGTAATTTTCAGTGGGTCTGCGCCCTCTAATCAGCACTATGGACTATATAATTCCCGAATGTGGCTACGTGTCTCTGTGGTTAGATAGCTGCAGTCAAAAACGCACAAGTACTTGGAAGGCAACTCATACAGTTATCCCTCCAGGGTAGATACATTGAGTTCCATGTTTAGGATCACATAATTAAGAGTTGAATAATTCCAGCCATAAGTATGGGGAATTTCCACCCCAGGTTCAAGACTTCAAGTGGAGATATTCACTGCCACCACTTGTTTCAGCACGGGGACCCAATTCGACTATTATGGAATACAGCGGTGGTGCCGTTATATCCGCGCAGTGCTACGAACCCGGTGACCTGAGTCCAATTCCCGACCACAGCTAACATCAGTGGTGTGTGATATTGTGCTTCTCAAACCCATGCTGACCAGTGTGTGCTACAACCCCCCTCCCCCCGACATGACTGACACGTCTTGCAGAGGCATTCAACCAGCAGTGGATCAACCAGGGCTCTGCACTATTATTTTTATCCTTATATTCGAGCGTACTCTTTGGTTCTTTCGGTAAAGTCACGGAGGTAGAAATCAAATAAATCACGACGTTTCGAACGCAACACAAGCAGACTTTGTGCTGCTCGCAGCAGATATCGCAGCTGTCGTGATTTTCACCTGAAAACGGGTGCTTGTGTTGCGTTCGAAACGTCGGGATTAATTTTATTTCTACCTACGTGACTTTACCGAAAGAACCAGAGAGTATAGATTCCTGCAGTCACGAAAGCTTCAAATCAAGATTATATTTGAGCGTTACATTAGTCAGTTATTTGAGCAAAAAAGTGAGCAAGTCTGGATGTTTCTGATATTAATACGCTTGTCATGCATGGCCAGCCCCAGATTCTTAATGAGTGCAGTGTGGGAAACTAGCTATCCATCACTCAATTATCCATATTGATTGCACCTGACATGGGACATCAAGTAAATATGGACAAGTTAATTCCTCCAGCAAATGTGGGCGACAAATTAGGCCTTGGCTAAAACACCAGGGTTATTGGCCTTAATTATGCATTATTGTTACTCGTCATTCATATTTAAATTAACTGCACATCCAGAGGTTGTTCTAGGCAACATCCCAAGAGTTATTATAATGTTATGCACGGGCGTGTGTGTGTGATTGTGTGTGGCATGTACATAGAAATAATAAAAGCCATTAGCTGAGAATTTAACTCTGATCGTTGAGTTGATGTGCATTGTGCTATCCATTGAGCCACCCCTCCACTTGACCCAAGTGATTCCTGGTCAAAAGCAAAGCCATTGGCGGTTTGTATCCGAACCTGAAACAGAGCACCCCATAGGTCGATTCAGCCTGAAATGAGCACCTCGTACAGTGCATGAACACAAGGGAGATAAAAGTGGCTGGACATCATGCCGACCGAACTACCACCTGAAGTGCTCCTTCTCTTGTGTACAGAGGAGACGTAAACGGTGTAAATTACACATTTAGTAATGCATATATTATAATTAACTACCCGTGTTTATAGGCAACGTATACAATACAATGTATATAAAATGTAGCTTTGTCTATGATGTGACTACGACATCGTAGAAACTGGCTCGGAGCCTTGGGCATCAATAATGAATCTTGAAAAGTTGCCTTCATCTGCATCTATGAACAATGAACCCCAACAATCGTTTAGATATCTTCGTGGCTGTGATTCCTGGGCATTAACCCTGAACTGTAGTACATATATAGGTGTCTAGTGCTCTTCTTACCCATTAGTGATCGTACGTGTCATAGTAGAGGAAGGCTCATTCTCCAAACAGGCTCAAAGCTCGCTCTTCAAGGCCACGTCGCTAAGCAACGGAATGCGACTGCGATTACCATTTTAATTGTACATGGCCGCACGCTACGTTATGTATTGGACTCCTGTTTGCTTGCTGATACAACACGTGGCTTTGTTGAGAAAGGATAATTCCCCCTTTAGTCAGTAGCTTCATCACCGACAGGCTCAGGTAGTGGATGTAGGTGGGAAATGCAAAGATGTACCCCTGCATATACTTGCAAGTACCTCCAATAGAGGGAGCTCTCGAGAACCTCGCTCGAGGGTTGGAGGCAGAGGTCGCAAACGGGTTTTGATTCCTTACCCCTACCTGGCCACACCAGGGTCGCAAACAGGTACCCGTACCCGGCCGGGTACCCGATACCCGGCCGGGTACGGGTAGCCGGGTATCGGGTAGGGTACGGGTATCGGGTACCCGATTGCGACCTCTGGGATGAAGCCATGTTGCAGGCGCGGGTGGGTTGATTCTAGGAACTTGAATTGTGAGAAGAGACAAGACGTTGGGAAATGAGTGACAAACGGTTACTCACCAGTGACTCACGGCCTACCCGTACCTGGCCGGGTACAGGTAGCCGGGTATCGGGTAGGGTACGGGTATCGGGTACTCGATTGCGACCTCTGGTTGGAGGGCCTCCACTAGAGGGAGGTCAAGGGAGCTTCTCTGGAGAATATTTGGCCTACTCTTCCACGCTTACCACACGTTTTGAAAGAGGTGAGAGGATCCACACTCTAACTAACCAACCACTCAAACTACCAATCGACTAACTGCAGTGAACCTGTTTATACTGCGGGTGAACATAGGAGGGTGAAGGGGTCATTGAAGTAACCTTGTCCCATTGTTTCATCTGCCTCACCGGGAGGTCAAACCAAAGCTGCCGACCTCTGGATCGCAAGTCCAGCGTGATAACTCGTTACACCACGGCAGCATGCCCCCCAATTGGATACCGTTGGCATCTTTATTTTTATTCGTCACAACGGAGCACAGCGAAGGATGTTGTGGGGGCGACCGAGTGGATGTGCACACAGGCGTCGCACGCTCGCCGCTCTGCGCCCGCGATCCCCGGCTCCTCCGCCGTGCGAGCTTGGGGCGTGCGAGCCACGGGCTGGCGGCGCGATGGCAGAGGCTGGGCTCCCGCGCGATCCGCGGCGGTCACCCTCCCGCGCCCCGTGGCTGATTTACGATGGCCACGTATATCTCGCCGCAATAAACGGAGCTGGGATTATAACTTCTCGCTTGTGGTTATTTACAGAAAGGGTAGATTTAAGCGCGGCTTAATCACGCCCAACACCTCGAGAATACGAAGCCGTAAATTGAATGCCGCAAAATGTATCGACGCAACAAAAAGGTATGAGTTATGCCTGCTGCGTTTACAGCTGCTTGACCAGCCAGCATTTGGCACCCACTTTTTGCGGTTGATATTATACTGGGCGTTTTATTTGCTCGCGTCGTACAGCGGTCTCGCAGGAATTTGGCACTATGTTGAAAAATGTTTTGTGAAAGACGTAGGTACGCACGTCACGGCCACGGTAATGACGCTCTGCTGCGCAGAGCAATTAGCCAAAGAGCTGCTGGTGCTGCTAACGGGCAGTCAAGTGTGCCGCTGTATTGTAAGAACGCATTGTTGCTCTGGTCGGGTTTTAGCTTGGCCTTCAAGCCAGAAGAAATGAACAATTCCTTTTACTACGGTGAACACGTGTGTACGCGAGTGTGTGCTTTTCTGTGATAGTCGACAATGAAAACGGTACAGTACTATATATTCATGAAGTGGATGAGAAGCCACTGAGGCCATGACCCCTTTTACAACAATGAATTGGTTACAAAGCAAAAGTCAACACAGCATTGAATGTTGTCGTCATTGTTGCATGTCAATGACTGGCGTTGCCGTCGTCATCAACAGCCATGCATTCACTTCCTAACCAAAGCTTTCTTAATATGGTTGCCTTTCACGCAACCCATCTCGCTCTTGCACGCGGGCTGATCTCCATTGCTCCATCTCTACGGTGGTCATTCTCTCGGACACGCTCTCTCCTTTGGCTGCCATTCCGTATACATCGGATGCCATTACGAAGAGCGAGATCTCAGAGGGCACGTGAGACACGGTGGCGCTGTGTTCCTACTTTGCTGCAGCTGCTGGACTTGCTTTTGGTTACCGGCGCGCGGAGCCACTCGGGAAATTCGGCATTTAACACTCATGCGAAGCCTTCTGGTGGACACCCAGTGCCCACGGCGGGAATGATGCTGGCACCGCATCGCTGCCGTGAATTAAGGGTGTCGGGAGCGTTAAGTCATCGCCTTTGATCCTATTGCCCGTGCATTTTCCTGATATTGTCAGAACTCATAGGCTAAGCAGGACTGAAGCCGAGCAGCGCTTGAATGGGTGAGTGGCATACTTTAAACAGTTGTTATCGGCTAATGCGAAGCTATGTTGTCAGCAGTGGGCAGTGCAGAAATATCAATTGTATTGTGCTATGCTCCGATGCCCCATGCTCCCTATCGTCACCAACCTGCACTGCCCAGTGAAACATGAAATGGTTAAACAACCCCCATGCCCTTCACGGAGTGAGGAGGCTCTCATTCAGCAGTGGATTGACAAATAGGGCTGCACATGTACATACTTGTGCCATTATTCATGTAACTATGTAGTGCCACTTTAACATTGGACAGCAGAATGTCCATACACTAATTTCTTAGCCAGTGGTGGAATTTCTGCAGTACTATGGCAGGGGCCAGTCTGTCTATACGACAACCAATGTTGACTTGAGAAAGATGGGCTGAGTCGACCCATAATTTAGAATTTCACTCGTGACCTTCCAATTTCAAGCATTCATCGCTAGCTGACCCAACATACATATACTAGCCTTTTGCCCGTCCAAGGACGGGTGTATTTCAGTAAATCTGAAACTTGCAAGCGAAAAGCAGACTGCGACGTGATATTCATTGCATCCATTCGTGTGCAATTTGTAAGGGCGCGGTAACACAGACCTATTTCATTTTAAGGTTGTAATCCCTTGTTCATCATGACGTCCTTTTTACTTTGATGTCTCAATAGCGTTAGGGAGATCGCATGACGTGAGGGTTCTGCCTTTGTAGTGAGGGTTGTAAGTTGACGCTGAGGAGGGGGGAGGAGGCGCCTCGCCCCCCCATGTGGAGTGATGTCACCGCTAATTATTATTAATGGAGGGCTGGTGTCCATTTGGAAGACGTCACCCCCTCGATTATTATTACAGAGGGGGGCTGTTCCATGTGGAGTGACGTCACCTGTTCATGATTATCAATGAGGGGGGCTGGCTGACGTGTAGTGACGTCACGCGCGAGACACACAGACATTCTTGGTTCATTATGGTAGTAAATAAATACCTATGCTGCGTGTTTGTGTGCATGCTCTATTTGGTGGACATTGGTGAAAGTTGACAGTTGCCAGGGGTGCTTGAAGGCAAATGAGGTTGTGAACTTGTGCGAGCCAGCCTGGGAATTTAGTTCTCTTAGAATGTTGTCCGAGGGAGCAGCGTTTCATTGGATTATTGTTGGCCTGGTTGCTAGTCTTGTACAGCCACAGCAGTGTGTTTTGGTTTTTAAGTGAATAGGCACGATCGCCCACAGTGCCCCCGACTGCAGATATAACCCAACCATAAATGTTGCTCTTTGTTTTTGCACTTAAATGGTCAAGGTTTACATGAGTAATTAAACTGATTAGAATTGTATCAGTCTTAGGCCCTCGAGGACATTAACCTGCTTTTTCGCAGGAAATTGAGCGTTAATGACAAAATCATATTTATACTCGCTTTCTGCTAATCCGCCACTGGACGTAGGCCTTATAGGGATTGTTTGACCATATTTCAACGCGATAGTCGGTGCAAGTTGGTGAAGCTCAGGACTGCTTCAGATATTACTCACCACTGATGTTAGCCGAGATTGCTCAACCAGAGCCTCCTCAGATTGTCGCCATTGCCACAGTCAATCTCTCGCGCCTGCAACACAAGCTGATCTCATCGCTCCATCTCTGCGGAGGTCGTCCTGCTCTGTCCATAGTACAGAACAACATGAGGCCTGGAACAAAACTGCGGCCGCTGGATTCAGTGCAATGCACTCACCACTGATCCCACCCCCTGTAAAGCAATGGAAACATTTTTGTTTGTTTATATGGTTTAATTAACGGGAAGAGCTAAATAGTTTCTACATATCATAGGGTTTATATATATGCATTAAGGTCAGAGGGTCCCCCGTATAGCCTTAACAGACTGTTTGAGCAAGTCTTGTTCGCGAGTACCTTTCAGTTTCATTTATTCGGTATAGCCCTGTGAGCCATTCGGCTCTTGACTGGGTGCAACCGCAACAAACAAAACATACACAAAGAACATCTTAAAGTGACTACGCGCAATCAGAAAAAAAACACACGCTGTGTGCAAAAATCCCAGTGGGATGCAAGTCAATCAATAACCATAAGACAATTTTGATTAAAGTTATCAGGCTAACTCTGTATTTCAAACAAACATGGCTAAACCATACGTTTTCGAATCACCAAAATAAAGCTATAAAAACAATGGAACAGTAATCATAGGAACTGTGATTCAAATTTAACAATAAACGATATACATAACATGTACGACCAAACTTTGCAGCCATAGAGTATCAACATTTGTCAATGCACCTTTAAAGATCAGCACACTATAATCAAAACTCAAGATCATATTTTACAGCGGTCATCCGGAGCGATGCATTTGATTTCAGGCTACTCTGCATAGCAGTGGCAGCTAGAAAGCTAGCTTTCATGGCTGGAACGGCACAAGAGGGGAGTGGGTGGCCAGCACCGCACTCGACAGCCTGTCCCTCGTGGCAATGTTTCCATCACACCAAGTACTCATTTGAGGCCGAGTTGAACTAAAAAAGGGCAAGGCCCAGCTCAGATAATTGTTACTGGTGTTGGCCGTGAGCATTGAACTCGGGTCACCGAGTTCATAGCGCACCGCGTTCGTTACCCACTCCACTACCGCTCCTTACCATTATCGTGCATATGTATCTACCTATTTCACACACGTCAAGGGCCCGTAACCGGGCCATTATAAATACAACACAGCGAAGTCCGTCTACTGAATATAATCCTAAGCATGAATGACTCTCTTTGTGGCAGGCACAGATAATCTCTTATAATGGCTCAGAAGCAACTTGCACAAAGAAAATGACACTGCGTACCTCTGCTTGAAAAGTGGTGCTTGTCAAACGAAAGGTTATAGGTGATGTGAAGAGCAAAGTGAACCACATTATTTCAAATTTTATTACTCAACTGCCTTGGATGGTCTGACTCAAATCATAAGGTGCCCAAATTTAAACCTCACCAAAAACCGGTGGTGTTGTTACTAATGCACTTGATTCGCAATTATAAACATAATAATGATGCCAATTATTTACCGAGGAAAGGCTCACGGTGTCTTTAGACTATTTTTAAGGAGAGTCTAGTAATGGATGCTTGACATATTCTAAGAATGAGCGTTTGGTCTCACATGGGAGGAAAAGCAGAGTACTTGGAGAAAAGAGCACGCATACGAGGGAGCGGACACTCGGCAAGGCCATGTCCTGGACACATCACAGCCCCATGATAATTTCCAACCGTCAACTCATTCACTAAAGCACGCTTTCAGATGCGCTTCTGTGGCCGTCTGGAACGCCTTTCCTTCCGATATTAGGAAACCACTGGAACTATGCACTTGTAAATCGAAATTGAAAACGAATTTCTTTGTCACTGCCTTTTAGCATTAAGTTTGTCATCCTTGCCCTGCATCTCCGATCATGTACGTACGGCGCGAAAGAAGTTCAAGGTACAGTACATACAACTGGCAAGCCCTGGTGGTCGCCCATCCAAGTACTGTGCAGGATCCACCCTCCAAATTATCCCATCGTCCCTTTGTGGTCAATACAATACAATAAGCAAATTCCCCTCATGACTACCATATACATTGCCTGTATATGGCGAGACTGGACCCAACCATAGAAATATGGATTTGGCCTCCTTTGTCTTCACTCGTATTTTTTCATGTGCACCATAATCAGCACATTTCTATAAAACGACAACACGAGCATTGCCAATGGCACATTCTCCCTGCCCTTGCTGCAATTTTGGTCATGCCTCGCAGCATCTTCAATGGCTACTGCCGGCTGGTATCACGGTTAAAATTGCTCCATGAATGTAAACAGCAGTGGTGTGGAAGTCACTGACATTTTCCTCAGACTGTCCGTGCCCACCACCAACAACACTACGTAGTCATTACCATTCCCCTTCAGATTCATCATCACATTTGCTCTGCGTATTTTGCGTGTTATTTAGCTTTGGAAATGGTCATATCAATAGATAAGTGTCAGTAAATTACAATACAGTATAGCGTCACAGTTTTGGCAATCTACCTTCGAATATTAAGCATATATTTAATAAGCATTTGAACTTGAGCGTTTGGTTGAACCCAACCATGATAGGCACCAATTTGATAAAAGCAGAGCTCTCGTATACATTTTATTACAGAATGATTCACCACGCCCCCCCCCCCCCCCATCTTTCACACTTAAATTCAGTTGAATTAGCCCTATAAGTTTCATATTTCCTGCGTAGCCCTATAATTTACTGCTATAACAAGTGTTTTAAAGCAGTGCCTACTAAGGTCAGCACAGCACATGCAGCAGTGGTGTTAGCCAGCCCATTCATCAATACATCATTACACACCTACACATGATTGTCTAAAGATAAAACATTTGATATATATTGTTCATTAATCATGTATTTCTAGGTTAGGCCGTAATTATCTACAACATTTTTGGTCATAAAACCCTCCATCACCCAACATAGTCAAACAAATCAAGTAGTCAGGCATACAAGCATTTAAAACACATTTAATTATTATCGTCGCTGCTCATCGGCAAGTTTAAAGACAATTCTCAGAAATATAATTTAGCAGATACGACGATGTTTTTGCTCGAAATTGCACCAAGCATCTTCAGGACAAGATCCCAGGAAGTCCGCTCACATGCAGGATGTCAAAATAATCACGTCACCCGACCCGGATGTTTAAACATATGTCATGACATCACAGGAACAACCAATCAGATTTAAAACAAAATATTAACCGTTTCCCGTTTGTGAGCTCAATGTCGGCTGCGAAAACATGTTGTGTTAGTTTACATGACCCCGATCCGTGACAATTCCTCAGGGGCGTGTTCATTTCATGCTCAATGCTGGACCACTTTTCTTTCCCTAGTGATAATGTTCTCCCACCACACGAGTTGATCCTTGGGTGGTACTGAGTTGACCTCCTGAATGCCCAAGCAATGTTCAAATATCACCACCTGTCAGTGATGTGCGTGGCACGAGAATGAGATTAGGTCACGTGGATCATTGCACAGTAAAAGCCAACCCTTACTTCACCATTCTCGCTGCAAGACACGCACAAGCTTCGAATTGTTAAAAAATAAAAAGGTAGTGCTAGGTAGTATAATTACTGTTCCTGGAAATGTTTCAGTTCCAGAATGTTGTTTGTTTTAAAACATCATCCGATTGCAAAATCGCGCACGACTTCATGAATGTCACCGTGACATCAGTATAACATCTCGCCACCGCGAGATGTTAACCGTTAAGAACAGCATCACTGTAACCCTCAATGCACAATGAACAAATCATCCGGACTCTGGTCGAACCTCCAAAGCCAAGCAGATCTGAGATTGCACAGTGCCAGGATGGGTGCCCACCATGCACAAAGAGGTTGTCATAGGGCTGGAGGGGCACGTTGTGCTTATATCGAGTTTTACTATACGTATATGCTGCCCGCCTTCACAAATCCCCACTGACCAGCCGGGGTGAAGTATGGTTAAAGCGCCTCCACAAACAGCACAGTGTGTGGAGGCCCTCATCCAGCAGTGGATTGACAAAAGGTCTCTATGCTCGTATGGGCATTTTGCGGTGCACATCTTCATCAGTGGAAATTCCACATTCCCATGGCAGGGACCAGCTTTAACCACTGACGACTTCGCACAAAGTTGGTTACCAATTTCATGGCCTTGTAGAGATGACAAAGATGGCTTTCCTTTGTTGACCCTTAACCCTACAATAAATGAAAGCGTGCGCAATTCTATACAACAGTCTAGGTAATTAAAGGTTAATAGCATGGCTATTACAATTAGAATAACGATCACAAAAAGTAGAACAACACGATACGTATAGCGCGTTTAATTGTCGTGTTTGCCATTGGGTACTGTACTGTATAATAAAATACGGCAAGACACCTATAAACTGCAATGCTCTAACAATATGCACAACATATTATTGGTTCTTTCGGTAAAGTCACGTATAAGGAAAATAATAAAATAACAAAAAAAATATAAAACAATATTTTTATTACTTTAACAGGACCCTGTGGGGTGGGCTGGTAGGACCTAACAATTGAATGGCTATAATAAAATGAAATGGCAAAAAATGGCCGCCAATAAGTGGATGCCCCGTGGCCCCGCCCTCCTCCCGCGTAACCCCGCCCCGGCCACCCGTGGCCCCGCCCCATCTCGGTGTCCCCGCCCCCAGCTCGTTGCCCCGCCCCTTACCGCCATAACCCCGCCCCAACCCCGCATAGCCCCGCCCTCCACCTCGTGCCCACGCCCCCTGCCGCCGTTGCCCCGCCCAGCCCCGCGTAGCCCCGCCCCCTGCCGCTGTAGCCCCGCCCAATACACCCCGAGCGGGGGAGAGATTCCCAGGCCTGGCTCGGCTGGAGAGCCGCCGACGAGGGGGGGGGGTAGGGAGTTGTTTTTAATGTTAAAGCTTTAAATTTAAATGTTTCTATTAAAAAACATCAGGGAATGTAACATTGTTAAACATTAACTCCCTTTCACACACACGAGGGAACTATACGAAGGGAGAGCTTGAGGCCTAGGTCTAGGCTTTAGGCCTAGCTGTAGGCCTTAGGCCGCCGTGAGTTAATTGTTAATATAAATGTTTTAATTATTTATGTAAAAGCTTTAAATGTAAATGTTGCCATTAAAAAACATCAGGGAATGTAACATTGTTAAACATTAACTCCCTTTCACACACACGGGGGAAGTATACGAAGGGAGAGTTTGAGGTCTAGGCTTTAGGCCTAGCTGTAGGCCTTAGGCCGCCGTGAGTTAATTGTTAATATAAATGTTTTAATTATTTATGTAAAAGCTTTAAATGTAAATGTTTCTATTTAAAAACATCAGGGAATGTAACATTGTTAAACATTAACTCCCTTTCACACACGCGGGGGTACGATACGAAGGGAGAGTTTCAGGCCTAGGTCTCGGTTTTTGTAGGGTCATGCCAAGTGTTTGCAGTAGGGGGCGATGTTGCTACACGGACGGACAAACGGACGGACGATATAATCTATTGGTGGCTGGTCCACTTCGTTCCTACCAGTATTATTTCCCTTCTACGTGACTTTACCGAAAGAACCAAGAATATGAATCCCTGCAGTCACGAAAGCTTTAAATCAAAATATACACAACAGTTCATATCGCGACACGGTGCTCAACACGCACATATTTAGCACTTCACTTTAAGGCACTTACACGAACAATAATAATTAGAACATTTACTTTGACAACTTAAATCGCGAGAGCATTCCCGAGTTTAAATCAAAATCACTATCAAAGTTCTCACCTCCTCGTCCAACTTCAGCATAACCATGTAGCCCTCAGTGGCGTCGGAACGGGCGTTGACAAAGCAAACGATAGTACTATTGATGACGATTATGACTATGTAATTATTGTAACAATAGCATAGCAGTTCGATTATTACTTCAGTTCGTCTTCTCGCGATCAGAAGGAATTCACAGGCGGCCGCTTCGGCGCCATGACGAGCGGCGATCTAAGCGCGGCCTCTCATAGGCTGGCCAGCAACAGCCGCTCTGATTGGACGAGACGTTGCACCTCGTGGTTGGGCGAGACCATTCGTGATTTTAAAATAGGGGTGGGGTAGAATGTGAGTATTCATTGTAAACAATAAGTTAAATAAACACGAAAAGGATCAGGATCGGCTGGACCTGGACCGTTTATTTGACTGAAATCTGGAATTGTCACGCGAGACGAGCCTGTGTAGAAAATTTCAGCTCGTTAGACTTCGTAGATCCGAAGATATTAAGCGTCAAAGATTTGAAAGAATATAAATGGGCAACAGGGCAAGTTCAATAAAAGTGTTTAATAACACCTTAAGTTTTCTTGTTCCTGGGTAGTAAATGTTATTTCCTAATTGCTTATGCCTCAAAAGTACAGAAATGGATATTATTCCCCGCCTGTGGTAGTGTGCCTTGGTGTCTAAATCTTTTGTAGTAATTTTCATATTACTTTTGTATAAATACATGTTAATTTTGATTCATATGTTGTTTTTTATGACTTTATGTGAACGAAAACACACAAATTCGCCCGTTTTCTCATTGTAAATAGGTAAATTTTAAAATATCACTGTCCTGGTCACAAAAGCAAAGTTTGTGGGGAATAATAGCTATTTTTAAATACTTTTTAGGCATAAGCAATAACGAAATAACACTACACAGGAACCAAAATTGTGTTACATAGTGTAATCGATACAAATATCTTGTCGTTTTGATTAAATGTCCCGGCATCAATGTGAAATTGTTCCTTACACGTTTGTCGATGTCTGAATAGCTTCCCTGTATACCTGTAAACCTACCTTGCCCAATGGACTACACAGCAGTATAATGATAACTAGCTATACCTTTCTGATGAGTGCGAGTGAAGTTGAAACTGGTTCAGAGTTTAGCTTCATAGATTAAAAGAGACTACATTCTATAATGATTAAAGAAACCCACTTGTTTGTTTATTTGTTCGTGTTTGATTAATGTATCTATTACATCAAACAGTGCCCTCATCCTGTAGACAGAATGCCCCCCTACTATTGAAATGTTGGAATTTCCATCACCGTCAAACTATCCCATTATTTTAATTTCATAAACTAGCACCAAATCCAAAGCTGAGATGCATAGGGGCGCTCATGCGTGGTTGGCTGGGGACTCTTAACACGGAGTGACAAGAGGCTGGGCCGCTTGTCTGATTTAAGGATCATCACAGGAGTCGCTCTACAGCTGGATGGGGAAAGAGATGGCAGTAGTTCGCATGTGTGTTGGTGCTGAAATTACGGAATGTAGATACAATAGGGAGGGTTGCTTCTGGCAGGACAGAGAGGTGAGCTTTATTTTCATTGCAAATGCTATTTGCCCTGGGGCCTCGTGCGAGCTGGGCAATTCCATGCTACGGTCTCGCTCAATTAACCGTTTGGCAGCTTTAGCAAATGCAGCCCTCGCTACATTTACACTTAGTCAGCATAGCCCGCTTGTTGTTTAGTTTATTTGTGTGTGTGTCGGGACATGGTGGTGAAGTGGTTGACGCACTGGGCTCCATTCCCGATGACGGCTAACAGCAGTGACAAGTGCTTGCACTGGAGTTCCCCTAGGTCAACTCAGCCTTAAATAAGTACTCAACCTTAATTCGGTGATGTGTATAACTCGGCACTGGTGAGACAAAGCTGTTTAATAGGTGCTCACTAACAGTACTTTCTCCAAAGGACCTGTAAAGATGAACAGGGTATCTGATTCCTTAGTGGGGAAAATGATCAAAATCAGTCTTTATCCGATGAGGAATCCGATGAGCTATAAAGCTTTTTTTCACAGATGTCCAGTGGGGTCGTCGTGCATCGCTCTACAGTTCTGGCGTTCAGAGTTTAATTATTGGCCATGTGTATCTTCACAGTGCCATGGGATGTCTGGATCTGGCATTGATTTTCCAATTTGTTGACTCAGTGTTAAATGACTACCAAATATAGGTATCATATGTCGAGAAAAAAAAACACATCAAGCTCACTGTGAATCCTGATCACACCACCTCTTTGTGGAGCCCTGCCTGCGTTATTAATAGGTGCTTCCACACGACACATCTGCCGTCGTGTGTAAGCATGCCTGTTTTAAACATTTCAACATAAATGTTAATGGACAAACTTGTAATATGCTTTTTTGCAGCAGCATTGGAAAATAACGATAACAACATTGCATGTTATACAGTATTCGACTAATTAGATTGCATATTTTTGTTATTTTTACACATTTTCTGAACATTTAAACGCACAAAATAAAGCATATATTTTTTTAGAATAACCTTTTTCATAACACTTGTTTAATTGTTTTCCTTATGAATGCATGGTTTTATTCACAGAGATACTGGCACCTTAACTTGATGCTGGCTATACCGGCGTATATGCCACCTTCTTGCTGCCCGGTGGAATATCAAAAATAATGCCAAGGTCAATCAACCAATTTGACCCGATTTATCTCGCAGGAGCTTTTTTAACCCGGATCACGGAACAAGTTATTTTTTGTTTATTGCTCAAAGAGAATTCAATATAAATTGTATGGGCATCTCCAACGCACCGTATTTCACGATGGATTCTTTCAGAAATCGTACTGCGCCAAAAAAAAGTGGGGCTTCAAATTCAGCAGTCGCACGGCTAGACGGTGGCAAACACATAAAACACCAGCGCACGCGTGCGTTTTGTGTGTTCGCGTGCGTGCGTATGCATGTAATGTGCACGCGCGTGTTGTGTGTACGCGCGCGTATTTATGTAATGTACACGCGCGGGTTGTGTGTGCGTGCGTGCGTGTGCGCGCGCCTATGTAATGTGCACGTGTGCGTTTTTATGTTGTGTGCGCGCGTTCTGCTACGTGCGTGTTCGCGCGTGTGCGCGCGTGCGCGCGTGCCTGCGCATGCGTCTGCTCGCGGGCGAGTTTCTGCGGAGGCCGTGCCGGTTTGCGGCACCATTAGCATGCTGGTCATGTTGCTGATGCAGGAGAGTGCGGCTCGCAGGGTTCATCCCGCGCGCGCCAATGCTACAGCCGTCTCCTACCCCCCCCACTACCTCACCGCCCACCAAAACCTGACCACCCAGACCGGGCGGATTCGCTTTGTGCAAATGCATTTAGTGGGGGGTAGCGAGTGAGCACCGTGTGCCATGCGCACTTGTCACGGGCCATCATCTCCAGTTTCTGTCGTTGTTCCTTCATTTCGGCCGTGCGAGAGCCACCGACATCCCACGCGTTTCCATTTGTAGCTCAGACGCAAAGGAAAGTGTTTTCTTGCTCGTATTGGTCACGTCCGCTGTGGTGTAATGTTCACTCGCCGATTGACCTCAAATTACGTCGCTTGGGCTGCAAGGGGGGCTTTGTTTTAATCTGTGAAGTTAGTTAACTGCCACGCGTTTTTTTTTGTATCTCGTGGAGAGTTAGTGTCAATCAATGTCATTGTCCTTCAACCTTATGCAACCGTCATTTTAGTTTTAGTCGAACCAGATCTGGAAATATTCACACATTTTTCAGGCATGTTGTAGTTATAGCTCCGACTCACACTCATGTGACCATACACAAACGCGCCACGTTTCAGTTTTTCTTATGAGATAATATTTCCACTTTGTACGAGTGCCTACTCACAATCGGTGTGGGTCGTTAGTTCAAATCTCTGTTGGGAGTCGACTTAGCCCGCGTTTCCTCTGGGCATGATGAGTGAGTGTATGATGTAACGTGTGAGTGTGTGTGTGCGTATGTGCGCATGTGTTGGTGGATACGTTTTTTGTGCTTTGAAAGCAAGAAGACATCGATTTTTGTGCGCGCGCGTGTATGTGTGTCTGATCCTGGGCTAAGAATGAGCAGCAGTCTGCCTGTCGGTGTGTGTGTGTGTGCGCTTTGTTGAGATTGGAGGTTAGATGAGTGGGGGCAAGTGTGACTCTAGTGCTGCTTTCTCTCTCAACGTGTGATTTGAGATGCTGCAGAGAAATTGCTTTTGAAGTCTACAGGAATTCACTCCTGTATTTGAAAAACTATTTAATTTTCATTGTATGTATATTGCTTCTCTTTTGCACTGTCCGGAGCCAACCATGTTAATCGGAGGTGTGAGGGAAGGACAACAAACGAAATACAAAAAGCAGTTCTGAAAAAATTAGTTTAAAAAAATATTTAAAAGTGCCTATCTCCAGTAGCTTTCTAATTAAATCGTTTTTTTTGGACAAATTATGTTTCTGTCATGTAACAGCCACATCGTAACAACACTATTGTGTAGCTAATATAAATACAAGCATAAGGTTAGGTTTTAAAAATATATGGGACCCACTTTCAAATTAAAGGTCATAAGTTTTATTCATGAATAAAAAATGACGTATGGAAAATAATAATGTGTTTCACCCTTTCTGGCAATAAAACATGTGTTAAGATGTTCAAACACCAAGTAGAAACCTTTTTAAAGGAATCAAGTCTGCATTAACCACATATACTTGTGGTGAACATGCAAACAAACGTGCTCTGATAATAAAGTTAAACTTCGCATGACTGTAAAGTAATGCACATGCTGGGCGTTACCTGCAGGAATCATCTCCAAATCCCACTATCCCAACACGGACGATTTCTACAGGAATCACGATTTTTTATTTTGGTGATTAACTATTTAAATGATACATTCATTCATTGTAATTCTAAATTGGTGAGCATGCCATCTGATGCTGATGGTTATAACAGCCACTGAGAATCCCCTTCATTTTAAAGGGGACGCAGTAATCACCATTCACATGAATGGGGAACCTCCGACAATTCCATTCATTTCATAGTTGCCTCCTGCCGCACCACTCAACTGAATGGGATTCTTTGACAGCCTTAGGGGTCATCCAATAGAATATCTATTATTTGAATGGCGATGCAGCAACCGCCATTGATTCGAATGGGGATTCTATGTATGATTCCTCGCTCATAAAGCATGCATCGCCCGCACACCGCCTGGTCTTTCAATTGCAAACGATGCGTTATGGTCCCTCGATATAATTGCTGCTCCTATACTATCCATGGCACTAGTGAACACATAGGCCGGCACAATATTAAACACTGTGGGAATTTATGGATTGAATGCTTTTACGTGTGACATTCACACAGAATACCAGATAAAGAACACGGAGTGCTGACCCCACAGCCCTGGAGCCTAAGGCCTGGGCGGGAGGTGCAATGGTTGTCAATGTGTTGGCCGCGATTATGACGATTCGACCAGCTAGCTGCAGTTCCGTTTCTCCAGACATGGCTGACATGGCCGGCTACTTGCAGGGGACACGACAAGGACGTAGCTGACCCGCCCGTACTGCGGACATCTGTGAAAACGAGCTTCAGAGCTCATCGGATTCCTCCGGTCTAAATACAGATTCTGATTCTGAATATTGGTTCTCACCTCAAACCACTGATGGTTTTCTGATAATCGTGCCATGAATGCCATCGCAATAAACATGTTCCCATATCCCTTTTCCCCCAACAAAACAATATTATTCTTAAAGTCCACAAAATAAATCCGAATATCCTTCGGATATTCATGGCTATTCTCCAACATTTGTTTGATCGTAAAAAAAGCGCATTGATTGCTGCGATCCTTCCCTGCTCTTAATTTCGCACTGGTTTCCCCTTAAGCGCACTTTTGTGCACGTTTACTGCTCACAATGCTGCATAGATGAGGTAGCAGATGACACAGGAATGCAATGGGGCCACTGTGGTACCATCACATAAGAAGGGGGATAGGAAAGAGCGCGGTATCACTAGAAGGATACATTTCCTGAGCGTTCAGCTTTTCACTCGGGCTTTTACGAAGAGAACAAACCAGCAGTTGTAATTATGCTCGAGGGATCGATTCTCATGCTCACTATAATGTGCGCATGTACGTTGAACTTATTCCGCACCGTACGTAGCCAACTGTGTATAAAATGTGTGTGACAACCGACGAGTTTACGATATATGTGAGTTATATGCAAATGTTTATTTTCGGCTAATGGAGGGGACAAGGCCACAGACGACACAGAATAAATGAGATACAATACAAATGAGGTGACAAAAATGCGGCCGCAATCCATTCTTAAATTGTGAGCTTGATTTTTGTTGAACCACTTGACAGGTCAATCATTTAATATCCAGAAAATGCCCTTCATTGCGTGATTCCAACGATTCAGCTGGCACTGTTAGCAATTGTATTAAATTCCAAGAATTGAGTCACGAATCCGAGCTAGGGATTGTGGGAATTGAACATAATTGAAAGTAATCAACTTGTATCTGCTGAGTAATGCGAATCTGATTACATATACAGAAAAAATTGAGCAATCGTGCAGCATATATATATTTTACTGGTAGGAACTGCCAGGTTACACCAGCCCACAGGGGATTATTGTGTCCGTCGTGCAGGGAGGGGTTGGGTGGGGAGGGAGGGGCTGGATGGGGAGGGGAGTTTGGGGAGGGGCTGGGTGGGGAGGGTGGGGCTGGGTGGGGAGGGGCTAGGTGGGGAGGGTGGGGCTGGGTGGGGAGGGGCTGGTCACCCCATGGTGCCCTTATAAAACTCAAAGTTTAACCTACTCACGCCGGCTTGTGCCCACCGCCCTCACAGTCGGGCATATTTGCGGAATACACCACGCCGCCGTTGACCCTGGCCATTGACCGAGCAACCCAACGTTCCTACCATCTCCCTCCGCAGGAATGTGTTTTTATCTGCAGGTAAAGATTACTGAGCAAATTATCAGTTTTTTCAAAGGTCACCTGGCCACACATGATAGCTCATAAAAGTGGCTCATCAAAATCATGTAAAGGCATGTTTCTTAACGTGGAGGGCTAAACCGGAGAACCCAAGCAAACGTTCCGCTACCACGGGGAGAGCAAGAGAGTACGGACGAATTCCAAATATATAGGCATCATCAGGGTCGGTGGGGTCAAACGCGTGCGCTCCTACGTAGCAGGCGAGGGAGATAATGTCTCGCCGCCACGGCGCCCAGCATTACCAATGGTCACCGGACTCTGCGTCTTACAGCTGATCGCCAGACTCGGTCCGTGTGTGGGTGGATGGATGACGACGTGCCGTTGATGCAGTAAATCCTGCCCGACCTCGCACTCGCCGCCACGGAGATCCCCGTAACGTAGTCGCGTTTTGTGGTCGCGCGTCACACGAACCGCACTTCGCTGCAGAATATCGTTGGCTCATAATGTGCTTTTTTATTCTGGCCGTGCTAACACCCCCCCCCCCAGCAACCCGAGTTCGATTCCTGGCCATGGACAACACTAACTGGAGAATACAATTTCAAACAAAATTGAGGCTCTCGCTCAGGTTGGCGCAGACTAAAATAGATACCTGTCACAATGCGGTCAACACTCACACTGAGATTAATGACCATTTACATTTCTAGCCAGACCATTCCACCTGTGTCAACTAACAGCACTTTCCTTGAAAACCTATCATTTTAAGTGAGGATCTTTGAATCTTTGTATGAATGTGTGTGTGGGTTGGCATGCATGCGCGTGTGCATCTGAGTGTCTGTGTGTGTGTGTATGCACGGGTCTGGGTGTGTGGTTGTGTGCGTGCGCAGCTCTTTTTGGGGCACGGTAGTTTAGTGATGAGCACACTGCGCTACGAATCCTGCGACCTGAGTTTGATTTACGCTCGTGGCCAACATCAGCAACGGAAACCTGAACCGGTCTCAGACCTCCCCCTTGGTCGACTCAGCCCTAAATGAGTACCTAGAGTATCGTGTCAACATCACCGCTGGGGAAACATCCAAAGCCAAACCACCCCCTCCTCGTATGCTGTGTCGGCCTACATAGGTGCTCACAAACAGCACTTGCCCCAACAATCTTGGTAATTGTGTGTGTGTGTGGATGCCAAAATACAGCACACATGACTCAAAGTGGACATTGTGAGAAGCGTAAGACTTGATTTATGGGGATGGTTCGGCTTTTGTGTTTTTTTTATTTCCACCTGTCTAAACCGAATGAATGAAAATCACACTTTCTCTTTCCCCACTAATCCCTGGTGTGGGATTTTGGACCTGGCTGCCCCTGATTTTTATGCTGTTAGTGGGTAAATTGATGGCCCAGCTCTCAAAAGTGACATCACTGGCTGCTGTTGTAAACACGAATATGCTGCAACGTTTCGATCGCCACACAAGCAACCATCTTCACCTGAAGACTTCACCTGAAGACGGTTGCTTGTGTGGCGATCGAAACGTCGTGATCTATTATTTTTTCTACCTACGTGACTTTACCGAAATAACTAAAGAGTATGAATTACTGCAGTCACGAAAGCTTCAAATCAAGAACGAATAGGCTGTTAAAAACTTGGCACTGGATTTGTGTGAGTATCAGAATCTTGACACGCTTTGCTTGCAGCATATTGCCCTCCTTTAAGAGGACAGTTGTAATACATCAAACGAGCATTACAAAGATTTCATGACATTGCAGCTGTCTTTGATTTTTCCGCAAAATCCTTTACACTGGCAAATCAGTATGTTTTTGTTTGTTTGTTTATTATTAATTCTTAAATTTGTTATGGAATATTTTCTTGGGCTCCCCAACCACTTACCCAGGGTGAGATGGGGTGGATTGTCAACCATGAAGAGCCCCCGGCTTAAATTAAGCCCCGGTTACCTTTGCATTCGGCAAGACGGTCCTCCAGATTAATACATTTTATTTGATTTAACTAAGTTCAAGGCTTGAAATTAATGTGGCTCGTTTCAAGGGAGATACAGTTCTGACTATTGAACAAAGTTGTGTCTTGAGTAATTTTCATATAAAATCTTAATTCCATAAATGTATTTATTTATTTATTTTCAAGGAAATAATATATATTTTAGGGGGTTCCTGTTTTTTTCACTTTAAGCCAGTTTCTTTTTTGACCGTTTTAATCTCTGGAAAGAGACTTCAGTGCCTTGAGAAAAGCAATGCATATAAGGAAAGAACACGACATGGTCAAATATTGAATTTGTATTCATACACTTGATTATTAAACTCCTTTATAAATTATATATTTTCTTCTTTGAGCTCAGTTCCCCACCCACAGGAACATATTGTCAGAATGAAACTTTCATTAAAATAAGCCCTGGTAGTGTCCTATATTATTAAACCTACTCTCATTTGTAATTCGGCGAATGCATATTTTATGTTTAAATTGTATAAAGGTGGCTTGCAGTTATTTTCAAGTACCGTATGTTGCATGTAAAACTTTATCGTAAAAACCTCCACTTTCCTAACTCTGACCCAAGTTGATAGTTTCCCTTGGGAGTTAAACACAATATGACAACGAGAAAGTGAACTTCATGCAGAGGTGTAACGTAAGTGGGTGGCACGGTGGTGAGATGTTAACTACCTCGTCTGGTATTCAGGAGGTCGTGGGTTCGATCCCGACGCCGACGCCTGAATGTTTGGAGTTTATGCATGTTCTCCCGATGGTCGCGTGGATTTTTCTCTGGGTCCTCTGGTTTTTCCCGGCACATTTAGAAACATGCGTTTAGAGTATTTGGCTGTGATAAACTTCCACTTGATTAGCCACTTAGTTGAGCTATCATTTGTGATAGCCAAGTCGCTTCTGAAAAAAAAACGATATAGCTCAGTGGGCCTTACCTGGTAAAACTTTTATTTTTTAAACTGCATGTGATTCATAATTGTGTTTTTGGGTTATGAATCATAATAATGGTTGTGAAAGCCTACGTATATATATATTAAAACAAAAAAGTTACTGCATGTGCGTGCTGGTTTTGAATAACTGCATTGGTATCAGAAGTACATTTACATTAGCCGTGCATCTAAGCCGGTTATATCCCCAGTTAAGACACGTACACGCTAATCTGTGCAGGATTACATCCTCCCGGGTGACCACGGAGGCACTGGCACCTTGATGGACGCAGGATTTTCTAAACACACTTACGCAGATTGTTATTTTTAATTTACATTACTACTTTTGGCTCACACCTGCTCCGTCTTGCATTTCAATACCGGAGACAATTCAGTAAGTAAGTTTCCCCGATTGGCGCAGGGAGATGGTCTCGTCAAATCCTCGCTGCCCCGCGTTGTTTAAGCTCTGTAAGCTGCACGTTATACTGGACTCTCTAAAGTGTGTACATTATAAGGCCGGTCGCTGACCCTAACGCTGTTTTGGGGCCAACATCTCTAAGATATGGAGCTCCGCAACACTAAGGTTGCGATTGCGAGGTGAAACGTTTAGCAACTGCACCATCCTGTAGAAGAGAATTGAGTAAATAAGTAAAGAATCGTGTAAATATAAAACATTTATGGATAACCCATTTAGTAAAGGGTATTTGTTTATTGCTTTCTATAAATGTTGCCTTCTGGGTCACTGCGTCCCAGTCGCATCTTGTAGAATCAAGGAAAGCTCTTGTCCTATTGACGTCACGGAGTCTCATCAACAAAGCGTTGCTTCGTTAAACTGATGTCGTGTGGTAACTTGGAGTGTTATTGTCTCTAGAACTGCATGATTGTTTCTCAAAGCCATTTTAATTTCCTTGTTTATTTTTTTTTACCACAAACCACCTGTTCTGTTCCTGTCTAAGCGTGTTCCTATTTTGAAAAAGTTTTTGCGTATCTCGCTGGTGCCATGCTGGACAGACCATTAAAATCGACACTGGCTGAACCTTTTGAGGAACAAGTGTAAGATACCAACAGTGGTTATTATTGGCTGTGCTCAGATTTAATCATTAAGCTGCTTTGGCTATTATTGGTCTCTTTGTAAAGTGCATTGTGAGGATGTGAGCGTGGGTGCCTTTGTGAAAGGGCAACTTGCTACGAGGGAATGGAGGATAATTGCCAGATGGAAGGCAACGGATTGAAGCCCAATTGTATTTTTTCTTATCAATCTCACTGTGTGCTATGTAATGGGGGTACTTGTTCAGCAAACTTCACTTGCACATTCGACCGTCGTTTGAAGGCGCTACGTTTTCCCTTAGAGTTGAAAAGCTGTTTGAAAATGGGAAGTCAGCGAGGTTGCCTAGGTGGCTCACAAGTCAAGAGTGCTGAGCTGGCACTCCTGAGTTTCCTGGGTTATAATCCCTGTTTCATTCCCCTGTAATGGTTCTAAAGCATCGTCGGTTGATGGTATTAGCCCTCTGTATGAAAAAAAACACCCATATAATATATAAAAGAAAATTTATTACTTCATTTGGCAGAATTTCAATAGACAATTTAAAGTAATGCTTTTATTGTCACGCAACAATCTCGTAGCAGACCGTTTGGGAACGTGTGACTCCTTTCGATGTTCAGAGGAAAACACCCATTAGAGTAATTGTTTTTTGCAGAAATCCTCACGAAATGTATCGCTTGCTGCAGTCCTCTAACACGAGGGGTGCACTGCTCCCGTTATTGGTTATTTTGTTTCATGACGTGATTCCAATCAAGCAATTGGAAATTAGTGGCGGTGGGAAATTTTTTTCGGAGTCGAGGTGTTTTCCTGGTCAAACACGTGATTGATCGACGCTCGTCTCTGTTGGATACCTTGAGCCAAGGGTGCAAATTCTGCAATTCCCTTGGCAGAGACAAGGCTCTTCACAGTTGATTTCCCACAAAGTGGTCATCATTTTAACGACTGTGAGAATAAATGGGCTGAATGGACCCATTGCCACAATTTGAACTCACAACTTGCGAATTGTGAGTGAAGCAATCGAACTACACCACCACCACCACCACCAGACAAGCCTTAGACTATCGAGACTGTTTTTAAAGTCTGCAATTTTGTGGATATTTAATTGGATAATGACATTGATATTTTTTCACATGTTGTTATGTATATATCAATGCAAGTTTTGTCTTCAGTGACACTACCAGGAGATTCGAATGACTTGGCCAGTGACCCACCTTGATTTAATCTCATGTTCGTATTCCCGGACTGGTGAAAATAACGCCTCTCGCCATCGCTTTGAAAGGTTACGAAGATAATTAAATTCTGAAATAAATTTCCGTGGGCATGTGGACTCCAAGACAGGAGTTTTTACACGCACACACACACACACTTCATAGATGGCGAGGCGTGGTGGCATACGCCTGCAATCCAGCGCTTTAAAGTTGAGGGTTGGGGAATAGCTCAGAGACCGCCATGTGCACGAGACTCCCAATCAACAGTGAGTTTTCCAAGCTGCACTGAGATTCCCAGTCAGATTCTCAAGCTGCAGTGAGACACCCAGTGGCATCTCCAAGCTGCAGTAACATTCCAAAGCTGCAGTGAGATTCCTAGTCAGATTCTCAAGCTGCAGTGAGACACCCAGTGGCATCTCCAAGCTGCAGTAACATTCCAAAGCTGCACTGAGATTCCCAGTCAGATTTGCAAGCTGCAGCAGAGGTCACAAACGGGTTTTGATTCCTTACCCGTACCCGTACCCGGCCGCACCAGGGTCGCAAATGGGTACCCGTACTCGGCCGGGTATGGGTACCCGTACTCTACCCGTACCCTACCCGAAATGAGTGACAAACGGCTACTCACCAGTGACTCATGGCCTACCCGTACCCGTACCCGGCTGCACCAGGGTCGCAAACGGGTACCCGTACCCGGCTGGGTACGGGTAGCCGGGTATCGGGTAGGGTACGGGTGTCGGGTACCCGGTTGCGACCTCTGAGCTGCAGTCAGATTGCCAACCTCGGTGATATCCCCAAACATGTCTTGAGAATGCATTGGTACTGCCAAGAAAGGTGTGAGCAAGGCTGCTGAATGTGAGCCACTGGTGGCCTTGGGTTAGGCATAGGCCTCACCATCTGGAGCCACGTGATATTATGACTTTGCTACTTACCGGTCTATTGTTGTAAATGCACTTTAGAAGGCACTTAAATTAGCCATGCATTCTCCCTTGTTTAGCACAGCAATTGGCTTTCTATAAATACCCTCGACCTGCGTCAAGCAGCTCTTACCGACATATAATTTGGCATTCATTCCGCAGTATTTTAATTTGAATTCTGTTGAAAATGTTTAGCTGCTGGATGGAAATATTTGTTAATGAGTGATTATGATATCTCCGACGGTCATTGTCACGCAACTGATAATACTGGCGATACATTATAAATGTAATATTAACCAGTAACGTTTACAGAACACACATCCTTCATACCTCTCTCATACCACATGCAGAAGTCATTCACGTGGACTCATCCAAGTTGCGTTCAGAGGGAATAGTGGACACTGGTTTGCACACTGGGTTATGAACCCGATGACCTGAGTTTGATTCTCGGCAAAGGCTTATCGTAAGTGGGCAAGTGATATCTGAACTGGTTCTGGGCTCACACCTTTTACCAACCCACACTGGGTGGTGAAGTATGGGCAAACAACCCCCATAACAGACGTGGCATGGAGAGGCGTTCGTCTGGCACTGGTTCGGCGGAGGGCGGTGAATGAGTGTTCTTGACCACACGCATTATTTTCGTCCTTCGTGAAGGATGATTAAGATTCCTCACGAAAGTTCAATGTTTTGAGGCCGAACTTAAACTAGACGTAAAGTTACATGACTGAAGATCTAATGGAATATAGTTTCATACAGTCGGATCAAATTTGCCGAATGCTCCGTTGCCCCCACAAGCCCCTTTGATGGCACTGCCAATACAAAATTACTTTAAAATAACATGGTGATACATACGGGAGCAGCAGCGGCTGCTAATTTGTGAATTCAACATTTTTTTTTTATCAAGTCAATGTTTGGATTCCTGCAAAGCCACGTACCATAATTGCATGCAAGAATATGCCTTGGTGTGTGCCTTGCATAAGCTAAAACTGACTCTAAACACAATTTTTCTAATGAATATGACGAAAGCCCAGGATTTTCTTGAAAAATCGACAATACATGCAGTCGAATTTTACTTCGGTAAATAAAGAGCATAGATAAAGCAATTAATTTAACAAACAATAGTGGCTCTTGTGTTGGTTAAGGAATACATATAAACAGGCGTATTGCACTGATACAAATTTTGTACTGAAAGGTTGTAGATTTTCATGTTGCTACTTCATATATTTCATTGCATTTTTGTGGCAGTTGGGATCTTTTTTAAACTTACTTGGTGATCTTCACTTCTCAGTTTTCAGTAATGATCAGATTTAAAAACAAATTGTATTAAATCAAGCCCTTTGCTTAGTGGCAAGTGGCCAAGAACGGCCGGGTGACCAAGTGACGAAAGCATTATAATGTAGGAAAATATAAAGTTATCTGAATAGGTGAAGTCCAACCTCCTTCTAGTGATGCAGGGCTCCCTAAAATGCACTATTTGATTAAATCTAAATCATGAAGACAATGTGACGCTGTTCACACGTGCATGTCACTGTATGTCAGCGTTTAGTAAGACTCGTCGAATTTTGTAATTTTCACAAATTATCGAGAAAAATTTCAAATTATATATTTATTATTATATATTGATATCTAATTCATTACTTATCGATATCTAATTATATATCAATCTCATTGCTAGTGTCACTAGGCCCATGCAGATATTCCCTGTGCATTGCACGCTGCTATGCATCGTAAATGGAACAAGACAGCTGTGCCCGATGGCTTTAGATATATCTCCCGTTAGGTTTATAATCTTATATTTTGGATGTTGGAGCCTTAACAATTACGATGGATCTGAAGAATCCCAAACACAGTCTGGTGCGATTTCAGCAACTTGCACAGGTTGTGAAGATATTTCATTTATTTATCGTGGAGTCCAATCGTTCACATGCTGTCATATTTCACAATGCTGGTTACCGCAGGTTGGTGACGTGGTGTGTGCAAAATTGGTTTTGGCTATCCCTCACCATTGAATCAGAATCTTTATTTAGGCCGGAGGATTCCGACGAGCTCTGAAGCTACTTTTTCACAGATGCCCAGTAGACAATAGTCATCAGTCATTGTCTATCCGCTGCTGGATGAAGACCTCGCCATGCTACTTGCCATCGTTCACAGTCCTCCGATGTCACAATCCATCTCACCCCCGCCCATGAGCTGATCTCAATGCTCCATCTCCACGATGGTCCTCTGGGACGTGTTCTCTCGTCTTGCATGTGCAGCGCAAATGATTGCACTAAGCACACAGTGGGGAAACTGCACTTGGTGAAGAACCGTTCATGGCGGGAGACCGCTTAGCAACAGCGACATCAATGGTACGATCATTATCATCGTCATCGTCATAATCATCATGAATCCATCAGAATGATATCATTGTATGATGATGATGACAATAATACCATTGTTCTTAGCACCCCTGATGGCCACCTTTATGTGCCCCTTAACCACCACGGATAAGAGGAACGGTTGCTTCGTGACTCCTTTTATCCTCAATCACTTCTAGGGAGCCCCTCTTGCCCGCTGATGAACACAGATAATGGAAATAATGTACTCGGCGGATAATAGGGAGTTTTACGGATCCATTCGGAGCATGGATTAACAGTCGTCGAGGATAATAAGAGCATGGATAAAAGGAAACCTACTGTATGTGTACAGTGTTGACTGTATGTGTCTAATGTGTATGTGAGCGTGAACGTGATAATAATTGTATATTTGAAGATGGCAAATGCAGCTCTGGGCAAATAAGCATGATGAATGGCTTTGCCTTTTTTTGGAGATGTGTCCATTTGTTAAGGGATTCATAATCAGGGCTCTCCTTTCACACGCATTGTATACATGTGTAAACACACACATACACAAATACTTTATTTCTAAACAAAGACAAAGTTCCACCGTATAACCTCACACTATCGGGGCAAGTGCTGTTCGCGAGCACCTATGACGGCCGACACGGCAGACGAGGGGGTGGGTGGCCAGCACCACGCCCTTTGTCCTACCCAGTGGCGATGTTTGCACATCTCACCAGGTGCTCGTTTGAGGCTAAGTCGACCGAGGGGAGACCCAGGTATCGATTTCAGATACTCGTCACTGGTGTTGGCCGTGAGCGGGAATCGAACTTGTGCGAACCGGGTTCGTAGCGCAGCGTGGCAACCGCTATGCTACCACTCCCCATATGCCTAAACAAAGAGTACACATATCCCCGGTATATCTTTAACAGGCTGTTGGGGCAAGTGCTGTTAGCGAGCACGTATGGAGGCCTAAACACACACATATACACAGGCACTCATCCATTCGTGCGCACATTCACACTACAAAAAAATTCATACCCCACAAAGAAAGAGTTTGCCCCCTTCATTAATTTGGACAAGTGCTCTTAGCGAGCACCTATTGAGGCCAGTAAGGTGCAAGAAATGGTGATGTGGCAAGCACCACATCCAGCCACTGTTGTCTTCCCAGTGCTAATCTTTACACACCGTACCAGGTACTCAATGTGAGGCTGATTCAACTCGGGATAGGCCCAGGATCTGTTCAGATATTACTTGCTCCTGATGATATTTGTGGCTGGGAATCCAACTCGGGTAGACATGTTTTGTAGCGCAATGCGCTAACCACTGGACCACTACTCCCAACGCCTACACACACACACACCCATACACTTTCACGTGTACACACCTACAGACATGATGGGAAACCGCTTACAGCATCACATTGCTGTGGTATGATAATCATGATCATCAATCAAAGGCAATTACCTATGCTCACAAGCCCCCTTTGCACACTCGATAACTTAATTCCTTTCCTTGACCTGCCATGACGACCGCCACCATTGTGTCCCCGCGCCTCCAGGAGGATGAGGTCGTGCTGCAGAGCACGGCCAACATACAGAAGGAGCAGCTCAAGTTCTGCTTGGCCGCCGAGGGTTTTGGGAATCGTCTCTGCTTCCTCGAGTCCATCTCCAATGCCAAGGTACGACCAGGCCTCACCCGCGCCTCACCCGCGCCTCACCCGCGCCTCACCCGCGCCTCGCCCGCACCATGTATCCCGTGGGAGGGCCACTGTCCCCCAGCCTTAGGTTTATGACCACTCTATACCATCTTCTTGGTTCTTTCGGTAAAGTCACGTAGAAGGGAGATAATAAAATAATAATAATTAAACATAATATAATACAATTCTCACGACGTTTCGGCCACAACGCAAGCAGCCGTCCTCAGGTGAAGAACAGGTCTGTCGGAAAGACAGCGTCTGAATGAAAGAAAGTTGTCTTTCCGACAGACTTGTTCTTCACCTGAGGACGGCTGCTTGCGTTGTGGCCGAAACGTCGTGAGAATTGTATTTTATTATGTTTTATTTGTATTATTTTATTATTTCCCTTTTACGTGACTTTACCGAAAGAACCAAGAAGATAAATCCCTGCAGTCACGAAAGCTTTAAATCGAAATTTACTCTATACCACTCCTCGCCACGCTTTCGCTTTGGTACACAGTCCCGTGGTAGCCGATCAGCACCCTGAGTCTCGACTTGCGGTGTTTTTCTGCACCGAAGCGTGTCCTACCACGATGGTGTTGTTTCCAGCCTGGTGGCAAATTCATAAAACGCTCAAATTCCGGACCGGGTTCGCTCAGCTCGTCATATTTTTGAGCCAACAAAATAAGAAACACTCTCTTGGGAAAGCCACCAGTGGTTGTGTTTTGGAATGATTGTGTCCCCTGCCGTGGGAATGTGGAATTGCCACTATTGGCTCAAAGCTTCCAGTGGCAATGAGCAGGGAGACAACTTTTGATACCGTCGTTGCCATGGTTACCGCCGCAAACGGGCTGCCAGAAAAAACCCGGCACCACTTTAGTGTTGCACCATCACACGTCAAAATCAGATGGTTTTAAATTTAGACTCGGGAGGGAATCTGATGAGCTATGCAGCTCTTTTTTCCATAATGATGCCAGGCGATGTATCATATCTCACTCATGGCATCCATTTGGGAATTTCTTCTACTCTGCACTCTCACGCACAAACGAAGCGTCTGCTGCGTTCAATACGCACCGCACTACGATGCAACACTCAGTACCTGACTCTGCTGTTTTAACTTCTCCGTGTCTCGATGTAACACAGCACTGTGTCCTCCGCAAATTGAGGCGCACTCCTTCGTCTTGCTTATGGCAAGTACAGTATGCGTTAATTATAGATCCAGGTTTAAGTTTGAGAGCTGTGTGATAATATATTCGGGAGTAGCGTGACTCATGGAAAAATAAGAATAGGTTTTACCCTCTCTGGCAATAAATCAGGTGTTAAGATGTGCAAACACCAAACTGAAACCTTTTGCAAGGAATCAAGTCTGCATTAGCCACGCGTACCTGTGGTGAACATGCAAAGAAATACATGCTCTGATAGTATATGGGCATTGCCCTTGAAACTGATTGGCCTACACCAGAGACAGACTTCTGTATGGCCTAGTTTCACCAGTGTCAGACCAGAGAACGCCAAAAGACAAACAGTACAAGGACAATGCCACACACATCAGAGTATTTAACACTTGGGGTGAGCAGCTATATCGTGGGACCTATTTTGCCAGTGTTAAAGTATCAAACGTAAAAATAGGTTTCTATTTGGTGTTTGAACATCTTAACACGTGTTATTGCCAGTAAAGGTAAAACCTATTCTTATTTCTCATACTTTGATACTGACAAAAAAAGGTCCCATTACATTAGCATGACGATTTTTTTTTTAGCTTAAAAGTTGTGGCACCTTCCTGGAACAAAATGTGCTACCCAATCCATCGGCGACCCGGGCATAGAATGCAGTTACACTATGGGAACCTCATTTGCCAGTAAAAATATGATAATTGGTTTTTTACCCTTCTATCTGGTAACAAAACTGACACCTTTTTACAAGGAGTCATGTTTGTTGCCAGATAGAAGGGTAAAAAACCAATTATCATATTTTTACTGGCAAATGAGGTTCCCATAGTGTAGATGCTTGCCCCGAGCTCTCATACTCTGATGGTGCATTGTCTTTGAGTTGTGCGCCTTTTGGCGTCATCTGGTCCAACCCATGTGAGACTAGGCTCTAAGGAAAGCTGTCTCGGGTGTGGACCAATCAACTTCAAGGACAGTGCACATTATCAGAGTTATGTTCTTTTGTTTGTATTATGACTGCAGGTATTGCGGTCTATGCAAACATGACTCCTTGTAAAAAGGTGTCAGTTTTGTTGCCAGATAGAAGGGTAAAAAACCAATTATCATAGAATGCAGTTGTTCGTGATCTGGTTCATTTCGATTTAAAGCTTTCGTGACTGCAGGGATTCATCTTCTTGGTTCTTTTGGTAAAGTCACGTAGCAGGGAAGTAATAAAATAATAAAAATAATAAAAATGAAACATAATAAAACAATTATTATGTTTTATTTTTATTATTGTATTACTTCCCTTCTGCGTGACTTTACCGAAAGAACCAAGAAGATGAATCTGGTCCATTATTTCGTTGGAGTGGCTGCAGTCACACTGTGGGTCATCTTTAATGTTTTGCAGCGATTGATCGAGCCACCACAGTTTTCTTGGCACAACAAAGCCACGTGGAGCAGTGGGGTGGTGCCCTTGATGTGGCTTTTGTTCGGAACATCGGCAGGACTCCACGGTGTCCGGCAGTGGTCCTCAGTTGACCCCGCTTCATTCAATTGTCTCGCCCCATCTCAGATTGGTTTCCGGGATCTCAGTTGAGTTCGTGGGAGAGTCGAGCAGGTTCTGGTGCAACAGGAGGTCTATGCGCCCTCAGATGGTTTTTTTCCCAGTTTTGTTTAATGTTATGGCTTCCCGCCACTCAATGAATGCCATCGGTAAAGACACGTTGCTTTGTGAGATATTTTTTGTGCCTATGATTGACTGATGATTAGGTTGGTTCAGACATTTTGCTTCAATCTAAACACAATCCTCTCTCCTAACTCAGCCAGCGACGCTTTCAATAAGATGATTAAATGTTGCTCAGGGAGAAATGCTGAGTCAAAAAAAAAATCGATCGTTTTGACGCAAAAGTTTTTATTTCGTTTCTTGATGCTGCAGCACACATGTCATCCCTGTGCATTGTGTGACTGTGGTGCTGATAATGGGTTTTTGGCTTCTTTGGCTGTTGCAGAATGTTCCTCCTGACCTTTCCATCTGCAAGTTTGTGCTGGAACAGTCGCTGTCCGTGCGAGCACTGCAGGAGATGTTGGCCAACACCGAGGAGAAGGCAGAGGGGGTGAGTGGCCGATGTGTGTGAGGGTGCGTGTTTGTGCGTTCGTGTTTGTGCGTGCGTGTTTGTGCGTGCGTGTTTGTGCGTGCGTGTTTGTGCGTGCGTGGGTGTTTGTGCGTGGGTGTTTGTGCGTGCGTGTTTGTGCGTGCGTGTTTGTGCGTGCGTGTTTGTGCGTGCGTGTTTGTGCGTGCGTGTTTGTGCGTGCGTGTTTGTGCGTGCGTGTTTGTGCGTGCGTGTGCGTGCGTGTGCGTGCGTGCGTGTTTGTGCGTGCGTGTTTGTGCGTGTGTGCATGGCCTTCACATTATGGGGAGCGGTAGTGTAGCAGTTAGCTCGCTGCTCTACGAACCCGGTGACCTGAGTTCAATCCACGCTCATGGCCAACACCAGTGACGATTATCTGAACAGGGCTTGGGCCTCAGCCTTAAACGAGTATCTGGTGCAATGTGTAAACATCGCCATGAAGTATGACACAGCTGGCGAGGTAAGGAGCCTGCCATCCACAGCCTCGTGCGCAGTGCTGGCCTTCATAGGTGCTCACTCACACCACTTGCCCCAAAAGTCTATTTATCCATTACGGGGGATCTTTGTCTTGAGCGCCTGTGCTCCTGCGAGCAGCCCAGCTGCGTGGGCGTGGTGTGCATGTGCTCCATCCCACATGGGTGAAGGCACAGCGAGCGTACGAGTCTGCACAGTGGCTGAGATCCCTCAGCAAAAGGCTTGTTCATCAAATAGAAAGGTTAAGCCTTCTCTTTGGCAACGGATGAGGCTTCATTGAAAGCTCAGACGATGAATTAAAGGCATCGAAAATGAAACGTGTATCACGGGAAACATTTTATACGCAATCACATTCCCGTAAGCAGAGGTCTTTGTGTACCATCGCATCTGAACGGAGACAGCTACTACTGCTGTTGGCAGGAATCTGGAATGAGATTGAGCCTCGTGTCGTGGAGGCCAGTCACACATTGCTCACCATAATAAATTAGTTGAAAGACAATACGGGCCGTATTCTTAGTTGTGGCCCGGCTTGGGATTGGCCTCAAACAAGGCTCGGCTCAGTCTTGAACAGCTCAGTTACTTTCAATGCATGAGTGGCTCCACCATGGCTTGGCTCGTGCTCATCTCATGTAAATTCTGAGCGTGGCTGGGACCGTGAACAGAGCCGGCTCAAGTTAAACGTGGCTTTGAGCCGGCTCACTTGACCCAGAGCCAAGCCAGATCTGAGCCGTGACTAAGAATACGAGCCTAAGAATCGCCTGGTTTCCATTCACACACACATTGTAATTGTTGATTTAGCCATCCATTCAGTTGATCAAAGTCCATATGAAAAGTAATTGTCCTGATACTCGCATGAGTTATAGGAGTGCCACTCATTTCCTTTGGTAGTCCTGAGCCAGCTGTTGAAATTCCTGATTCCTATTTTGCCCCATCACTCTGAATATATAGGTAGTACTAATTTTCTTTGACCCAAGAGGGATGATGGAGCCGGGTCGATTCCCAATCACAATTTAAACTCGCAACTCTCCAATTTTTCCAATTTAGCGACTTGCCACCAATGCCACCCAGCTGGACACACGTGTCTCTATATATGTATCCATTACCCATGGTGTCAATTTCAGGCCTCAATGTTACTTTATATGGGGCTCGCATATCTTTTAAAATGACTAAGCGATGGGCGGTTCAGATGGTTCGTTACCTGTGTTAGGAGCACTGCATCAGTTCTACTGAATGCTGGTCAGCCACCAGGGGTAAAACCATGTTATATGCATAGAGTTGATCATTTCAGTCCTGTCACCCTGGGCTGCACAATAGTAATAATCAGAATAAAACCCCTCGCATTAAACCCATTATATTTTTTAAGAAACACTGCTATGGGAATCAATTTAAGTGCAGCAACAAACGCTTTAGGTGAGCAGTAATGTATTAGCCATAGATATAATTTTTGCCATGAGGACATTCTGTCCCGCTGCCATGCTCCCGCGATTTCATTTGCAAATCTTGTTAGCACGGTGAGCACTCAGAAAATGCGAGGTTACCTGGCTGTGCCATGCAATCAATTCATGCAATCAAGCGAAGGAAGTTGTTAGGTGAATCAGGCAGCAATCAGGAAACCGGCAGTCTGCCTCCTATAATTATGGACCAGCTTGTTGACAGTCGCGCTCTCCCGTAAAGAATGATTCTTGTTTTATCCAACAGGATACTGCGGTATTCCAAATCTTGTCTGTCTGTCATGTGCAGGGCATTCAATGTGCAGAATCGTCTGATGACGCTAATGATAATACAATAATTATCCACAAAAGCCACACCAGATCTTGATATTTTCTTGTAAGGAGTGTCCCGCTCAAGGTTTTTGGTCGATTCGTTTTAAAATGTATTTATTTAGTTTGTAATTTATTTTTGTACGTGGAGATAATCTGGATTGTCCGCAAAAAACTGTGCACGAGGAGAGAACACCTTTTTGTTGTACTGCTCACTACTGGAGGGATTATAGTTAGTATTATTGATACTATTAATGAGACTCCACAATTAATCTCGAAACATTCATTTTAAGGTTATTTCAGGCAATAATTCAATGATATATATTTTTAATATGATGCAATACAGGTGTAACATTGTAACCAGCAATAACATAAAACATAACAAGCTGGAACAAGAATACAATGTTAAGGACATTGGGGGCACTTGCTTTGTTAAATCCACATCCTTTATACAGTTTCACTATTTTATCCTCGAAGGAAATTGTGAATGTTTTAGAACATATTTTAAAATCCAAGTAATTTAAATCCCCAAAACTTCACAACTATCACTGAATTGAAAAATACAATCTAGATTTGAAGTTTTCGTGACTGCAGAGATCCATACTCTGTGGTTCATTCGGTAAAGTCACGTAGGTATAAAAGAAAATAAATTAAATCACGACGTTTCGGGCGTAACACAAGCGTCCGTCATAAGGTGGGACAACCACAGCAAGAAATAATTGCTGAAGTGGGTCACGTCGTGATTTAATTGATTTTATTTTATACCTACGTGACTTTACCGAAAGAACCATAGAGTATTGAAAAATACAATATATGTATAGAAAATAATAGCTTTGGAAAGGATGACCCCCCCCCCCTCGACATAGGAATATTCCATTTTCATAGCTGGCTCAAGGCCACCAACATATAAGCACCGTTCATTGTTCATTTGTCGACTTGGTCCTGATACCGTGATATTAAACTGCTCATGGATAATCGATCTTGCATTTGATGTCTCATGAAGCTTATTTACACTTCGTAGAAAAATAATTTCGTTTGGATAAAAGCTTGTGCGTTATCGGATGAGGGAAGGTGGGTTGATATAATTACAGTTAGAATCAATAAAAGGCCTTTAAAATAGTTTTTTTGTGGCGAGAAAAATATTTCAAACTGTGGTCCAAATGCCCAGTTAAAGTTGTTAGCAGAAAATTCCAAGTCGATTGATCTAAACGGAGAAAGCAGGGGTCATCTAATACCGCATTGTGGAGTCTTTATCTTATTGACTGTACCGGTAAAATGCAATAAACTAAATAAAAATGTGACAGTATTGTTAAATTAACGAATAAAAGAAAAAATAATATTCCTTCTGTTGGCCAATCGGCCTTTTGGGTCAATGTGACCCAGGAGAATTAGTTCAATCAAGGAAAACTCTGGACAATTGAGTCTCTCAACGGTATGGTGTGTCCTTTGAGACGATTGTGACTGGGTGGCCCTGGTGTTATCTCAAAAGCCACCCATGCACATTATAAAGCCCAGAATTGAGCATGAGAAATTCATAGCAAACGGTGAGATGCGTTGATCCGGAAAGTCCATTTGTCAATTTAAACCTCGGTTCCTTTAGGTCAGGGCTGTCCATACTTGAGTCCCAAGGGCTCATTTAAGCTTGGCTTTGGCATCACTCAAACTTACAATTGGAAACGCTTCTCTGCAGCTTAGAAATAAAATTAAGTTAACCATCTACGTAAGAATATAGCCTTTGCAGTCACATGATGCATGAGGGGCTGAGTTGGAATGGTTTCCCGGGTGGGAAAGGGATGAACTTCAGTGCAGGTTTCATGAGTGAAGTACAAACAATCATCTCTAATATCTGTTTGTGAACATCTCTCTAAGATGTCCCATAGTCCATCTGTCATATCTATCTTATATATGTATTTTTATACATCCCTCTCACCATCCCTATTTTATATTTCTCTTATTAGTATTAATACATCTATTTTCTCTCTCTCTCTCTTTCTCTTTATTATAGGTCTCTGGCCCGAAGCTCTTAGCAGCTTAGTCAATCTATCAGGCCTTCAATGCCAATAGTATGGACATCCCTGCTTTTTATCTCTTGAACTATTGTCTGGAATTCTCCAAGGCAGCGCCTCTTAAATTTCATTTTGATATTGACCATCTTAAATGTTAGATATGTCTGGTAAGAGGCTGTGAGCCAGTGGCAGAAATTCCATATTTCTGTTGTGGATATCAGTCTGTCTAGAGGATGACCAATGTCGACTTCCCACCGTTTTATCAACCTCGGAGTCCATCCAGGATTCTGATTTTGACGATTATTCTAACCAGAGTGCCACCCAGCCAACTGAAACATGCTTGATTCCTATTTTTCCTCGATAATGTGTATCTCCAAATTTAAACACTCGACAAATAGTGATATAAGATACTGCAAGCCGTCCGCATCTCACATAACGTGTATTTACCCAAATGAAAATGTATCCAGTATTAATTAAATGTAGGAATTACCTTTAGCCTCCAACCACGCAGAAACAAGGTTGGGGGAGGGGGCTAATATAACCAAATTGATGTATTTACCTATTAAGCAATCCTCACAGAGGGGCAGATCGATGATGTCAATTTGTTGACGATGAAGCCTTCTAACATGTGCTGCACCTCACTATGTTGCTTAGTAATGGAGCTAGTGGAGTGCGACGATTTACTGATTCATTGCCACCCCACCCACTTAATTATTTCTTTGAATTATGTTCATTCTAAATTAAAGCGTGCCCTAAAACAAAGGGTAAAGGTGCAGCCCTGCAATTCCTGGTCCACGCCACTGCTGGCAGAACAGCCTCCATGAGATGGGAGCTCTAGGGAGTTCCTCTGTAAGAGGGTATTTGGCCTGCTCTCCCACACTGGCCAGATGTCTTGGAAGAGGTGAAAGTGTACACACTTTGCCCCACCACACACGTCCCTGCTAATCGACTGACTGTAGTGCCACCATTTATACTGCGCGGTGGACAGAGGGCAGGAAGCTTCAAGACATTTGCACCATCGTTTCAACTGCCACACCGGGAGGTCACATTGAACCGGTGACCTCTGGATTGCAAGTCCAGTGTGCTAACCAACAATTACAATCTGCGTGGATGGAATTGTCACATCCCCACCTGGCTGCATTTGACAAGAGAGTAATAATGCATTCAATGGGCCCAAAACAAAAGCCCCGGATTTTGTTATTGCTTGGGAACTGTGGAAGGAAGTAATAGGAGGCCTGATATTTTATGAGATTCAAGATGGTGTCACATACAGAGGGTTTGCCATTTTTCGACTTAGATATTGGTTTCCTAGCACTTACTTTACAATCACTTTGCCTGTTTGAGGTTTCCTTCTTGACTATTGAGATGCATTTTCAAATCAAGTAGATGTTCCTTGTGTCGTGCGTGCTGCAGTACATAAAAGCACAACTTTCAAGTCACCAGTGCTGTTTTGCGATGATTACTGCGATCACAAATGCTGATCACCTTGACTCGAATATTTGCCATGTAGAGTATAGCTCAGACAATTTTCCTAGTCACTCGTGTGCGAAAAATGTTAAACTGAAAATGAAACGCCATTCATCCACGGTTACAGCTGGCCTGTTGGCGATACGTTGCTGTGGAATTCAGTTTGAAAGAGTCCCTCATTGAAGTGGTTTTATTGAAACAGGTGTGAAGCCAGGGAAAAAGCCATAGTTGTAAATCTGCATAAAAAATGCTCAAACTCTTTAAATTGGAAAAATTATCCCACGTGATTTAATTTGTGGCTAAAATTACAATGCTATGTTTAACCATCTTCGCTCTCCTCGCGCTAAGTGGATTCTAATCTCTCAACTGCTTTGGCCCATTCCAAAATTGCATACACCCCTCCTGTGCATTTGCCTTCTTACCTCAAAGTACTTATATTACAAGATTACTTTTGTAGTAGTGTAAGGTAAAAAAGCAGAAAGATAATTGTTTTTGACCTCCAGTGTGTTTATGGTATGGATGAGACTAAACAGCGAATTTAGTAAAAGTAATTGTTTTATAATTATAATTTGGCCCCTCATGCTTGTCCGTTATTCTTCTTATTTTATTCGTACCACTAGGATTTATTTTGCCAAATTACTGTCGGAGATATTTGCTACTTTGTAATAATTTTCATTGCAGTGGTTGAAACCATTTAATACAATTCTCTTTTGCTAAATAGATACTTGGCTTCACTCACGTGATGGGCAGTGTCTCAGGATAGTTAGTGGAAATGTCAGTAAATCTTCCAAATGTTCAGCTGATTTGGCCATTAAAAATAAAATTGGCCAAAAAACTTGTTTCTGCAAACAATAATATGAACTTCTAGGTTATTAAATACTTTCATTTAGATATACTTATTTCACGAGTAACTGTTCTATTTATAGATGCACGAACTTGTTTTGCCATGTTATTATCAAACCATCACCACGTTAGAAAGAAAAACAAAGGAAGTTAATGATGAACATTCATTGTGATGAGGCAAAAAAACATAAAATTAGTGCTACAATCAAGATCACAAAGTCAATAAAAAACATCAAATGTCACTTTTCAATTATCTTGTTTAATTTACAGCAATAGATTATGGTCCCGTACAAAGCAGACAATAATCTTCCATCTGAACCTCATCTTCATGTCAACGTGAACCTCAAGTGACCCAGTCAATCGTTTGTCAAAGTTTATATGTGAAGCCTTCTTTAAATCGACATTTACATGCATCAGACGTTTTTAAGGAGCACAGTAGTACTTTGGCCACAAAGGGATGTCAGGCCTGTAAAATAGGGTCCCGTGGAGTGCAGACCTCCCCGTGTCTGTGCACTGACTCTCTGGAAGGTGACCCCACAAATTGTTGCGTTACTAACAAGCTCTGAAGGTCAAGGCCCACCATGACCTCTGGTCGGTGAAATATAAGCGGCAGCAAAGGCAGGGATGAAAACACAGTGGGTGGTGGCTTAGAGACCGGGCAGTGGTCCACTGTACATCTCTGTTATAAGTGTACTTGGCACATCCCTATGTATGCGTTATCAACTATTCATGGCACATTAAAAATTATGGAACTTTAGAAATAGCTCACATTAGGAGATAGGGTTCGCTCTCTCTCTGTCAGCAAATATTTACGTATGTCTGCTAGTCTGATTGTACGTATGTCTGTCGATCCATCTATCCCAGTGAGTTGTTTTAGTACCAGTCATGCACTGAAAAGAATTTAGGCCTAATTGTCTGAATAAAAAAAAATTGTCACCGCGCGCATTAAGGTCTGGAAGATGCTTGTAAATTTGGAATTCTTCCACCATGCACAGGAAGATAGTGTAGGATTGCAATTCAGGTTTTTTTTTTATATATGATTGAGTGCCTGCGTTGGCTCCAGTGTGGTTGTGCGTGTGCATGCTCACATGTATAGAAATAACAGCACAATGTCTTATCGTGAAGCCAAAGCGCAAGCCTCTCCTGGTGGTCATGTCAGGCACATTACACTTTCGTTACTATCACCTTGTCAGTGTAGTTGTGCATTTTACTCAGTGTGTGTCTAATGCACTTGCCAACTGTGCAGCACGGGATATCATTATGAAAAGGACATTTTGATCAGATGAAATAATCTCTGGACTTTTACAAAGCAACTGCAAGTACCTGGCCTCTCTGTATGTAGGTGCATTCAGAGGTTGATTTGCATTTCGTGGCAGGATAAAGTAAATAACTTGGAAATCCGAATTACAAAATTGCAGCAAAGTACAATAATATGCTATTGAGTTCCGTACACCTCATCAGTGAGACGAGGTTTCTATGGTTCAGACATGTCTGCAGGATGGAGGGCACATCCATGAGACGGCATTGGATTCTGGGAACCGTGCCGCAGAGGTCGCAAACGGGTTTTGATTCCTTACCCGTACCCGTACCCGGCCGCACCAGGGTCGCAAATGGGTACCCGTACCCGTACCCTACCCGTACCGGGCCGGGTACAGGTAGGGTACGGGTATCGGGTACTTGATTGCGACCTCTGGGATGAAGCCATGTTGCAGGCGCGGGTGGGTTGATTCTTGGAACTTGAATTGTGAGAAGAGACAAGACGTTGGGAAATGAGTAACAAACAGTTACTCACCAGTGACTCACGACCTACCCGTATCCGTACCCGGCCGCACCAGGGTCAAAAACGGGTACCCGTACCCGTACCCGGCCGGGTACGGGTAGCCGGGTATCGGGTAGGGTACGGGTATCGGGTACCCGGTTGCGACTTCTGCCGTGCTGCCAGATACCAAAGAAAAGACCAGAGGCCTGGTAGTTTGATAACTGTAATAGTAAATCTTGGAGGCCAGGTGCATTACTGTACGACAGCTGAGAAGGATCAGGAATAGAGTGATGATGAGGTGTATTCGCATCAGAGACACTGGGAACGGTGATTTCTTAACATTTCTCAACCTATGTTTCCACTGCTGTTTGTGTGTACCTAATTTCCATCTTATTTGACTCCTACCTACTGCAATATAGTTTCTGTGGCCCAATAAAATGCATTGACTTATCGCAAATATTTGTTATATGGAAGAATGTATATATATATTAATGGTTAAGCAAGTACTTGATGTTACAGCTTGACACTTACCATGGTTGGGCAATATTTTGTTACCATCACTTATCTAGGGCTTTTGGAATAGCGGTGATTGGGGAAGAGATGGTATTAGAAGTACTGTTTACGAGTGTACCATGGATTGCTTCTCTGTAACATGTGACATATAGGCAGCCTAATAATCGAAGATCAGTATTTGCATAGGATGGCCTCTGTGTGTTTGCGATCATGCCATGGCAACTGATAAGTGGGCTGGACAGGTAAGTGCCACCAGTTTGGTCAAACGGACGCACCTCACCGTAAATACCGTTTACCCCATACAACGGCGCTTCTGTTTGTGTGTATCAACATCAATGAGATGTCATTTTCAACGTTGTTTAACCACTCAGTGTAAACCCCCACACTGTGTAACGATGGTACGGGTAGTCCAGAACTTATAGTCGCCTGCATTCACAGTCTCATTACCTGTGCGTTTGTGTTGTCATTGTCAATGGCGCAGGCGGACGTGTCTTGTTAATCCAACCCTCGTGTGAGTGATGACAAAGCTCAGCGACCCACCGCTGACTCCTGTGTTTTGCCTTCCCCCCCCCTTTGCTAGCCGGTTGACATGGAGAAATGGGTAGGTGGGATGCCTTCTTCTCCGCCACGTTTCCTCTTACGAGCCCCCCAACCACCCCCCCCCCCCTGTGTCACCCTTGCAAGCCCTGACCATCACATGCCCCCCCCCTCCTCCTTCCACACCCCCCTCCCACACGTTCGCTGACTGATGTGCACGCAGTCACTCAAGAGCAGTCTGAGCCACAGCGTGTGCGTTTCTGCGGTGATGGCAATGATGCACTGTAATGATATGAGTAGACCATCTTGCCTCACTCCTGATAACTAAACCACTGCCCCCCCCCACTCCATCGTCACAAATGTGTGTCATCTCACCATAAATATAGATGTATATCTCTCTGTGGTCTATATACATTATAAATGTTTTAATTTGAAATGGGCGGACACTTGATTTAGAAGCAGGTAAGTGCTCTTAGACTTCATACGTTTCCATTTATTTGGACACTTGGGGAAGATGCCTCTCATTGGGAGACCTCTCTCAGCCCCCATCTCATGAACCTCTGCGTCGCACGATGGGAGATCACTCCACGTGGCTCTGCTGCTCCACAAGTTTGATTACTTTATTTCAGAATACAGTATGGATTTATACGGCATCTTTATATTTATGCATCCATGGCTTAGCTGCATATCAGATGCATCTGGGCTGTCCAATGATACAGTTTAACATAAGAGTGGGTGTTGTTCAATATCGTTGAGCTATATCTCGTGTTCAAAGGCAATTGTATCAAGTACAACAATGCCTGCTTCTTATCTGGTTAATGAATTAAATATCATGACCTTAATTACTCTCTTTAAACATCTGCAAAGTGAATAAAGTCACTGATTTGAGCCTGGTGGTGTTCATCTCTGTTAAACGTTGTAAGTCAGTAAGTGGAAATTCCACATTCCTATGACAGGCCTTGTCTATCGTTAAGCCTTGCCATATTAAAATGTGATGCTGACTGGAAAGTGCGTAATTTACCAACCCAGAGGGAGTGATGATGGGCTGAGTGGCCTCTGACTGGAATTTGAATGTGAGTGACCTTGTCATTCAAAGCCTGCTGCTCTGGATTATTGATCCATGATAAATTGCTTTGAAGCAAATTGTTCTGTTAGAAATTGTTCCATTAGAAATGTGTCTTGACCACATGTTTTCTCACTCCAGTTATTATCACTGTAACGTCTCCATTTCTTTTCAATCGAAAAGGCCCCCACAATTTGTTTTTCACACCCGTCCGCGGTCGGCATCGTTTCACGAGAGAGATGAACGAACAACGTTTGGACATCTCACACAGCCCCGGGCACCCAGCGTGTTGGCGAAGGGCTGCGGAAGAGATTCATTTTATAGAGGGCAAGTGGTTCCGCGAAACCGGTCGTTAAGCGAGTATAGGAAATACATGTTCAAGGCTTAATTCGTTCCGATAGCATCGAATGTTACCCTTTTTGACCCAAAAAATCGACTTTATAGTATTTAAACAATGGGTGTTAAGACATAAAGATACTAACAACATTAGAAACACGTAATATTAAGAGGTACATGGTTATCAATGCATTGTTTAATATTTACTGTACCTTCAACAGTCCGTGGTTAACAGGGGGAATGATCGGCAAGTGAACATATTGGGCTCTATGGAGGTCCGTCGTTAGGCGATGAGTCGTTAACAGGGGTGGTCATTAAGAGGGGTTCTACTCTACACTACTATACACTACACTATTATACACTACACTATACTCTACACTACTATACACTACACTATACACTACACGATACACTACACATTGGGCTCTATGGAGGCCCGTCGTTCAACGATTCTTCGTTAACAGTGGTGGTCGTTAAGAGGGGTTCTACTCTACACTACTATACACTACACTACTATACACTACACTATACACTACACTACTATATACTACACTTTGGTCGTTAAGAGGGGTTCTACTGTATATGAGCAATGTTAACAAGCTCTACTGCGTCACGTTTCACGTCAATGCGATGTGTTTGTTGCTCCATTAATTTCCACCTACTGTTTCACTTACATTAGATATTGTTTGCTTTAACTTGCAACGTCAAATCTTTAAACTGTTTCCTCGTTCAACTGAGGGTTGCTCACTGTACACAGCATCTAAGCTATGAATATTGAATTCGATGAGCAGATGTCCGTTTTCGTGAAGAAAAAGGCCAAAAATTTAGATTTTTACGTAATATTTGGTGATATTATTTCCACAGTCTGTATAGTGAATAGGCTGTATATTCAGGCAATGTCAGGGGGAGGGGTGGGGGGGGCCGAATTAGCGGTGCAGTGGTTGGCACCCAGTGCTATGAACCTGATGGTACGATACTCTTAGGTTTTTTCAGTAAAGTCACGTAGGTAAAAAACAGCTGTCGTGGTTGTGACGGTACCACCTGAAGACGGAAGCTTGTGTTGCCTCCGAAACGTCGTGATTTTTATTTTATTTTACTTTTTAATGTTTTTTACCTACGTGACTTTACCGAAAAAAACCTAAGAGTATGAATCATTGCAGTCACGAAAGCTTCAAATCTAGAATAAACTGATGGTACGAGTTTGATTCCCGGCCATGGCTCACGTAAGCAGCAAGTGACATCTGACCTGATCCTGGATTCATTCCTCAACAATTCGCACTGACCGTGGGGTGAAGTATGATAAAAAAAAATATATGTAAACGTACTGTCACTGACAGTGTTAGCAGGCCTATATCCAGCAATGGATATACAACGAGCTGCAAACTAAAGTGAGGCATCTTCTTAGTTCTTTCGGTAAAGTCACGTAGAATGGAAATAATAAAATAATAAAAATAAAACATAATAAAATAATTCTCACGACGTTTCGGCCACAACGCAAGCAGCCATCATCAGGTGAAGAATGAAACACCACCAAGCTTGGAGCGTATATTTAAGCTTAGAGTCGCGGCATCTTAAATATACGCTCCAAGCTTGGTGGTGTTTAATTCTTCACCTGAGGACAGCTGCTTGCGTTGTGGCCGAAACGTCGTGAGAATTATTTTATTATGTTTTATTTTTATTATTTTATTATTTCCATTCTACGTGACTTTACCGAAAGAACCAAGAAGATGAATCCCCGCAGTCACGAAAGCTTTAAATCGAAAACTAAAGTGAGGCATTTTACTCGACCCTTACGTGATTGTACATTCCAGACATATGGTCGGAAAAGTAGCTGCAACAAAAAAAACAATTGTCATTGAAGATTAATCATTTGTAGTTGTGGCAGCCCATACTTGGGAGCCTTTTATAGTGCAGCATGCTATTTCTGGAATGAAGGGATGAAAATAGTGTCCTGTTCATTATAGGCCTCAGCTCTTCATTTTAGTCTATAATAAATTCGGCAGAAGAAACCTACCAATTTAAAGTCACGATGATGAAGTGAACGTGTTGGGCATGTCAGCCACTCGTACTTTATTTTTAATCTTGTTTTTTCCCCCCCACACAATTACTGTTTTCACAGAACTTTGCAACTCTCCCCTAATTGCCAGGCTTCTTTCTGTTGTAGACATTCACGGGTCCAGGACGCATACTGTAACACGGCACATAATGAACTGGGCGTTCTTATCAATTTATATTTAAAAATATATATACTTTTACCGATTCTATAAATGGCTACATTTTAGCCCTGGCACATGGAGCCACTTTGTCTCTAAACTTAATCTCAGGGGGCTGGAGTTCAGGCTAAAGCAGGGGGGGGGGTCACAGAAAGAGCCGTGTTGCTCCACCCTGTCCAATCTTTGAGTCGCATTTGAATTGTTTAATGTCGCTGTGAATTACACAGTGCTTTGCCAGTGATTGGCATCTCACAACATTTGAAGTGTTCGTCTTAGAATGATCCCGTGAAAAATTGGGTTTTTTTGTGCGATATTTATTGAAGTCATCCTCAGACTTCGATATTCCTCTTTGTTTCTTTAGCAACTCATATCAATCGGCTACAGTTTAAACCACTAGAATTTCACTAAATCTATGCAGTACACCGTCTGTAAAGATTTTAGATTTAACCATGTGGGACGTTATACATTTGTTGATAATATAGCAGTGCCATATATGTTATGAACAGAATGCCCAATTGTTTAGTTTTCGCCGAAAATATATATTATTGACTGGAATAACAATCGTCAAATTTTGTAGGAAAAAAAATATCGCCGATAATCAATTGAAAATCTATTTCTGCCCACACACAAAGTAAGCCTTGCACACTTTCTGGGCATGTGGGACCTGAATTTAGATGGAAAATAATCCAAATCGGCTAAAAATAGCAGCATTTTTTTCTGTCGGATATTTGTCAGGAACATGCATGAATATTGTGCACATCTTGAAGCAGTGTACACCAAAAAGGTTAGTTCTTGAACTGAGGACAATATTTATTCCAAGGAAGAGTACTGGTTGCTGTGCTGGCCTTCAAAGGTGCTCGTGAACACCACAGGCCCCAAAGGTCTATTAAGGATATACAGGGGGTTGTTATCTTATCTTGTCTATTTAAGTAATATAATTGAAACCTTGGCTCAGTGGGCAGTATTTGTTGGGCAATTGCCACTGGTTCCAGTGTTAGCCTATCCCCCTGTAGCTGTATATTGTGGTAATATCTCAGGCTTTGCTAGCTAGCCCCCATGGCCGATTAATGGCCTCTCTAAATATAGGACATCACTCTTGGTCAGAAGAAGGTGATTGCTCAGAGAAGAAATACGCTAAAATATGGAACGCCAGAACATGTGCAGCACAAGACAAATTACATCTGCCTGCATTTATTGTGGAACAAATGTGATGTGCATGCACACCACATACATTGCAGTATACATTAATAATATATAAAGTAATATAGCACGCATTCATCATATTTTGAGGGAAAAAACACTGTGTGCATACTAAAATGTATATACAGTACAATATGGATATAAGCACATCCCTTGGGAACAGTACCATGCATACTTATATATTCAAAGTCCTGTGCTTGTATCGGAAGATACCCGTCGCCTTCTCTCCACCCGTCCAGTGCAGTCTGTGTTACTTATATCAGAACTGTCTTCATATCCAGCTTCCACCGTATACACCAGAGGTGGGACAAAGTCATTGTTATGCAAGTCCAAGTCGAGTCGCAAGTCATCAAATTCATGACTCGAGTCTGACTCGAGTCCAAGTCACATGACTCGAGTCCACATCTCATAGGTGGGACAAAGTCATTGTTATGCAAGTCCAAGTCGAGTCGCAAGTCATCAAATTCATGACTCGAGTCTGACTCGAGTCCAAGTCACATGACTCGAGTCCACACCTCTGGTATACACACATGCATACTTGTATCTTTGACATGTATCTTGTGCTCATTTGATGATGCTGCATTTCTAAATCGCGTGTCCCATGTGAAAACGAGACTTGAGCTGTGCACATCGACTGTGGCTTCCCTTAACCAGTGGGGTGGAAATGGTTTATGAGCTCAGTCCAGCACCAGCAGCTCTCGGATGGGGGAGTGGGACGGGAGGCAGGAGTGCGGGGGGGGCAGTAGCGGGGTTTTGTGGAGGGGGCCACCGTAATAGTGATACACCACTATGGAGAGTGAACTTGGGTTAGGCCAAAGGGACATTTGGTGTTGCAAGGCCCAGCCCGAAACCCCCTTCGCGACATCCCTGGTGCGAGTCAGTCTTCCCGTAGGAAAACCTCCGTGGTGTACCGGCAAAGTGGTACGTATTTTTATCCAACCCCAGAGTGATAATTGGCTTACGACCCCATTGTTTTTCACTCAGGTTCATCGTGTACGCTAAGAGGATTGGTGACTAAATGGTAAACACACACTGTCCTACATATCTGGTGGCTGGAGTCTGATTCACCACAAGTGGCGAGTGATATTTGAGCCAGTCATGGATCGCCTTCTTTACAATCCACACTCACCAGTGTGGTGAAGTATGGTCAAACTACCCACCATGATGGGAATGGCACTAGGAGGCCTTCTTCCAGCAGGTGATTAATAAGGGGATATAAATGATCATGACAGTGCATAGACGGTTTTATATTTAGACATTTTATCTACGGACATTGATCTGCAATCAGAGTTTTGAGACTGCAATGTAGTAATGTGTAGGAAATGCAAATGCTACTTTACATTTTCACTAGACAACCCTTTTGATGTCATTTAATATTTATCTTACCACATTAATGGGTAGTAAATAATAATCTTTATTTATCGAGCGCCTTTCATACCACGAGGTTCAAAGCTACTTTTCGTGAGTTGAAATAAAGCAAGCGTTCGCAAAGACAAATGTTTTAAAAATCGTCGTAAAAAAATAACAGTCCATAAAAAGAATGAAATATGAATAAAATAGTAAAATAATCATAATATGCCAGAATAAAATCAGAGGGCTAAATTATAAAAGAGGTCTAAAGCCTTGATTTAAAATAACCACCGTATATCATATATTGTATGAAAGACTCCAAACATTTGTGTTTAATGGCATTGAAAAAGGGTCATGGCCTGAAATGTCACTGATTATATATTTTTTTCCTGTTAGGGCCACAATGTTCTTGACAATCATGTTGAGTTTCTTGTGATGTGTGCTTGAGCACTACTGCCAATGCAGTATCACCAAAACATTTATATCATACATTAGGGACTTAATTATATCCATGTATCTTTCTGTCTCAACCATTGTCATCTCCAATAAGTACTGTGTGTTACATATGCAGTGAACGCGAGCACATATGGTGTGTACATTTTAGTATTGAACTATAACGATCAGATGCCATATTTTTCTGGTCCCTTCACGCACACATTGGATTTTTCAGTTTGTAACGGGGACCTCGTTTTTTTTAAAGTCTCATTGCTACAGTACCACCGAGAGCCATACGTAATTGTCTTGCATTCCCAGTGGATCATTGAATATTGCATGGCAAGAAAGTTGATTAAAGCTGCCTCCATATTAACTGGATGAAGCTGACACCCATGATATATGTAGGAGATATACGTGCGCCATTGTTAAATCTAAATGCCCAATGGTACAGTAATTTAGTTTTTTGCTGTGGTTGTCCCACCTGATGACGGAAAGCTTTTGTTGCTTCCGAAACGTCGTGATTAAATTTAGTTATTTCTATTTTATTCTTTATTTTTATTCTTATTTTTTATTTTCACCTACGTGACTTTACCGAAAGAACCAAAGAGTATGCCCAATGGTAGCTCTATGTATTGAAGTTGTGAATGCACATGTGCAGTGTCTTCAATGTGTTGCCTATGCCGACATTAAAGGGCAGTTGACATGGCCTCGCCATAGCACGGTCGCCGCTTCTTGCAGGGGTTAACGGTTCGAATCCAGTGGCTGCCCTGGTTATTAGCGTGAGGGTAATAACGATAGCTATATGTGCCATCTGCTTCACAGTGGATGTCAAATAATCCCCTGACATTCTTTGCAAGAGTCGCCCATTGCATGCCGGCGACAGAGTCCAAATCTGGCAAATTCGAAAATGAACCTCAAATTACTCAATTGGGATTATACATATCAATAATTGCCGCCGACTGGTAGACAAATTCGCCAGGTCACTCTCGCAAATTAGACTATGCTGTGTGCTTGAGTTATCACCTGGTTGCACAAAATAAACTTAAAAGTGATCATCAGCAGAGATGTGACCACGGTGAATATTGACATTGGATGCACCACAGTTTTTATCCACAGATTGTTCTCGTGGATGAATGAGTTCTTCAGAGTACGGCGTTTCGATGTCTGTAGGGTACGCGTTGTTTTGGCCACAGCGCTTTGGTCATGTACAGCCGGCCGGCACTGCACTGCACAAATGACTATGTCAAAACTATTTAGAACATTATTTACGTCAACGGAACCCAGTGTTTGACTTATTGTCAGTGGAAGAGCGAGTGTCCAATTTAATAGACTCTACAGGAGTAGTTAGTTGCAGTTAGGATATGAATTGGACTTTTACCTTTCATAGTTGCATGTGCCATACAGCTGAAATGTGGTAGGTGCCCTGTCTGACTACGCAATGAATTGCTCCAGTCTTAACTGAAACGTGATCCATTTTGAAGCATATATAACAGGAAACTATAACAGGAATTATATATGCTGTATACATGAAAAACCTATATAAATGTAAAATCTGACATTTGTAAAAATATGTCAAAATGTCTTTGTTTCTTGGGTTTGCCTTCAATGTATGTCAAACTGCTAACAAGGCAGATCTATTTTTTTTGCAAGTTTCACGTGACTGACTACAGATGCTGTCACAGGCAGCACCTGTGTGTGCAGTTTAAGGGATTGCAACCCTGATGAGAAGGGCTGCATGGCGAGGGCACGGCGTGGTGAAAGACTGACACTTCTATAGGCAATGGCTGTGTATGGTGCAGGCAACGAATGATCCACCCCCTACTATATTTTGCCACTGGTAAAGATGTATCATAGTGTAAATGCTTACCCCGAGCTTTTAATACTCTGATAGTGCGCTGTCTTTGAGTTGTGCGCCTTTTGGCGTCATCTGGTCCAACACCAATGGAGACTAGGCTCTAAGAAAAGCTGTCTCAGGTGTGGACCAATCAACTTCAAGGGCAGTGCACATCATTATCATCATTAGAGTTGTTTCTTTTTGTTTGCATTTTGACTGCTTGTGTTGTGGTTATTGCAAATATGATGCCTTGTATAAAGGTATCAGTTTTTGTACCAGTTGAAAGGGTAAAAACCTACTACTATATTTTGCCACTGGTAAAGAAGATGTCTCATAGGATCCACCCCCTCGTGAAGGCTTAGCCGGCTCTGCGTGGAGAAGCCACAGCTGAGAAAGTGTTGGGCTGTGATATGAGTCGAGGCCGAGGCTGTTAACGCGCACTTCTCTTGCGCTTAGAAACTCGTTAAACGTGCGCGTTCGCGGCCACACGTGCAACCATTTTTTGTTTGTTTCAACACGCAGATGTGTATGTTTAATAATAATACTTATTGAATTACACATTAAGCGGCTGCATCATTTGTAGAGTGCATTTGTTTTGCGTGACAACGTTTCAACCCCGAGTGCGCACAGGCCAACCCTTCTACGTGACTTTACCGAAAGAACCAAGAAGATGAATCCCTGCAGTTACAAAAGCTTTAAATCGAAATGAAACCCTTGTGTTGTTTAATTCGTTTCATGTGAGATGTCTAAGTCGCTCTCTTCACTTTGTGTTTTGCTTCGCTAACAGAAATTCATGATGAAGGTAAGAAAACAATCATTGCAAGAAACCAAACGAGCAAAAATTCACAGACAGAACATACTTTTCGACGGCGGTGTGTGAAAGGCGTTGAACTGCTCGTCGTGTCAGAGGTGACATGCGACGTGGCGTTTGTGTTGTCCTAAGGCTGTGGTTGGTACTCTACAGTTGCATTGTGGGTCTCCTGACTTGTCGAAGCAGGTCAGGTGACATGACCTGCTACTAACTCACTGTGGCTAATTCAAGAAATATTTGACTCTGCACATGCCAATATTACCCTCGGCATGCCTTGTAAACACCACGCATGATTATGTTGGAGCGGGGGTCCCGTGTTGCAGTGTTACGCAATCTGCACCAAGTGAAATTTCAGTGCATCGATCAGTGTTCAGGTTGTGTACAACCAAAAGTGTGGAAATTAATATTGCACATGGCACTTTGCTTCTAACGCCATTATTTGAATCTGATTAAACAACCAGTTAAGAGTTAAAACACTTTACTAACATCTTCATAAACAAATGCGGTCTTCGGACTTAAAAAAAAAGTAGCAAATTATATTTTTTCAGTAGCTCTTCCTGAGTTATACTGTTATCGGGAAATTGGCTTTTTCATGTAAATATGGTTTGTCTGTTACGAGCCAGTGTTGTTTTAATTTACCACTGTGGTAAAGTCCTGTATTGGTCAAGTAAAGGGGATGGAACGGTGGTGCGGTGGTCGGCACACTGTGCTATGAACCCTGCACCCCGAGTTTGGTTCCTGGCCAGGGTTGAGACGAGTAGCACACAATATCTGTACAGGTCTTGGACTTCATTCCCTTCACCGCCACGCACAGCCCAGCATGATACCGTATGGGCAAACACATCTCTTTGACTGACACGATTTGGGAATGCCTTAAAATCTAACGGTAGATTGACAGAAGGGGCTGAACATTTTTTTTTACCTTTAAAGTGTTTTCAGCCTGTGTTGTGACACCACGGTCAATGTAGACCCTGGAATTGCATGTTGATGGGAATACCGCCAATCTATGTTGACTGACCCTCCCATGGTGCTGGTTATTCGTCCCGGCTTTCACCGCACCAAACTATCGCGATAATGACGTGAGTGTTCTTTCCTTTAAAACTAAGGGCAGGTGGGATTCCCTGAAAGCTTGTCTGAATCAAAGCGCTCGTTTGCTGATGACTTTCTAAATGAGCTGTTTTTGTGTGATTCTCTGTTTGTGTGCATGTATGCGTGTGTGTGCACCTGCTCTGTGTACCTGCGCGTAAATGTGTTCCCGCTCATACGGGGGTGCTCGCGTGATTGTGTACTTGTGTGGAATTATGATCCTGTGTGTTTGTGTGCGTGTGCCCGCGTGTGTCCGCGCGTGCCGCGTTTGTGCATCGCCACGACGCCCGTCCAGACGGCCCTGGGTGGTGGCCACCGCACGCTGCTCTACGGTCACGCCATCATCCTCCGGCATGCCCACAGCGGAATGGTGAGTCCCCCGCCCCCCCCCCCACACACTGCATACTTCGTGTCTTCATGGGAGAACGTGCCTCCAACCAGCTCCGCCAATCACAGAATCCTGGAAGCTGCTGTTTTCCGCGTCGCCGCATGTATGTTGAACTTCTTTCGCACCAGACGTAGCCAACTGCGCTAATCGGAGGTGCGGGAACAGCTTGCGTCGAGCATCCGCAATCTACGTGCTTTTTCAAATCGTCATTGTTTAAGGAATCACAATAATGGTTTGTTTTTTTAAAGAGGGCCCTTTCCATCAAGGGCATCTCACTCAGAGCGCTTTACACGCGACAATCGACCTGTATCGCAATCTCGCCTGCAACATTAGAAAGGCCACTCCCAGTCACAGCTGCCAGTAGGGAGGGGGTAGCGATGATTGCTGCTGGATATAATCTCAATTGAGAATTGAGAGGAAGATCACGATTCATTATTCCGTCGTTGAACAAAAGGAAATCTGTTGATTCGTACACAGATTATGTACGGTATGCAGTTGTTCATGCATGTAAGAATCAGTTACTTTCAGTTTGTGTGCGTTTACCACTAGAGAAGCAATACATTCATACAAACGATACATCCTAAGTGAAATATAACAGAAATGAAAATATTTCTAGTATGAAATGGCATGCGATTTAACGGAGTCATAGACCTAAATTTAAACAAAAACCTGAGCCTATGTTGGGGAAATCTGGCTCCGTGTCTTTGAGCAGGAATTTTTTGCATTATAAAAATCATCGACACTTATGTAGTTACAGTATATGTGCAGTCACACACTCTCTCATTTCAATACGTGACTGTCAGGTGTTCCCATCCAGAGTCTAGCGTCTTGTCATTCGGGGAGCATGCTGCCGGGGGAGCCTATACGGGTTGCGTGTGATATGAGCAGGTTTTGATTTGTCTCAATTTAAGGTTAGTTTTGTCCGATGGCATCTCTAATGGTGATGTGTGGAGCCGGCTAATTCGCAATAAAGAGTACAGTATGCGCGAACTAACGTGCAATTCAAAAGGCATTTTTTTTGTCGTAAATTTCTATTTGTGCATTGTTTATGTTTGAGGGGGGGGAGGTGTGGTTATTCCCCAAGATTAAATAAATCAATTGGGCGTCTTCCCCACCTCGTCGGCTAATTACAAATGCTGACGCAGGGGCCACATTAACCCTAGGCTCGTAAGGCCCTCTGATGTATTGCTCACGTGCATTGCATACACCGCATTCTCGTAGTTATAAGACGTACTCTGTTCTCCTGGATTTTCAAGCATAAGCAGGGCAGGCCTCACCGGCATCGGTCGAAGCAAGCCTTACTACTGATGAAATGTAGAATGTTTGAAACCTGACTAGAAGTTGCTTATGTTGAACCACTGCTGCCAGAACGCCCTGCGGTCAATGGGTTGTGTAAAAATGCTCCCATTTTTTTTCGTATGCGCAGAGACTAAATATGTGAAGGAGGCTTAGCTTATTTTTTTGGTTTTCAATGCATTAGCTTTCAGGTTACCAAACTTGATTTTAAGCTTTCGTGACTGCAGGAATCCATACTCTTTGGTTCTTTCGGTAAACTCACGTAGGTGACTTTACCGAAAGTCGTGATCTATTATTATTATTTTCTTCAGGTTACCAGTTTTGTATAACTTTATTGGCATCGCGCACAAGTTTAGGGTGCATCTTACTTTCACGAGCATCTTAAAATCTGGAGACTACGGTAATAATGTACACAAGGAGAAGAATGCAGCCCGATATAAACGACAGCAACCACCAGGCAGCTCATTAGGAGGTCCATCCACTACTTACAGCTCTCAGAACAGAATGCTAATTAGTTTGGCTCATTACAGAGAGAATCGGGATCTCAAGTTCTTTTGAGTGGCAGCTTTATTAACAGGAGGTAATTTCATTTCAACTGCCTTAATGCAAAATAAAACCTATGACCAATTCACATAAATTATAGACATCTTCTGACCGATGTCCAGACTTTGTAATTCAAGTGCTTAAATTGTATGACTCTGTTGCCAGGATTAATGTGCGACACTGCGTTCGTGTGCACACAGTGTGTGCGTCACGTCTGGCATGGGCATTGAGGTGACGTCTTCACCTCTTAGTGGTGAATCATGGTGATATTGATTGCATTCGTAGGTGTGTACGTATATGTGTGTGTAGTTGGATATTGTAAATGTTTTCAACTGAATCACTTAATGGGAGGACGTGTTCTGCCACGTAATTCATTTTTCACTCTGGCCCGAGTGGTCGCGACTCGATTGCCGCCTCCCTCGACAAAGTCTGCAGCCGTTTAATTTGGCCTCTGTACTCAATAAGTTACAAGCAATTTCTACATGTAATAGGAACTGTCCTCACTTTATTAAATCCAAAGGTGCTGCGTTTGCAAGTGCCTGGGAGGGCAAGCAATGGTGCAATACATGTGTTGGCCTCAACATAATCTGCTGTGTTCCCCTATTACAGTAACCAGAAAATTATTACGTACATGCCAATGCCCACATCTGTTATCGGACCATTGCCTGGGCTTTCCCTAGATTTTCTCAATGGTTTATTGGCGTGGCGTGTTAACTTCAGCACGGTGGAAAGTCAGCCAGGAATGTGTGGGTGTTAGCCCCACCACCCATGCATGCAGCGTTGGCCTTAAGAGGTGCTCCCAAACAGCCTTTCAAGGACAAGAGGGGATCTTTGTCTTCGCATGGTCTTCGTTTGTTGTCGCAGTTCGTTCACGTAATAAACTGTTAAGACGAATAATGCTGTGCCCTCCAATGATTTTCTCCTGTGTCTTGAAACCTCTGCTTTGCGTTGTGTTCTCTCATCTCATGTGCACCTGCTCAGTACCTGAGCTGCCTACGGACATCCCACTCATCATCAGACAAGCTGGCCTTTGACGTTGGTCTTCAGGAAGATACCACAGGTCAACTGGTCCATACTAGACCGCTCCGCGCTGCATGGCGCCACACCACGGCACACTTCTCCACACCGCCATCCTCTACTGCTTTGTGCATGGCATTGCCGTGCATTACATTGTTCTGCAGTGCAATGCCACAGCACATTGAACTGCTTCCACTGCACCAGACACAAGACTCAAAAGCCCAAAAAGTGCCTCCTTTGCTAAAATGACCTATGTGGTGGGACTCATTGGTATCATCGGCCTTGAGCTAATGATGGAAATTTGATATTTTCATGACAGGAGCCGATCTCTCTATAGGACAGCTAATGTTGCCTTCTGACTCGGTAGTCATTGTTGGCACGTTCAAAAGTGTCTCAAGTGAGTGTAGATCTGTGTTCATCGGTGAGTAGGCCTCAGCCATGAATAAATAAATTTCACATTCCCTATGAAGAATCCACTGTAGACTTCTCACGGAGGGGTACTACAATCTATCCTGGAGGAATTATGGGCTGATCTTCATGCACGTAGGTTAACTAAGAGATTCGTTGCAACTGAATGATGAAATGGGATGATTTGAAATAAAATAATTAGCTTCTTTATTGTCATGATGGTGCATTCATATGCAAAATACATATCTGGAATACCTGCATTGCTTGTACTAAGGTGTACTCACTGTGCTCTTCATACGATGGTTCAATGCCAAAGGGGAAAGTGAGCTCACAGTGATGAGTTGACCGTGCTATGAACCCAACAAACCTCGGTGCGTTTCCCAGCCGCAACTATCATCCATGGCTCGGCATATCTGAACCGGTCCTGAGCCAGTCTCTCTGTCAAACCACAATGATGGGTGTGCTGAAATATGGTCAAATAACCCGCATAAGGCGACATAGCATAGGGAGGCCTCATGTTCACATTTGTATCTACAATCACTGTAATTAATGCACAATCCTGCACGGTAGCAAGCATCTCCTTCTCACGTGGTTTTGCTCAGGTTCCTACAGATGTGCAGCGAGACGCTGAATTTGTAATCTGTCGTATCGAGAAGGCATGCCAGTGACAATTCTCTTTCTAATCGCTGCATGGGCAGCGATGGCCAGATGCATGTGGAAATCTGTGGGAGATTTTGGAGGCTCTCCTTATTTTTGGTATATATGTATATGTATAGCCAATACATTTCGCATTATTTAGAATAATCACGCGGCATAAATATTGAAGGTTTTTTTTTAACCTTACGAACCCATGGAGATATGGAAGCATTATTATAAGGCTTGCATTATAGAGAAGAAACGCATTAGTAACTTAATTAGTAACATAATTACAACAGTGCGAACAGGATAATGTAATATAAGTAAAATTAAAAGAGTAAATCACTTTCGTAAAAAAACATGCAAATGAAAGCAAAACATAGCCGCTTTTTTATATAAGTACTAATAACAGTGGTGACATGCGATGCCTTAACTGCACACGGGGTTTTCATTGTTACAATAAACCTGAATGTTGTTCCAAGCACACAATACTTTGTGGATCTTGTCCGTTTGGCCCAAGTCACAGTATTCGTTGTTGAGCTGCATCTGGAAGTTCCACGTTGCTCTGGCGATGGCCATGTTCTCAATTTTATTCGTTACATTTTTGGACATAAAATCAGTAACTCGGGCGCATAAAGCAAAATACACCAAGACAAAGGCACACACACACACACACGCTCACATAATCTCAGACTGACACACAAGAGATGCGTGTGTAAAAAAATCGCGAATGGATCATCGATGGAGCTCTTAAGTAAGGGGCTCATGTTGCTGTGCAGGCGAGGCTTGCTGGTGGACCATTCACCCTGCGTCCAAGCAGCGCTCCGAGGGCGAGAAGGTCAGAGTTGGAGATGACCTCATCCTGGTCAGCATCTCCTCGGAGAGATACCTGGTACGAGTTTCCTCTCCTCCGCGTCACGTTTTACGTGGCCTCCTCCTTCTGCCCACAAGCATTTGCCCAATCATTCAGTTGCCCCTCGCTTGGGTGGAATTATTTATTTACTCTCATCCTCCTCTCCTCCCCCCTTGGGTGTATTTATGTATTTAGTCTCCCCCTTCCACGCCTCCGCCGAGTGGCGTCACGTTTCGCCTGGCCTCCTTCCTCTGCCCACAAGCATTTGCCCAATCATTCAATTGCTCCCTCGCTTGGGCGTAATTATTTATTAATGCACATCACAGTTAGATATTGTTTGCCTTCTGGATTCTGTTTCACGTAATGGTCTCTTGGCAACGCACAATATTTAAACCCGCATGCGTAAAAAAAAAATGGCGCGGGCGTGGAGGGGTGAATCACGTGTCAGTATGGCGTCTGTTGATAGGTGTTGATGTTTCTGCTGAATCTAAAATCTGTAATGTTTCTCCATTCGCATGAGTGTTGGGCAGTGCTCATCTTCATCAATGGCTTTAAGACAATCCCTGCAAAGGATGAGCACACTATTGACCTCCCTCTGACTGGTACTGAGTGATGGTGATATATTGTTTCTTGCTGCAGCTCAAAGATAAAGGAGGCTAAACATCCTTAGTATATTCCTAAGACTTGTACACATTTTTCTATATAATTGAACCTTGTTTTACGCGCACATGTGTCGAGGTTGAGGCTGGCATATCTGGCATAGTGTGTCTTGTGTATTGCTCTCAAAGAATTATGGCATGACTCGGGTAATCAAAGTGTCCTATGCTCACAAGAGCATTGGGGGATATTCATCTCTGTTGTGGCCATGGGCCAAAAGTGGAAATTCCTCATTCTCAGGCTTCCCAAAGGATAAACATTGGCGTCTGTACATAAAGCAATAAAAATGTACAGAATTTATTGCCCTTGGAGCAATAATGGGTAGAGTAGATATCTGATTGGGTTGAGCACTGTGATCACAGTGCCGCCTGGCCAAATGCTATAGCAGCGTTTGTGTGCGGCAATGATGTGATGCGACCGTCATTGATGTCCGCAGGGGAGATACTCCTGTTAACCCGCCCCTCTTCATCACGCGCTTGTCCCATCTCCTGCAGCATCTCTCGCACGCAAACGGCAGTCTCCACGTGGATGCCTCCTTCCAGCAGACACTGTGGAACGTGTCTCCTGTGTGCTCTGGGAGTGAGATGGCCCAAGGTATGTTCCCCACGTGTTATCATAGACCCCACGATTAATTCTAGATTTGAAGTTTTCGTGACTGAGAGATCACAATGTCCACGCCAGGAGGTCTCTCGGCTTCAGGTCCAGCGTGATAACCGTCACACCGCGGCAGCCTCTTAATGCCAATGCTCACGGACTCCAAAAACAAGTGCAGGTTTTGCGAGGACACACATCTCTTGCGCTCACCTCGACTCGTGTCCGCCCGCTCCCCTTTGCCCTGGTCTTGGCGGCAGGCTACCTGATTGGAGGCGATGTGCTGAGGTTATTCCACGGCCACGATGAGTGCGTGACGGTGCCTCCGGCCGACCGTGGGGATGAGCACCGACGGTGAGAATGCAACATTCGGCACCCCGGGCGGGGGGGGGGGTGGTGGTTTAACGAAGGTCTGACTCACAGTAGGCCGATTGCGCGCAGTCCTTTTTTTCGCACGCGCAGCGACAGCGGCGGCGGCATCAGCTGCCGTTGGTCACTAAATCGCTGTGACGTTACTATGGCAATTGTGCCAGGCCTGGTGCACTTCAGGGTCTGCGTGGAGCAGCAGAAAAAATCGTCGGCACGAGGTCACTAGACGGACCCAGAAGTTGTGGGGTTAACAGGCCCGAGATGCATCTGTGATCTTCATTACTGCGAAGAGGAAGGTGGTCAGGATATGTGCTTGTTAAACCAACCTCTTGTGAACTGTATGCTTATAATTATAATTCATTGCTTACTAATAGCATGGTTTAGAAGGCTATATTGACGAAATTTGTCCGTGTGTTTAACGCCATTCAACTGCACACAATCATGCACAAGGAGCAGTCAAATGGATTTGAGATTTAAAATGTGCTATTTCAGGCCTGGATTATGCACTCTGTGGGTCCGAATACTATTAAATTTGCATTGACCCAAACAACTACCAAGAATTGCGAACGTGGGCATTGCTCATTCTGTATGAACACTCAAGACTCAGAGAACCAGCCTTAAAGCACTTCTAGAATTCTTAAAGTACATTGTTAATGTTTGACACTCTGAGAGGCAGACTGAATCACCATTAGGATTCTGTGTTGATGCCCAAAGCCCATTTAACCAAGCGAAGTCACCATTAGGAGTCTTACATTCATTATTAATATAAACATATCAAATAACCATTACAGTAATGCACCCTCATGCTTTTTAGGATTCAGTGTTAATACTCAAAGTTCAAAGAGCCAGACAAAGGCACACTTAGAAATGTTAGGTTAATTTAGGAGGGTCTGAGAGTCAGACTTGGGCATTTTTAGCATTCTTTCGGCTCATGGTTAATTCCTGAGGCTTATGCAACCAGACCGAAGGCACCACGAAAACACGTGTTGGCTCTGTGTTAATACCGGAGGCTCAGAGTAAAAGTCACCCTTAGGATTCTTGATGTTCAATGTTAATCCCTCATTATGAAGACAATCATCATAACCTCGGTGTCCGCTTTCGTTTGCACTAATTCTAGCTGCGTGTATTATTGCATCCTCTTCAAGCCTTTTTCGGTGTTGAGATTGTGTGAACTTCCACACCTGCCTGTCTCTTCCTTGAAGGGGAGACTGACAGCATAGGGTTAGAGGGGCAAGAGGACTGTCTACGTGAAAGGTGGCAAGGGGGGGGGGGGGCGGGGGTTGCTGCCTTCTCCGGCCCCGCTTCCATTGCGAGTGACACGGCGTTGCTAAAAGGGACGTTAAACGCCACCGTCACCACGGCTCGCCTCAACTCGCCGCCCCATTTGTGTCACTCGGGCACACTTTTGTCGGACTCGGTGGAGTGGGCATGCAGCCAACACGGCACTGCGTGCACCCATGAATGCTGCAAATTTCTTGACACGTACACACAAATCTCACGAAACATATTGTCATGCGAAATCTATTGTCGGTTACCCATTTGTTCTTGCTCGGGGCGTGATGGCGCACGCTTGTAAAGCGTCGTGTTTGAGGTTGAGCTGGTAGGTAGGTCACGTAGATTTATTTGTGTGCGCCACTCCCAAACTGCCCAGTCGTGTGATGCCTCGCTGACCTCTCGCTGTAGACTGTCGATGTTTATGCAACGTACGCGTACACTTTTTCGCAAGCACTCCATCCCTTTCCCATTCAAAAATACTCTTTAAACAAATTGGGTATACGTTCGTGAAGTCACACATGCTAAGCAAGTTACGGGGTTGTGTTTGGCCCGCATAGCTGTAGCATTGCTTAACTGTCACCACCAAAGTTTACAAGTTTCCGAAGGGTACTGGCTGCATGATGGATCGTTTTTAAAGGGCACACAGTGGCCTACAAACCCGTACTATTTATGATGCAGAGTCGGAAAAGCATATTTAAAACGGATGCATTACATCTCGTTAAGAACACACTTCTATCATACCTGGACCTTCCAAACCTGCAACCTGGACCACCGTCTGAACATACGGACATTGCTCTTTTAGACGGGAGCACGATTTCTATATATACCTGGACTTAACACACAGTTAATCCCTAAGTGTGTGAATGTGTTTACTGCTTACATATTATATGGTGGGTGGTGAGGTCGCTTTTAGAACAATACGCTGCAATATAGGCCACCTGTATTTGATTCCTGACCATGCATAGCATTGGCAGTCGATCTGTGAACTATTAATTATGGAATGTAGGCCATACGGGGGATATTTGTCTTTGTGTTTAGTACATCTGTGTGTATGTGTATTTGTGCATGGGGGATCTTTGTTTTTATTTTATTTAAGTGTGCATGTGTGTTTACTCGTGAGAGGGACGATGATGTGATGTGCAACACGCACATACATAATGCATTGCGTACATAACACACGTGCTCACATAAACACCCACGCTGCAACGTGTATACAACACACATACACTGAATTATATTGGCTTGATACTTTAAAACATTTCTATATTCCTTTGGCAACTTTGGTGACTCGGGCCACTCTTGAAAATGAGACTCATCCTTGTCTCTTGAGTTCTCACCTAATTTAAAAAAAATAAACTTGAAACTTGAAACGTAAACTGGCTTGTGAAATGGGCTGCGCCCTCACTTGGACCAACTCAGCCTAATATTAGCACCTGATGCTCTGTGTGTTCCATTCATATGGGAAACTTATCGACTTTGGTGGTGGTGATGATGATGATTTGACCACACATTTCATACAACAGTGTTTTGCATTTAAAGCACTCACCTAGATTTCTATTGGCCGTACCTATAACAATCAACGAACAAGAAATTACGAGAGCATTACAGTTAACTGCTCCTGGCCACATGCAACTCTCTGTGCGTGACCCAACAATGCAGGCTTTTTCAGCAAATGCTGTGTATCAGTTTTATACGGGTTCATCTGGCACTGCGCGTTACCTGGCACTGTGCACTATCGAAGCGTGTGGTTTGCAGCAGTTTGGAAGGGATCTTGACTTTTTCAGGTTTTTGAGGACAGATTACCACTTGTGAGTTTGAGTGACCTGTTTCTGAGTGGCACATCAAAGCAATGGCTTTGTTTTTTAGTATCCACATTCTCATTTTGACTGCGATTTACATCGGCAGAAACTTTTGCACGTAATCCGCAGCTTTTTCAAAACTCATTTCTGAATGTGAATGTCATTATTGTACTGTACGCCTGTTACAATAGCGCACTGCGCCGCGAATCTGTTGACCCGAGTTTGATTCCCGCTCATAGCTACCATCGGTGGCGAGTGACATCTGAGTCCGTCCTTAGCCTTCCTCCCCATCGCATCTCTCACTGACAATCAGAGTGAAGTATGGTCAAACAACACCCGCCACTGATACCGTGTGAGGAGGGCTTCATCCAGCAGTGAATTAACTCAAAGTTGAAATTAATACTAATAATTATTATTAGCGTTTTATAAAATGTTCTTTGACTTCTCACGGTGTCTTGTAATATTAAATATGAAAGCAATCATAATATAAGTAATCTGTCTAGTGATATTAAATATGGAAGCATTGTAATATAAGGCATCTAAATCTCGTTTTAAAGCTTTTGTGACTGCAGGGATTCATATTCTTGGTTCTTTCGGTAAAGTCACGTAGAAGGGAAATAATACAATTATAAAAATAAAACAATAAAATTCTCACGACGTTTCGATTGCAACACAAGCAATCATCATCACCATCACCTAATGATGATCACCTGATGATGATCGCTCGTGTTGCAATCGAAACGTCGTGAGAATTTTATGTTTTATTTTTATAATTGTATTATTTCCCTTCTACGTGACTTTACCGAAAGAACCAAGAATATACATCTAAATCTCAGTCTCGTTTTTTATGGTGAATCGTACCAACTTAATGTTGCATGGGGGGGGGGGGAAAGCTCGCGCTGCAGATTAGGGAAAGCGCTAAACTTTCCTGCACGATATCTGACCTGTAAGCTATGACCCTTGTTTGGCTTTGACGGGTACTGCTCCTAGCGAGTAGAACGTGCCTTCATTAGCCCCCACTCTGACCACTGCCACCTACGAGGGTTCAGCGAAGCTTAATACAGTGCTTGACAAAACCCCATAATTTTGGCTTTGTCAGCCAGGAAGCCGGAGCTAAATTTAAAGGAGAATATTTTGACTTGACTGTATTTGCACTGCTGAGCTGAAGTAATTGGAATGACGACCTTTTAACCCGACGGCTCGCACTGCCTGGGGCCGACTTGACACACTTTCACCGCCGCTGGGCTTAGCACCCCCGAATAATTAGGCTTCCCAATGCCGTACATTGCGACGCAATGCAGAGCCCGATGCTTCGTCACAATGCAGCACAAAGTACAGTACTGTACAGCGATGCCCTATGAAAGATTACCCTCAGAACCGTGCTATACATTTGAGTGATCGATCGAAGTCTCTGCGTAACCTCGGTGCACACCAATTGAGGAGAAACATTTTCCTGTCGAGAAAACATTACACATTGTGATGCAATGGAATGCAAGTGGTTTCTCTGCTCCACAAAAGGGTGAATCTGGAACAGTAATTTGGTTCATTGCCACCATGGTTCCTCCAGTGCAAACCCTCCTATAAGAAACACGCACACGTTGGCCCAAGCATTGACATTGCTGATGCTTGTGGATTATGTTTTAATTTGCTTATAAACTAATTTTTACATTAGTGAGCTCCTTATTTATTCCCTTAAACAACATTTTTCTTTTTTTTAAGTGTCAAATGCGGAACAAGAACAAACACATGTGTAATGGTTGCTCATTTCCATTGCAGGGCACGAGGCTGTGGCACAAATTTGACTTTCACTCTAAAAATTTCCACATTCCTATCACTGGGACCAAAGTAGGATCGTAGGATTATAGTCCGACCTGTGAGGAACGATGGGCTATAGCCGACTCCCGGTTGGGATTTGAACTCGTGCATCTGATGAGGAGGGTCAACAGCAGATAGCTTCGCCGAGTTTCCAGACACTTTGTGTCAGAGGTTCATGCTGGATGTGATTGCTCAATTCTCGAGGAATGGCTCGTTGTGTCAGAGGAATCTGGAGCACCTATAGAAAACCCTCCCATCTGAGAGGGAACGGTGGTGCAAAATCGACGCAGATAGATCAAAAACATATTTGCTCCATTGGAACCTCATTTGCCAGTAAAAAACATGATAATTGGCGCCTTTTGGCGTCATCTGATCCAACCTATGTGAGACTAGGCTCTAAGGAAAGATGTCTCGGGTGTGGACCAATCAACTTCAAGGAGAGTGCATACATTATCAGAGTTATGTTTTTTGTTTGCATTATGACTGCAGGTATTGTGGTCTAAGCAAACATGACTACTTGTAAAAAAGGTGTCAGTTTTGTTGCCAGATAGAAGGGTAAAAAACCAATTATAACATATTTGCTGTACTACCTCATACAGGTCTGTTGGTAGTCCTGCCGGTTGGTGGATCGCAAACAAAATGAATTGTGCACAATCCTCCGGGCCTCCTGACCACAGTTCTGGGTTACAGCTACGTGCCACGCGCACCCAGCACAACAAACACACACACACATACATAAATACACAATTCTTAAGAGAGCTGGCTCGATCAAATGGCACGTGACCCATCCGGAGGGTAAAAGCGAAAGTCACCCTTGGCTGTGAGCTTCATTGATTTTTGCCCGGCATGACAAACGAGGTGGACGGCCGGGGGAGAGAGAGAGAGAGCTGTGGCGCGTCCGTAATGCGGCGCTGCATCAGAAACTTCACCCCCTGGGCGGTGCGCTCAGCGATGTGGCACTCTGTGCGCGCCGTACGGGGATGACCGCCCCCCCTTCCCCCCCGTGTTGTCATTCCCGGTGCGAGAGGGCGGCAGAGGAAACAATCTGCGGGTGGCACGGCGTTTGTTCTGCGGTTGCGGTTTGTGGGGAGCTGAGTCGCGTGGCGAATGAAGAGATAGCTGTGACTGGTGAATGCATGCGCGCAGAGAAGGCAGGTGGCAAACGTGCCGTGCGGTGTGCCTCCGATTATCGTGGTTGGTTACATACGGTGTGAAAGAAGTTCAATGTTTGCAGAATTCTAGATTTGAAGCTTTCGTGACTGCAAGAATTCATACTCTTAGTTCTTTCGGTAAAGTCACGTAGGTAAAAAATGAAATTAAAATTAATAAAAATAAAATAAAAATCACGACGTTTCGGAGGCAACACAAGTCTCCGTCATCAGGTGGGACCGTCACAGCCAGATTTGTTGTGTTGCCTCCGAAACGTCGTGATTTTTTTTTTTTCATTTTTTACCTACGTGACTTTACCGAAAGAACTAAGAGTATGTTTGCAGAATGTTGGACGCCGCTGTTGATTTTTTTTCTCGCTCAAAGTACAGTATAGCTTTCGAGGCAAATGAATAAATTAGAGACGCTGTAACTAGCCCCATAGCCGTAAGTATCTGAGAGAAGGCATTATAATGTACAGCCCTTTATCAATCTGCTGCAGGATGATGGCCCTCCCCCACACCGTGTCCACCATGTTTGTTGATTGACCATACTTCACCACACTGGTCAGTGCCGGTTGGTGAAGTGGATGCCGGAAGACAAGCTCAGAAGTCAGAAGCATTGAGGTTGTTCTTTGAAGACATCTCACTGCACGCACATAGACCCATTATAACGATTAGTCAGGTCCTTCGTTGCTTTATTTATATTGTTTTTTTATGTTGCTCGCGCTAAATAATTGTCGGCAGAGTAGGCTGCGGGCTTGGGAGTCTTTGGAAGAGTGCCATGTTTTTAAAATATACACTCAAAGCATGACCACAGATCTTCCCAGTGACATCTACGGTTGCATATGCTAGACATTCCGCTAAAGAATCCAGTTTTACATTTCAGAATAGCAGCAAAGGTTACGTGTCTGCCCCCATTCCCCATCGCATGTCTGCAAGTATTAGGCGCATGTCTCTGCTTCGTGTTTTTGCAGATCTATGAAACGCATCGCACCTGGTGTGCGAAAATTACAATAACGTCTGGCAATAAATGTGACCCACATTAACCCTTACGAATTCTGTGCATCTCGCTTACATGCCTGGGAGGGCTGGTGCCATAATTATTTATTGGCACTGTGTTTATCCTGTGGGGGTTCAGTTAAAATATCGTGAGGCTAAATGAATGTTGCGCTGCTGCATAAAGTAGAGCATTTACAGCGTTGAGTTTGGCAAGAGTGCAGCGGTTGATGGGCTGGAGGTGGCATCCTCATTTGCTCCGCATGCTAATTGCTTAAGTTTAATTTTCGATTTAAAGCTTTTGTGACTGCAGGGATTCATCTTCTTGATTCTTTCGGTAAAGTCACGTAGAATGGAAATAATAAAATAATAAAAAGAAAACATAATTCTCACGACGTTTCGGCCACAACGCAAGCAGCCGTCCTCAGGTGGAGAACAGGTCTGTCGAGAAGACAGTCTGAAGACATCTCACTGCACGCACACAGACTCTGTCTTCTCGACAGACCTGTTCTCCACCTGAGGACGGCTGTTTGCGTTGTGGCCGAAACGTCGTGAGAATTATTTGATAAAGTTTTATTTTTATTATTTTATTATTTCCATTCTACGTGACTTTACCGAAAGAACCAAGAAGATGCTTAAGTTTAGTTTTGGTGAACATCTATTTGTTGTTTTGCTTTGGCTGCGTAGTGGGCCAAGGAGCTGATACGAGCCGGAGTGCTGTTGTTAAATTAAATGCTTTTGTTGTTTCGCTTTGATATGAAAATGTGATTGGCATTTTAGCGATAATAACCTTGCCCTGTGGCTATAACAGCAAAGCAAAGTGTCTTCATGCTCAAATAAGAAATCGGCTGGCTCTGAGCCAACATGGATGAACATTGCCCACTACTGATTTGAACGTGGGGATCAATGACTATTTTGTTCCACGTGACCCGTTGGCAATTCTTATCTATCCATCTTTGCCTCGGCTTGGCCTGAACGACTGCACAGAAGTGGGGGGGGGGAAGAAAGGGGAGCGGGCACCCCACGCCACTCCGTGGCCACCTCGGCCCCTCCGTTCAGTAACCCCGCTCATGTGACCTCGCACTTCTCCGCATGCGATCGAGCGGCCACAGGCAACGCACGCGTCTTTCTTTTCGCTATTCATCGGCATCCTTTAGCCAGTGACCAGTTCGGGCATAGGGTGAAGAAAGGGCCCGTTTCTGTTGACTCTACACAGAATACGGAGCAGTTCCACATTCGGGAATGGTCTTTGAGTGACAAGGCCGCATAACTGCAACATGCTTTCAAATGGCTCTCACCACGAGCACACGATTGCCCTCTCACACTGTACGTAGATGGTTTGGCATATATCTTGTACTATTTATATGTTTATAGACGTAGCTAACCCTGTTGAACTAGACCGCATTCAGTGTAAATCCACATTCTTTCGAATGTGCAGTCATTGGAGGATGTTCTAAGACGATCAATCTGCTACGGATGAGAAACCCAGGATCTCAGCTGCCCGTGGCTCCATCACTCTGGCTGTGGGCTAACATTTGTGGGTTTGTATTTGGGGTCGTTCGTGGGTTCCTGTTAAGGTTTGTGTTGAGGCGCATATTGAGCTTGTGGGTTTGTCTTGCAGCTGCACATACAGTATTGCCATCTGTGCGGCTGCGTGATCAGTGAAAATTAGTAAAATCGTCATAGGAAACGTGGTGTCTCTGACATTCAAGTGAACGCCACTCGTGTACTTGTTAGACAGTCACATGTATGCGCAGTATTAATATAATGCACTTATAAAGGGCTGCACCCGAGCTACTTCACTCTTGGTATTGCACGGAGAGACAGAAGGAGTAACAAATGTATCGGAGAACAAACGCAAATCGGACAGAACGTGTTGACTATTATGAAATGTAAGTGGGCTCGGTCAAGTCTTAACTAAACTGGTTTTATTTTAGAAGCGACCTCGCTCAACAAAGTGGCTTATCACGTGGAAATTTATAGCAGGCAAGCAATCTGAACGCATGCCTATAAGTGTGGAGGGAAAACCCGGAGGACCCGGAGAAAAATCCACGTAACCATGGGGAGAATATGCAAATTCCAGATGTACAGTCGTGGGGGTCAGGACCGAATCCATGACCTCCTGCATATCAGGCGAGAGAGACAACATCTCGCTACCACGGCGCCCCGAGAGGGGATTACGTCACTAGAAGGGATAATGGCCAGTGGTCATGACTAACCACAGATTGGCAAAGGAAGGAATGCTCCAGAGAAAGGGAGTTCACTGCGGAGATGGAGCAATGACATTAGCTTGTGTGCAGGGACTAGATGAATTGTTGAGAGATGGTGATGGCTTCAAGAGCCCTTCATCCAGTTGTGGATAGATCATGGCTGATGATGCCTTCACTGCAGAGCACCTCTTATGAACACAGTTAGCTATGTACGGTGCTAAAGAAGTTCAACATGCATACAGAGCAGTTTGGTGACTCCCCTGAAAATCACAACTGACAATATAAACTGATTTAAATAACTATTAACGCTCCTGTTGGACAGCCTAGGACACACAAGCTCAGTAAGCAACTGCTCAATAACACCCATTTGTCTTTAGGTTATCTTACTTAAAAAAAAAAATCAGCCACCTGTTCCATGTTGCTCTCGTTGGGGACACGTATGAAGGTTGAGGTGACCTGCAGGATGCCCTTTTGTTGCTACAGAGCCTGATTTTTATATTGTTGGAAATTCAACTTCCTCTGCGACCCGAGTCGGTCGCTTTGACAGCAGCAGAGCGCATGGCCGCTCGTACTACTCTTTGCCCCACGCCGGTGACGTTAACGTCAAATATTAATGCGCAGGTGTCTCATCTGCTTTGAGTGGCACAAATAGGTACGGGCGAGGGGGAGAGGGAGGCGATGGGCGAGAATAATCTTCCGCAGCGTGAAGTGCGGCCCGCATTTAATAATGGGCTTCGATATCCGTGACAGTAATCTCACTTTCCGTGCGTCACACCGCGTGGGACATTTGCTCACGTGACTGGGATCCGATGCGCAAGAAGGGCGGAACGCTGTATTGCCCCTCGCCGTCCTCGCGTGGGGATGCTACCGCAATGTTGGCGAGACGCATTTGACCATTGGACGGCCTTTGTGCTCGGGGCAGAAAGGGCCGGCGCTCTCTTGTTGCTGTGCGCGAGAGGACTTAAAGAGAGTGATGAGTGGAGCTCGAGGAAGAACCACATGTCCTTGGAGCGGTGGAGAACTATTTTTTATGGATGTACCAGTGAGAGGCAGAGTGGGGGCATAAGGCAGGGAGTGGGGGGAAGGGAGTGCGCTGGTGTTGAGATTAGGCATCTCCAAATCTGCATGGCTCAGCTGAACATGATAGTTCAACATCGCACGCATGCAGCCAAATGTACATTGCAGAGCTTCACATGCAGTGTGTGCAACTTGATTATAAAATGAGAAAAGAGCAATAACCTGCAGATGGTGACGATAAATCACCATCCACTTACTTCATGTGCATGCTGCTGAAAGTTTACCGTGTGTACAATCTATGGAGAGACCTGCTCTTTTAATTTAATTCCGATGTGTCCATACCACAAAAGTAATTAGAATGAATAATACTAATAACTTTTAAAATGTTCAAATTTTTAAATAAAAAAGCCTTAAAATTGATAAATAATTGTAAACATAAATTATCATAATTCGCCATGATCTATCCTCTGCAGGATCATTGCCGACCCAAGCCATCATTAGACCTCCTTTGCCAGTACCAAAATATAATAAAAGGTGGTTTCCCCTTTTTTCTGCCAACAAAACTGAAACCTTTGTACGAGGATTCATGTCTGCATTAACCACAATACTTGCAGTCAAAATGCAAACAAAACACACTATGATAATATAAGCTTAATTTTAGATAATATAAGCATTGTCCTTGAAACTGATTGGTCCACACCAAGGGACGGCTTTCTTTTGAGCCTCGACCCAATTGGTGCTCGACCAGAGGACGCCAAAAGGGGTACAGCTCAAAGACAATGCCCTATCAAAGTAATGAGGGCTCGGGGTGAGCATCTACATCATTAGACCTCCTTTGCCAGTACCAAGCCATCTCCATCCATTGCAGTTGTACAATGCAAAGATCCACCGAGCTCCAGCACACGATGTGAACTCGTCTCTACATCTGCACAGTTGCGCTATCTGGTGTCTTACCTTCTTAATATTCCCAGCTCAGTTATTCGCCTTGAACACAACCATCATCCCTTCTAGTAACGTGTTCTGTACAAGCCCATGTCATTATTTTTTGCTCGTAATAACGATTGCAGTTTGTAAGGCGCATTTCATCCATCGATCCCAATGCACCACCAGGGCGAATGGGGCACAACTAGGGCGTGAAGGCCAATTTAGAGAGGTGAGTTTTCATACTCTCGTGACTCTGATTGCCCTGTTTACCAAAGGCAAAGCGTCCCATAGGCTGGGAGCTGCACTAGAAGATGGCAATCCAACGATCTCAAACTCAGGGACCTCGTTGGAGAATATAAAGGGAGCAGTTCCTGCAAATATTGTGGGGCCAAGCCATAAAAAGCCTTGTAGCTCAGCAGCAGGATCATACGGCCCACTGGAAGCTTGGCTGGTAGCCAGGGTCGTGGACAAGAGGACAGGTGTGAGATGTGCTTGCGCAATGGTTTCGGCGTAAGTACTCTAGCAGCTGCATTCTGAACGAGCTGAAGTGAAGCCAGCACCTCACTTGGAATCCCGTAATGGTGTTGCGCTGCAGTAATTGAGTCGGGAGAACGCACAAAAAGCACGGGCCAGCGTCTCTAAGTCAATAGGCAGCAGGATAAAGGGGCGCAGCCTGGCAATGTTTCTTAGTTGGAAGAACGGAGTTCTAACACCAACGATACATGCGCCTCAAGGACTGGTCGAATCAAACACCAAGATTTCTAACCTCCAATGTTGGGCAGACATTGTGACCATCTATCAATAAATGTGGCGAACTGGTTTTAGATAACTGCAGAGGGGAGCCAATGAATATGGTCTCAGTGTTGTCGGCATTTAGTAAAACAAACATGTGCTGTTTGAATAACTTTGGCCAGAGTGTGTCTCACACTCTGCCATGTATCTTTGACTGTAGCAATAATATTATTATCTTGTTACTTTCTTCACGTAACCTCAGTGTAGCTGGTCCATTTGCGTAATTTTTTATATTCCACATTTGTATTTGATCTTGATTGCGAGGGATTGATGACTGCACCAATTTCCGCCAAGTCACATTCCTCATCGTACACCATTGAGGTGAAGCATAATCGTTTTTTTAATGTTTATTAGACTTTTCCAGAATCCGATTGAAAAGTTGTATGTGGCCGATGGTAGAGAAACCTTTCCTAAACCCTGGTTTGTTCATGTGCTTGGTTGGCCTCTAAATATTCCATAATTGTGTTCCCAGTTACCTTTGTAAACAATTTTTATTTTTTATTCTTGTAGTTCATCATCCTCTTTGAATAGAATAATGATTGAGGCATCATTCTACGAGTGAGGTTCATTTCTGTGTAAGCATTTACTAAATTGGTCGCCTGAATAATGTGTGCAAACAAGTGGTTCTATTTCTTCGCTAATGTCCACTGTGATACCATCTACTCTTTGAGCTTTTCCTCTTTTTATACTGTGCATCCCAGGTGGGCTTTAAAATGAGGTCAAATGATCGGCCATTCACAAACGTTAGTTGTTAAGGAGAGATCTAGAAAATAACACATTGTGGAGAGAGAATCTTTTAAAAAATATCCCAGGAATAAAACCGTTGTGCAGATGATGAAGAAGAGGAATAAGATCCAGGGATGTCACCAGAAGACACAAAAACTGCCCTTTGCAAAAGAAACATAAAATAACGTTAAAGTGCAAATTCGTTATTTGACATAAAAAATTTTGAAAAACGCAGTTAAGCGAAAACAAACCAGAATGCGATTTGGATAACATCGCATTCAAGAACGCAGCCTTAGGATCCTTTGGTGGCAGTCGCTCGAGGCTTGAGTATCGCGCGGTTTTTCAGATAAATTAGGAATCCTTTTACAAGGGCCGTCTATTTGCTGATAGCGGAAGTCACGGACGTCGGTCCCCAGGGAGGAATGTAGCAATTACCTCGTCGCGATATAACACGGGGGACCCGCGTTGAGGACATCGTGGTGTGCTGGCAGCCCCTTGGATTGAAGGTGCCCCGATTGTAAAACTCGCACGTCGCCAGCGCTCGACTTGCCGCGATGTCATTTTTCACGACACCAGGTGTGACGATTGTGAGTTTCCCGTGACATTGTGATTGCGGATTTGTGTTGCGTCGTTTTTTGTTGTTGTGCTCTGCTGTGCTTCCAGTCCGAATGGAGGTTATTTAACAGTTCTTCAACTGCGGTTCACTGAGCACGAGTCTTCTAATCATTGCCACGTTTCAATCTATACCACTTATAACACATTAATTGATTACAATTCATTACAATTAGTTAAATGAACTATGAAATGATGATGTCAAATTGCCATGGCATTTTTTTGAAAACCACAAATTGCATTGGTAATATGGATTTATCCAAAACATTGATGATAGAAATATTGACTTAAAGCTTTCGTGACTGCAGGAATTCATACGCTTTGGGTCTTTCGGTAAAGTCCCAAAGAGTATTGATGATAGAGTTTGTTGTTTCATAAATAGACACAATAACGGTCCACTCTTGTTAAAAAAAATTACGTGTTATATAATATAAATATATCATGTATTTGTCGAAAAAAATAATCACTTGAGTCTCAAGTCCCCTTTAGATGAGGATCTTGCTTTGTGATGTTGGTCCATTTCCTCTGGAAACTCACACAGTTTTGGAATTAACACTAACAAAAAAATCCACAACAGCCTACATCCAGTTGCGCTCACGACAGAGACATCCTTCACAAATGTGTGCTGTAGGTCCGCATGCACAGTGCTGGCTTGCTTGCTTCGCTTGCTGCCACCCGTCAGTGACACCGCGACGTTAGGGGATCAAAGGCAAGGTGGAGTGGGCCTTGCAGGGGTGGCATGAGGTTCTGTGGGAAGAGGGGGAGGAGGAGGGGGAGCGGGCGCGAGCATCGGGTGGAATCCTCAGCATCATGTGACCGCCGCGCGGTGATTGCCCCTTGGCTGGTTTGGTTGCGACCCTTTTCTGTCATTAGGGGCTTACCAGTGAGCTGGGAGATTGCTGGGACAGCCGCTCCAAAAAAATCTGAAAAAATAGCCACCCCCCATGTATCAGTTTCAAATAACAAATCGGGCTGCAGGCGCACTAATAACGTACAGAGGGCGTGACTGCAGACACGGAGGCTCACACTAAAGGAAGCCCCCACGTTGCTGTCATCAGAGATTAATGACCCGGCGAGTTGGATTCTGACTTAATTAACATAGCTGAGATAGGACGTTAGCGTTAACGGCGTGACGGGTGCCTTGGTTTATATGTATTAAAAAAATGGTCTCAGGCCTCCGATAAGTTTTCACGAACGCCATCCTTTGCATGGGCTGCACTGGGACGATGTGGGCAAACATTGGAGCCCCACGTCTGGGCCAGGGGAATATCTGATCCGCGCCACACGAAGCTGCCGATGCACCGAGCGCTGTCATCGGCAGCTCGCTGGGTGCGTCTCTGACGGGCTCGCCTGTTTTTAGCTGAATGAGCCCCGCCAGCCGATGGTGATCTGAGATACGTACCGAAGGGGCACTGAAATAGATCATGGAAATAGGCTTGGGGCTTGAGCACTACTTGGCGAGAGTTTGCGCTTCCTATTCAGAAGGCCTACGTGTGCAATCACACCTATCCCTGTGTGGTTGATAAAATGGGGATAATTTTGTGGGAAGTTAGCAGTGGTTGTCCTTACAAGAGACTCTCCTTTGAACAGGGAGACTTCGGAAGTTTAAGCGATGGAATATTTGACAAGCTCGGTAGTCATGACACGTGTAGCGCTGCCTGGACAATCTGCGAGGACCTCTTGAGGACCACCCAAGAGGACCTCTTGGCCACCTAACCACTGCCCGTTGTTGTGTGCATTCACTGCTTGCCACGTGCCACAACACGAGGCACACATGAGTGAGTCAGAGTGTGCACCACTCACACCTGGCAACTGGTGGTTATCCCCCTCTGCTCTCATGAGTCACATGCCCTTCTTTGCTCTGGAGGTGAGCTAGCTGAATGACAGCTGCTTGTAAAGATGCCAGTTTGTCACATGCCAGGAATGTCATTCTCTGGGGGGGGGTGGGAGAGGGTGGTGCACTGAGGCATTTATGTCGGAGGTGGAATGGCTGGGCGATGAGAACGAGCAGAAGGCAATGGGTGAGAGATTTGGAGAAGATGAGCGGGCGATAAGGAGTGGGACGGGTGGTTGATGAGGAAGGACATGAGTGAGAGGTAGTATGTACGTATGTTGAACTTCTTTCACATCGTACACAGCCAACCGTGATCTTTGGAGGTAGGGATATCATAGGTGGATGAATTGGAGTTGCTGGGTGGGAGACTGTGAAATGGAAGGGGCAGGAAATGAGAAACCGATGAGCGGGTCACTCGGGAGTGGACGGGCGGCAATCTGTGCGAGGATGGGTGTGGGAGACAGGCTCAGGGACGACCCCAGCAGTTGTGCCTCGGAGCCGCGCCAGCAGCTGGCATTGCGACCACACACGCAACCCCCATTGCTCGCCCACCAGCGAGGCATGGGTCTGGCCAGCAGAAGACCCCACTTGGCCTTTGCCGCTGTTTATAGATGGCGCTCTGCACTCGTCACGAACGCAGGCTGGCCAAGCGGGGTGGGGCTGGCACGGGAGGCTGGCGCCACGGTTTCTGTCGCTGCATTTAATTTATAATCCCCTTTTAATTTTTTTTTTGGACTGAAGAAGCTTGTAAACACTTTGCTCTTGTTTAGCAGGTATTAATTAAAAGCGATGGAAATGTTTTTATTAAGTGGCTGTCCCTTTAGGTTTCATCTGGTAACGCTGGAGGATTTTGCATCATTAATGTTTTGTGTATGGGATTGTCAGTTACTGGCACACTGTTGTGTTTGATGTAATTTTGCAGTAAGAACTATGTAAGTAAGCTGGGCGGTTGTGGCTTTGCACACCTGTAATTTAGCACTGGAGGCAGTGAGGGTCGGTGGATTGCACAAATGCTGTGAAACTGCCTTCCCAATGGACATCGAGGTGTCATAGCCTGGCTCGTCAGATGAAGGCAGTACAGTAAGTAAACAAATCACCATATGTTTCCATCTGTACGGGAATAGAGAGTGTGCTCTGGTTTCCTCCGACTTGTAGAAACAAATCATGAATTGGCTAAAAACATCGTAAAAATAAAAACCCAATGCAGGACCCTGCTGAAAATGTGTCCTGCGACTCAGTGTGGCTCTCATAGCTAAATAAGTAAATGATTCTTATGATTGACAGATGGTAGTATATAGTTCATAACCATAAATCATTGTCTTATGTATTATATAGTTCCACGTCGAACTAAGATCCATATTTAGGAGAGAAGCTCCTTCGCTATGAACATCTGGAGTTTCACTGCCATCGGTTGAAGCAAGCCTGACCCTGCTCATGGAACCACTGGCTGTAGAAACTGGTCCTCAGTGTGCTTGTAGGCAAACCAAATTTGCTGAAATTCGAAGTTTGTGAGTTAAAGTCTTGGTCATGGGTCGACACAGACCATCATTGTTCTTCCAAGGTCAGTATAATGAATACATATTTTTCTGAAGTGGTTCTCCAACGGCGAGACTTGCCCCTACCATAGAAATGTGGCATTTCCGCACATAACTTGCAGTTACCAACAGGTGAGTGCCAACCAATGTGCGCATGAAGACACTTTTGCACGTCTTAAATATTGCAAAATGCTGTGACTTTATTGCTTTCGTGATGATTAAGCTGTGCTTTGCATAATTGCAACATTTTTTTATTAGGCCCCACGTTTGAGCAATTAGCCACACTGCAGGCTGTGGCGCCCGTTTTAACTGCTGTTTGATAAACGGTGTTGTAAGCGCAATTTAATTTTAACGAAATGTTGTACGCGGGGGTGGGGGTGTAACTGCGTCCTGAAAATGCCCCCCAAAAACCTTGGCTGATTGTGAGTCAGAAACGCCGCCCTCCCTCGTCAGCTGCAAATGTCTTGGGGGGTTCAAGAAAAAACAAAGACCATTTAAGGGTTAGGAGTGAATCGTCATTCAAAATATTCCTGTCATGCGGGTCATGTAACCATGATCAAAGGGGCTACAGCCTAAGAATAATAATAACAACACAAATGAATCGGTGCCTCTCAGCTCAAATAAGCAGTGTCATCACTCATCAACCATCGGAGGTCGCGAGCCAGTGGTTGAGAATTTTATATTCCTGCGGCCAGAGCCAGCGTTTCCGTAGCATAACCATATTCATGTGACCGGAGCCAGCGTTTCCGTAGGATAACCAACTGTTGATCATGAAGGGATGATTAAACCTGAGTAGTAACTTAGGAAAAATATATATATTTGTTTAAATAAAGAGCCTCTCACACATACTCACTGGATTAAAAAAATAAGCACATTGCTCATTGAATTGACATCAGAGTGATAATAACACTGTGAGGGAAATCCCAGAGAAGTCACAGTCAATCTGTTCGTCAAGTGATCCTAACCACATCACCACCTGTCCATATTCAGTAGTCTGGAATGCGAATAATTGTGAGACCTATCCAAATGTATTGTACGTTTAGGGATGTTTTTATTTTATTTTAATAGCAGTCGCGTACAGTTTGTGACCGTGCTAACGTGCAAGTCAAAAGCTTGTCATCTGTTTGTCAATTATTGTCTACAATTGGTGATTTTAAAAAATCTTGCAGCGGAAGATTTTTTTAAATTCCCTCCACATTTAGAAACATGCGTTGAGATTATTTAGATTATTTAGCTGCTATAAATGTCCAAACGATAAGCCCCTTTATTGAGCTATCATTCGTGGCCAGGTCGCTTCTGACAAATAAGTTAATACCTCAGTGGGCTTTGCCTCGTAGGATGGGGATGGTTAAGTTTCATTTGTATGCGTTTAGATGATTAGTTTAACGTTCTTGTACTTTGCACCGCAGTCGTCTTTTTGTGGTGTTTGTTGTTGCGACGTTCTGACCCCGTGACCCTACTGGACATCTGTGAAATAGAGCTTCATAGCTCATCGGATTCCTCCTGCAGTACAAATAAGTACTCTGATTCCGATCAATGTTCTCAAACACCTCCCTGGCGGTCAACCGTTCAACTCCTGGCCACGACGGTCGCCGGCTGGAGCGAGCGACGGATAACCGCGGACAAACCATGAACGTTGCGTCCGGTGACGAATGTGAAGCTGCGGGGGGGTCGCGCAGCGAGTTGTGAGGGCATCGCCGCCTCTGGAAGCGGCGGTGTCGCGTTGCCCTGTACAGTATCGAGTTGTAAAACACGCGCTCGTGCCGCCGCTGACATTTGCGGGCCCCGCTTTTCGCGTGCGCCCTGAAACGCGCGTCAAGGCGTAGCGCCACTGAAACTTTTACGAGTCCATCGCGTTTGCGCCTGGAGGGGCTTATTTGCGTGCCCGGTGTGTCCGTGTGTGTGCATGCGCGTGCGTGTTGCTTTTTGCGTTTTGGGGGGTTGGCAGAGGTGGTGCATCGGCCAGTCATCTCGGAAAGTCGACCCGTGGCACCTGCGTCCGTCCCGTGACCTCCTGCCAGCGGGCGTTCGACACTTCAAGTGGTCTTAACGTGCACATAGCCTGGCACGAGTGCCGTGGAGACGTCATCGCCACTCAGTGGCGAATGGCGGTTGTTGTTGTTGATGGGGAGTGGTGGGGCCCAAGTGGTTTGCGCACTTGGGCTCACGGGAACCCTGCGAGATTAAGTTTGATTCCTTCCAGGTTGGAGGCAAGTGATATTCCGAACCGCTTCCGGGCCTCCACCTGTCTCAGCTTGGATAAGTGCCTGGTGTGGTTAGTAAACGTCAACACTGGGCAGATAAAGGTCGCCCAAGCGTGGTGTTGACAACACCACCCCCTTCATGCGATGCGATGACCTTAATAGGTGCTCACAGCACTTGCCCCAACAGTCCGTTAGGGCTATTCGGGGGATCTTTATCTTTGTGTGGTTGAGAACAACGGTACGCGTACTACAATGATTCATGCACATCATGTATGATCGTGGCAACCTCGGTTTGGTTCCTGAATGAGACATCACAGCACCCAACTGGTGGCATATTCATTATCGCGTGTGAAGATCAAGACTGATGATGCAAAGGATGTCGGACACAATCCTGGCAACAGCACCTTATTAGCAGCCACGGTAACCTTAATGGCCACTTCCTAAAAAGCGCATGGCTTAAAGGCAGATTGGCTTTGCATTTTCACATGGTGGAAAGTGGTATAATATTGATTATCTCACAAAACTGTGATCCCAACAAGATGTAGTTCCTGTTGATCCACACCACCCGTGGATTCATTGGTTTCGGAACCTTGCATGGGCATCCTGTAAGGTCAACTCAGCCTCATATGAATGGCTGGTGCTGGAATGTGCTTAACAATAAGCATTGTAAGACATGCCATACTGCCCTTAATGGATGCTGACATACAACATTTTTCCTATCCTTCTAGAGCAGTGGCTCTCAACTTTCTTGGTATGGCCCCCACCACTGCCCCCCCCATCCCCTGCGCCGGCCCTCCGCCTTCCATGGGAAGAAACCAAAATACAGAACACATGATATACAGAGAGATCACACATACCCAGCTCGAGTTTTCACAGTGTTAGGCATTTGTTTAACATTGTGTATTAGTGTTCTGTCGATCCGATGCGGCGCTGATGTTCCCTGCACGAAATCTGTCCCGCAGCCCGTGCATGGATACCATTGGTCCAGAGTGCATGCTGAAATGGGTTAAATGGGGGATGTCGTGTGTGCGCGTGCGCGTGCGTGTGGGGTGTGCAGTTCGGTGCATTACGAAGGCGGGGCTGTGTGCAGCCATGCCCGCTCTTTGTGGAGACTGGAGACCCTCCGAGTCAGGTAAACTCCTCATGCACACAGGCCACACTTCGTCCGACCGAGACCGACGATGAAACGTTGCGTCACGGCTGAAATGGGACGAATCCATCGGAGCCGGATCAAAGCCGAATTTACGGCTGAGCTTCGCAATCCAAAATCGAATGTGACCGATTATGAATGCTTATTGCTTGGGTTTAAAAAGCACAAAAATAAATCAGCCTGAAATGAAGTCCTCACAATACTGCCCACAGCGAGTCCCCAATATCTGACGGCTCATTTGCATTTTCGTCAACCTCAGGGCATGGGTCTCTGTATGACTGAGACAGAGTGCGCCAGTTAACAATCACACCATGGCAACTCCAACTCTCGTCATCATCAGCCATTAACTATCCACTCCTGGATGAATACTTCCCTAAGCAGTCGCCATCTTTCAAGGTCTCCCGATGTAACAGTCGGTCTAGCTCCTGCACGCGCGCTGACCTCATGACCCCATCTTCACGGTGGACGTCCCCCCCCCAAGCTCACCCTCCTTTGTCTTTTTACGTCTCAATCGCCAGCCGTCATCCCTGCCAATGGGCTAATTCCACCAACGGACAGGATTTCAATTCGTAGCCTTTTGATTGAGAGCTGCTATCAGTCAAAGAGTCAACGAAAATGTCAATAACGTGTTTTTTTAGCAGCATAATATTCTCCGATTCCATGTGTTGCTCGTTTTGTCTCTCTGTGTACATTCCCAGCGTGCACCTCGCTTTCTCTGCTTCTTTGCACACTTTTCATTCTTAATTTAATTTGTCCGTTGTTGATGTCTCTGATCGATATGTAAGGTATATAAAAATCTTCATGAGGCATATTGCTATTAACTAAGTTCAGTTTTTCAAAAGCACTCTGACCAGCTTTTGTCCGCCTTCTCATTTCCACGTCTTGGTCCGTGTCCCCCTCCGGTTGTGTCCCTCGGGCAAATGTCTCCAGTTGTTCGTGAAATTTTCGTACAATTTGTTTGGTTTGCTCATATATAGATATCGTAAGCACAACTTTGTCGCCTTCTTTATTAACGTCTTCTTAAATTTCCTGAAGTTCATCTTCTTTCAGCGGTATAATAACTATCTGTAATCATAGCCAAAATCCTAATCCTAAGCCTACTTATAATATGAACTTTACCACTAATGCCAACCATACCTCTAATCCTTGCCCGAATTCTTAACATACCATTATTTAACTCTAACCCAGGTAGTAACAATAATATATTCATAACCTTGGCCTTAACGTTAAACCTATAACTTAAGATAACCCCAAAATTGCCCCGTCCTCATTGCAACATACCACTCACCAGCCCATTTACACACTCACCCACCCACTTAACCACCCACTAACCCACTCACACACTTCCGCACGCACACACAAACCCACACAAGCACACACATACGCACGCACCCACACATGTGTAAAGGAGTAGTGAGTGACGTCGCGGGGAGTGACGTCGGGGGGAGACCCTGGGGGACGGTGACGTCATGTCCCAGGGGGGTATTCAGGGGGAAGCCCGTGACGTAAGAGGGGTCGTCGTGGGAGCCGGGAACGGGAGAGGTTGTAGGTTGGGACCCGGGGTAGCGTAGTCTGACAGGAGGCTAAGGGTGGCTACTCACCCGACCGACCGAAGTGGGGTTAGCCCTCGGCCGGTGCAGGGAGGAGAGTGCAGGTAGCTGGGGTGGTAGGATCCCCAGGACCTGTGTCCCCTGGGGAGTAGAAGCTAGGGCGTCCCTTGTTAGCCGTAAGCCCGTAACCCAGTTAGGCGTAAGCCCCAAATAAACTTGGCGTGAGCCCCCTACAACTCACCTGCCTCCGCATCGTAGGTTGCACCACAACACATGCCCTGACCCACATACATATCCACCCACGCACGCACCTACCCACCCGCCTACACATTCACTCGCACCCACATCCTCCAATACTACAATAAAGCCTGTGGCATTTGCATTAAGTTTAACCGGAACAAAAACACAACATATATATTTAGACCAAACTTTCAAAAAACCATTCAAAGTTTCATCAACACTAACGTATTCTCATGCCAACTACCCCCATGAACCCTATGGGAAGGAAGGAGAGGGTAGAAACTATGATGCTTCGTTTCTCTACGTTCATGCTACTCACCCACAGTCAACTCACCCACACCCACCTCCAGTGATCCGCATGATCGCCAATTCAGATCACCTACCAAAGCAGGCGACCTACCAATCCTGTTGCTATTTAATTCATCACCTCATCGATCTACCCTCTCACCTGCCCACCACATTTATCACTTTGCCCCATCCATCTGCAGAAACCATTCATCCATTTATCAGCCTACCCACCTTTAGCCGTCTACACCCACAGCGACCAATCTTCCTGGCTCTCAATACTTTGTTTTGGAAACAATCACTTTGGTTATTTGATATTGTGAGCAAAGTAGCGTTTTGTAAATTTATGGTGACGTTTTAAGGCTGTTTGGCCATGACGATGCTCATATGACTCCTAAGGCAATCGCGCACACGGTGACTCTCACGGTGAATAAACAAATGGCACAGTTAGTTGTTAAATGGATCATTAAGACCTGATGTCATTACCAGGAAGTAGGGCATTAACTTCACTGTCATTCCACCACGAATGAATTGTTGATTCATTTTGGCTAAATTATACGAGAATCCAAATAACTTGTAAACAACCTCGACAATAACTTAGAACCTTTTTTGTGCATTTATTTTCCTGTCCTTCCCCTGCACCTCCGATTAGCATGGTTGGCCCACGTACGGTGCGAAAGAAGTTCAGCATACCTACGTACTTATGAACAGCATCAACCTACCGTTGGGGTGGTGATCATCATCAGCATGCGATTGCTTGGCTGCATTGTCACCTGTGGCTATTATGATCGTCTGTGCTTCACGTTCCCTTCCCGCGGTCGCCGCTACCAGCTGGAGCGGTAACCACCTGCACTGGGGCCAGCCGTTCCGCCTACGCCACGTCACCACGGGCAAGTACCTGGCGCTCACGGAGGAGCGGGTGCTGCTGCTCGTGGACCGTGGCTGCGCCGACGTCAAGACCAGTGCCTTCAGCATGCGCTCCTCCAAGGTGAGAGGGCTCGCGCGCCCCCAAATGGGGCCACAGGAGATGGTGCTGGGATTTGGCTCCAGCGGCCATGTCTTCGCCCCCACTACGCTACCCCCACCTCCCCCCCGCGACTCTCTTTGCCTCCTCCGATAACAACGATCCTTGCCATCGCAGTGGTTGCTGAATTTTAGCATTTGTTCTCTGGTGTCCCGTGTAGGCCGATGGTGCGGAACAGGCAGTGTTAGGTGTGATCCGCTTTTCTTCTTTTAAGCCGTTGTTTTTCGACAACGTCTGAACCTCTTCTCTTGCTACTGCGGCGGAACAGACTCACTGCCCGGGAAACGTCGACCCACTGCTTGATGCTTGTGCCTGTCCAGGGGGAATGAAAGTGTTTTTAGTAACTTGACAGGCTTGGCTCGGCGATTAGGCCTAGTTTTAGGGAGAGCGGAGGTTATTCATATTCATAGTACGGGTAAAATGTTGCCAAAATTCCTGCTTTTATACCTACCTGCTCTATATAAAATATTGCTACATTATCTTGTTTGTTGGTACGTCGGTGTCGGTGCCCGGGTTGTTCCAGATTCAAAAAATGTGTTTGTGAGTATAAATGAAACTGAATTAATATGACACTCTGTACAAATTGTACGTTTCATTTGGCTGTTAAGGTTTCACTTTCATTTTCGTTCGCTTCATCAGCTGCGGTCCAAATGTACAAATGTTATCAAACTTAAGTCATAACGTTTTAATTTAGTAATTACTGTTATTTACATTGATTAAATACACACACACTTTAATGTCATGTCATGGTGAAGGATTTATTCAATTATATTTTGGACTGAAATCCTAAAAAATACAACTTAGGTAGAATTAGTTCATCACAGTTTTACACTATGTAACACAATTTTTGTTCCTGGATACTAAGTGTTATTTTTTTATTGCTTATGCCTAAAAAGTATAGAAAATGGCTATTATTCCCCACAAACTTTGCTTTTGCGACCAGGACTTTATGTGAATGAAAGATACAAATCCACACGTTTTCTCAGTACAGTGACTTTGAGATGGGAAAATAAAACTAAATATTAAAAATTAAATGTCACTCACAACATTAACAGCGACAATCATATTATGAAGTAATATTCAGATGGAACTCACCCAAAGTGCTATTAACAAGAGACAAACATTAGTTGATAACTGTTAATTTATATCCAGGGTGTCTAATATCAATTCGATGTATAAATCACTGTCTCGTAATATGATTATTTATTTTGTTTTCATTTCATTACCGGTTTCTAAGTAGGGAAGAAAAATCACTTATTTATTCGAAGCATAATAGTGTCCGTCTTGGTGATTGATGCTCGCATCCAGTGTAATTCTACCCGCAGTGACTTCTGCCGTAACATTTTTACGGCTTCCTCGGGTCTGAGTTGGCAGACGTGAACTTACTCCTCCGAGCGTGCGTTGTTGTCTTGCCACCTAAAGTGCACTCGTCCGTGTCCGTGCGTGTATTTTTGTCGGCCACCTAATTTTACCACCAGCCATTGTGATGTCATGGCCGTAATAATAGCCGTTGTCAAAGAGGACCGCTCACGTGGACGCGCATGCCTGCACGGGAGTGTCATCCTGCCATCTCGAGGAGGAATAAAGTGGCGGAAGGGTTGCGATAACAAAACGGACCACGAAACCGCAAAACAAAAGAATACCTTGTTCCGCGGTGGTGGTGCGAGGCATATGTGTGTGTGCGTAATGGCCATCAATAACATTCCACCAACGTCCCCCCCCCCCTCCCCCCCCCCATTCAATCAGCAAAACACTGGCCACCAGGAACGTGCGATGAAATCCAGATCAGCTGGGTGCAGCAGGCAACACGCCCGTTTAGCAGTCTCCTTCTTCTGCTGTCCGTGGCGCCCAACCTTTCTCTTATCTGGGATGGCGAATTATTGACGCCGATAATTTATTTCCACTTTTAAAGACATTTCTCATTGTGGGGAATCGAATTGCGGACACCCCTAGCCTCGGCACAGTCACTTTCAATCACGCTTGTAAAAGCTGCGCTGATGCCCAGCCATGATGAGCATTCAGAGAAACGCACGGCCAGTGTCTTTAGCCTGTGTCACTTAAGAGTTCACGACTGTTCTTTATCAGATAGACTATGTAGTTGACGATATGTATGCGAGCGAATTACATTACGGAAAAAAAATGCCTACTATTTCTGAGGCCTATATAGGAAAGTTATTGTTTAGTAAAATACACATACGTGTGACCAGGTGATGCTGCATCAGGCTTTGTTGCCTGTAAAATCTGACGACATAGCAGCATTTTTTTTCACCAAGCCTGTCTCTAGTGAGGAGACTGAGAGTCAAACTCATCCAGGGTTTGCCTGCTTTAATAAATCCAACAGTACATGAGAAATGTTTTCAGATCAAACATCAGTTTCCCAAGGATATCAATGCAATAACCAGTCTCCTAAAAAAACTATTTGAGACCCTTTCAGGCTTTTCTGACTAAATACGTGACATCAAACTAAACTAAACTATTTTTATCTTACCAGGTAAGGCCCACTGAGCTACATAGCTCTTTTTCAGACGCGACCTGGCCACAAATGATAGCCCTACGAAGTGGCTTGTCATGTGGACATTTATAGCAGCCAAATACTGTAAATGCATGTTGGTTCTAAATGTGGAGGAAAAAACCGGAGGACTCGGAGATAAATACACGCGACCACGGGGATAGAGACATGCAAACTCGGGGGTCACGATCGAACCCACGACTTCCTGTACACCAGGCGAGGTAATTAACATCTCGCCATTGCCGTTTCTTATTTGAACACACTGTAACCCCAATTTTACAATCATCTCCAGCGCAAACAATAGTTCTACGTGAATGTCTCCATCAAAACAAGACGGCTCACTTCCATGACCTACGGCTTTATGTGCGACTGCAGCCCTTGCAGTGGACGCTGTCAGAACGAGCCCTGCTCACAGGACCATGTACTGATACAATTAAATGTTGGAAAGCCACAATCTTCCCTCATACCTATTGCTGCACGAAATGAATAATTTGGCTTGAAGCATAACACAGCGGGGCGGCTAATGGTTCAGAATATTTCCATCGCAGGTTTGGCAAAGCCAGTTTACTTTAATGTACTATTATACAGTCACTTGATTAATGATGTGTTTCCGTTACATAATGTTAAGGGATCATTTGAAAACCAGTATCAAATCACCCGTCATGATTCCATTGCGTGCAAGACCGATCCATTACCGTCTTTCTCCTGCACCCCACCAGTTATCTCTGCATGTCAGCACGCTATGGAATGGACACTGCACCAGCAGTAACTGGAAAAATCTTCCGTGAACCTTCAAGCAGACACGATAACGTGTCCCATCATTATCTGCTTGACCCTGACCACCTCCACCTGGCCTCATTGTGCTATTTTTACACATTTCCCTTTCCTGTAAAGTTCTGTTTCATCTTCCCCTGACCATCCCCCACGAACACTGCTCATTTTGTGTCCGTCCCTGCTTCCCAACTGCAATTCCCAACCTTAACCCTCTCATCCCAGCCCATCACATCAATAAAAGCCCTCCGTGTCCTGTGTTTTTTCCCCTTTTGCGCATCATTCTGCACTGCTCTGACCCACTGTGCCCCAGTCCTTATGCCCTGCTGTCTATTACATTTATAACATTATTTTGTTCTTATCTTGACAGTCCATGCCCCTATCTACCTATGCTCCACTGGAGTGGCGTTTTGGTCTTTCTAGGTGCTCAGCAGCATTGTTGAGAGAGTGAGTTTTGAAAAGTAATCAGTCCCTACTTACCGATTACTCACAATTTTAGAAGTAGTAAAACATAAAAGTTAAATGGTAACGCAATGGTATGGTTTGTTCCTCAGAGTAAGAAGGGCCTGGGTTTGATTTCCAACTTGGGCTCGTTTCTTTGTGAAGTTTGTATCTTCTCCCCCTGTTCTGTATGTGTTTCCTCTGGGTTCTCTGGTTACCTCCCATAACTTAAAAAAAAACACATACAAACATCCAAATGCTGGAAATGTGTATACAATTTACTCAAATGAAAATGATCATTTCGCAATTCTCTGCGGTGAGTACAATGTCTTTAAAACAACGGCGTGACGCCTCTCTAAATAAAATTACAGCTAACCGCCTGCGCGTTGCAGGACCCACCCTGCAACTTGCAGACTTCTTGCAATGGGAAAGAGTTCAATTTTGATATTTGATTGTATAGCCATGAACGTCTATGACTAAGTTTCCTTCGCACGATCGGCTCTCTTTCCACAGGACAAGCTGGACTCGGGTCCCCGGAGAGACATAGACGGCATGGGCTCTCCAGAGATCAAGTACGGTGACTCGGTGTGCTACATGCAGCATGTGGAGAGCGGGCGGTGGCTCACCTACCAGGCAGCCGATGCCAAGACCGCACGCATGGGCTCGTACACGCGCAAGGTTGGGCCTCGCTTCCGTCCTGCTTGCACATCGCCACGACTGTTGTTGGACGGTCCAGATCGTTGCCACAGTCCGTTTCAACCACATTCCGCCCAGTGGGTTTACGTCTTCGCTTTCGGCGGCTCATCTCTGAGCAGCGTTTTGTAAATTCGTGTTGACGTTTTAAGGCTGATTGGCCGTGATGATGCTCAAATGACAACGAGGCAATCCCGTACTCGGTGACTCTTACGGGGGAATAAACAAATGGCACCGTTGCTTATTAAGTGGATGTTTAAGACCTGATGTTATAACCAAGAAGTAGGGCATTAAGTTCACTGTCATTCCACCGCTAATGTATTATTGATACATTTTGTCTAAATTTTACAAGAATACAAATAGCTCGTAAATAACCTCGACAATAAATGTTTACTTTGCGTGTGTGTTTTTAGTTTGTTGTCCTTCCCCCGCACCTCCAGTTAGCACGGTCGGCTATGTACGGTGCGAACAAAGTTCAACATACTTGCAAACCAGCCCAGTGTCTGTCTCAGTAACCTCCCCTCACTCTGTCTCCCGCATACATTTCCCTACCTATCTCAACTTCCTAACACACCTCTCTCAGTGCATTCCTGCTACGTTCTGAACTTTCAAGTTGCTCTACCCTGTCCTGCCTTGATATTGCCAGAAATTTCCCCTAACCCTTCTGAGTAAAGGCCAAAAAACACATTTTATTGCATTGCTATACGGGTGTTTGTGTCTGTTGTTATTTCTTACCCCCTTCTGTGATATCGTCATAATAAAGGGACTCTCCGACAAAGGTGGTTGAGATGTGGCAGGTTGCTCGACCTGCAGTCGAACCGTTTCCGAGTTCAAGTCCCATTTGGGGATCAGCTTGGTGCAGTGGTCCCAGATTAAATGAGTTTCACTTCGTGGGAGGTCAACAGTGATTAGTTATTCATTTGAAAAACATTATGAAGGGCAACAGGCCACAAATAGGTTTCAGAGCGCTGTACAGCATAACAAAACAACTTCCAATAAAAGTAACAAAAACATAACACACGGGATAATATCTCAGTGATGAGGCATGGTAATGGTATCGTCTTAAAAATTCTCAACACACATACCAATGACACCTGCCCCCTAATAGAAAAAACTCCAATCTACCCAATTTCTCCAAAACTAGTCGAGATATCTTACAAAATAAAAAAGTGTATTTTTAAAAGGTAGAATCCTGGAACTCAGGCGGAGTTCTATGGGCAGATCATTACCCAATGCAGAGACCGTCATGGGAATGTGGAATGCCGACCACTGGTTCAGGGCTACCAAAGAAGATGATTGTCACGCCAGTGCTGTTTGAGCAGCAAATCGCTTAACTTGGTCTTGACGGGCAATTTCGCCAAAGCTGCTAATGCTGCCAACATGGGATGGTATTCAAATTTCAAAATAGGAAATCTCCCAAATTTTCCTACAAATGCATCCCGAAGTGTCCCCGTGTTATCTCAATAAATGAAACTTTATTTTTTGTGCTAATATCGCCCTCAATAAAGTAAGCATTGGTCCACAATTATCTGACGACGAGTTGGTTCTTACACAAATCGGTGCTCGACTCTTGAAGCCTGGTCAAGTTCTCTCCCATTGCCGCCCCCCTCCCCCTGCACCCCGCACGCCCTTCCATTCCCCTCCCACACAACCCGCAGGCCATCATGCACCAGGAGGGCCACATGGACGATGGGCTGACATTGTCCCGCTCTCGGCACGAGGAGTCGCGCACGGCCCGCGTAATCCGATGCACCACCAACCTCTTCAATGGCTTCATCAGGTGGGTGCAGTCGTGTGGGCATCAACAAACACGAATTCTTATTTGTTCGTATGGCCGATGTAGATGCAGAGCAGCAGTTACGATTTCACATTCGTACGCAGTCAAAATACGCAATCAAAACAATGAATTAAAGAGGTGAGTCAGTGAGAGCAGGGTCACTGAGCTAGATGATAAAAAGTTTACAATACAATTTTTTATGTAATGCCTATTTGTGAAAGTTTCAATAATTGTATAATACCCGCTTTAACACAGATTAGTAATGTGGACACTAACAAATGCATTTTAACAAAAGCTGTGAAATGTGTCCAAAGTAACGTGGGCAGTTACATGTTTGCAATTGCACCGAGAGACAGAATAATGAGCGTTATGGCTCAGAGAAGAAATTCAAATTAGGGATATATTGGCCAATCTTAATTTTAGAACTTTCGTGACTGCAGGAATTATGATTTGTTTCTTTCGGTTAAGTCACGTCTAAAGATAAAATAATAAATTAAATTAAATAATAGAATACGACGTTTCGATTGCAACACAAGCAATCATCATCAGGTATAATGAAATAGCGACATAAAATCTAACCAGAAAACTATAGACAGACATATTAGCAGACAGATATCACCAAGATACATAGCGAGAGCAACACAGGTAACAGAGAGGGGTGATCGTCTCTGTGTGGTGGCCTTAAATAGACAGAGGGGGGGGCGGAGGCAGAGAGAGGGAGGAGGGTTAGAGAAAAAATTAGCATATCAATGAGTGGTCAACAATCGAAACGTCGTATTCTATTATTTAATTTAATTTATTATTTTATCTTTAGACGTGACTTAACCGAAAGAAACAAATCATAATTCCTGCAGTCACGAAAGTTCTAAAATTAAGATTGAACCACTTCTACGGGGAAGTTTTAAGCTTATCTTTTTTCTCTCTCTCTAGCGACTTGTTTTCTCTGCCTGTGTCCTCTCTTTAGATTGTTCACACTTAAATTCTAACTTAGCAATCTTTGAAATACGTAATCAACCAGGCTATGCGTTAATTGTGTGTTGACCGACCCTCTGTGTTGTATTACATTACCTTTCGATATTTTACTAGGTTATTTAATTTTAGTGTGTCCTTCTCCTGATTTTCAGGCTTGCTTGCCGTGACATCGAATTCGCGGCACCACGTCTGTTGACCACTCATTGATATGCTAATTTTTTCTCTAACCCTCCTCCCTCTCTCTGCCTCCGCCCCCCCCTCTGTCTATTTAAGGCCACCACACAGAGACGATCACCCCTCTCTGTTACCTGTGTTGCTCTCGCTATGTATCTTGGTGATATCTGTCTGCTAATATGTCTGTCTATAGTTTTCTGGTTAGATTTTATGTCGCTATTTCATTATACCTGATGATGATTGCTTGTGTTGCAATCGAAACGTCGTATTCTATTATTTAATTTAATTTATTATTTTATCTTTAGACGTGACTTAACCGAAAGAAACAAATCATGATATATTGGCCGTTAAAGAAGATAATCAGGCTTGGGGAAGACACACAGCTTTCGAGGATTTGTACTTGGTGGATCAGACTGACGTTGGAATCTCAGCCATCGAAGGAAAGACTCCCATGGGGATAACTAAAGCGGAGATGAAGCGATCAGATCAGTTCATGTTGCGGGAGCTAGATGGATTGTTGCGTTACGACACCCTGAGGAATGGCCAGTGTCTCCAAGGGATGACCACAGTTAACTTGATGAGCTGAGTTGACACCTGACCAGGATTTTATTTCGCAACCTCGCGATGTTTGCAGGTCAGCTGATATCACAGCAGTCAGTCGTCACCGATGTGGTTGTAATTATTCGCAAGATGCACAAATAATATCCATGGTGGTGATCGGATGACGATGCAGAATGGGATGAGCAATTTGCTTTCAAATATTAAATTCCCTCCGTTTTCAACTGGCCTTTGGGGTACTCTGGTTGCCACAGACTACAACTCTCACACATTGTTCACAATACAATTATTGTGTCCGTATTCCGTAGTACTGTTCCCATTTGATAGGCTGTTCTCAAACGTATCTTAGTTGTTTTACATCGCATTGATATTCACACGTTAATTTAACGTCTGTCAGTGTTTGTACATGAATAGGAGAAAATTATTGTTATTTACCAAACTGTGATTGTATTACCGAGGATGCTAATTTTTTTTTTCATTTAATGACTGCATTTACCAGGTTGTGTAAGACAGACATTGTTTTGCATGTGTGTTCCCTCTGGTATGAACAACAGACATATTATAATGTAACTTAAAGTGCTTGTCGATACTGCGTGGATCTTGCAAGTTCGTCTTCACTGGGTTGAAATGAGATTATGTTTGAATAACTGTCACTGCAGAGAGACGGACAATCAAACAGGCCACTGTGTTCACACGTGGGCTCGTCAAGTTTAGCAGTAGTTATTTGGAGAGATATTAGTTTGGTTTAAAGGTTGTTCAATGCTCCCTTACAACTGTGGTCTGGTCTTAACTGATGAGCCCAAACCAAAAAAAGACGTGTCGAATGGAATATGAATCACAGAAAAATAACATGTCACACATAAACAACAATTGCATTCATGAGGTTGTCAGTAATAAGTTTTATGTTTATATAGATTAAGCAATGTGATACTGCTCAGTCGTGCAAGTTGATGGTTTACGTTTTTGACTTCACCTCAGAAATGTTTGCAGAGGATTGCTAACGTTTTCTGTTTGCTCAAAAGGTTATTTACATTGTGCTATAAGACGCTTTTCCACCGCGTAATTGGTAGGAAAATTACGACAAAAAATGCGCGCAAAAGTAAGTTGTTTGTCAACCAAATATATCCAGGAAGCGGCTCTCCCCTATGCACTTTAAATCGTATTTACAGCGATAGCTATTGAATGTTCGTGCTCGACTGCAATTCCGATCTTAAAGCTAATCACCTAAAAGCATGAAGTGAATTATTGTTAGACGGACAACTTTTGAGCATGCAAGTGTCCAATCCAGGACGATAATGAATATTGATGGGACGTTGTAAAAAAACAATTGGTGTGACGCAAGCTTAAAGATATGTCAATATTGACCAAGGCCTTTACTGTAGACGTCATATAAGCTTTGCTCTCCAACACACCGGTGTGCTGTACTAGTAACGAATTGGCATGTTCTGTTTACGTTACAAACCTTACTCTAATTGGCTGTGTCGGGTGGTGGCGGCTTTAACGACACATTTATATATTCACGCGATCTAACCCCAAAAAACCTGTATTATGGATGATATTAGCGAAATGCTTTCCGGCGTAAATGCAAGAAGACAAAAATGCATCACGTCCCGCGCTGCAGAAAAGCATTTCTACCGCATCCTGCATGCGGTGAATTTTTTTTGTGTGTGTGAATTGTAATGGTAAGCCACCTGGAGCTTTGCAGAACATTAGCCGAACAATATAGCCACGCAATTCAGCCTTGCAGCACTCTACGTAAATGCTTCTGAGAGGGGAAACATGCCCAGAAAGTAACAGGCAAAACGTCTCCTCTGCAAAGCAGCGTCACAGCACGAACGTAATACATTTTTCTACGCACGCACGCTTTTTTTTTTGATAACCAATCGCTCGTTGCGCAAATTGCTTGCTTAATTGCCGTCATCGCATTGATTAATTTGCCTACGTAAGCGAGAAGTCTCCTCCGTTTTTTTACGGCCAGGCCTGCCACCTACGCTGCTCGTGGAGAAGGCCGTGTGGGGGGGGGGTCAAGAGGTCAATGGGGAATAATCGCAGAGCTGCAACGCCTCGCAGCTACGCGGCTGCATTTTAAACTCTACTCTTTTATTCGAAATTGGATTAACGGTAGCAAACAATGAAAAAAAACATGTTCGTTATGCACTTTAATGACCCGGACGTGAACCTGCTATGTTAAAGCATCTCGTTTTTAATTAGAGACGTTACAAAACACCCACATTCGAATAAATAAACTGTTTTACATTTATTTTAGGATATGCACTGCACATGTGGATATACAAGTCATTGATTTCTCTTAATGGTTGTTTGCATAGCACATACATTGCACAATTTTAATATTGTACGGTCCCGTAGATGTACGCACAAGTAAGTCATTGTATAAGTGGCTCTGCCGAATAAGTCTTCAACTGCGGAGAGCTTGACTGAGTTGAAGTGCCATACCACGTTTTTACGATGGAATTTTTTAAATCATGCATTAATTGGTGGCTGAGAGCCTGGCTTATTATTTAGCATGGACGCTGAATCTCAACAGCTCAGTGCTGTGACTTGGGCAAATCAGAATCATTATTTATAGTGGAGGAATCCGATGAGCTATGAAGTTGGGGCGGGTAAGAATGTTACAACAACAAACAGTAAAAGTCGTGCAAAAGTACAAGACATGTAAAACACATCACCCAAACACATACAGATACAACTAAACCATCTACATCCTACCAGAGAAAGACCACTGAGGTATTGACTTATATTTCAAAAGCAATTTGGCCACAAATGGTAGCTCAACAAAGTGGCTTATCATTTGGACATTTATAGCAGCAAAATAATCTAAATAGTCTAAACGCATGTTTCATTAGCTGTGTAAGCACCCATCCACACGTGAATGCGTTGCATGATTCAATTTAATGCATTAAACAATGCTTTAGTTATTTTCACTTTATTCATATCGAATCCAATTAACATTCTCCTGTGACCTCGTTCAAAGAGATTTTAAAAAAAATTCACCGCTGTACATTTTAAACACTTTACGTTGAATATTAACTCGCATTATTTCTAATCGGACTAAACGTCAGCACGTGCGGTGGCAACTGTGGTCAAATAGAAATCGTTGTTGAAAACTTTTACGCTGTGTCTAATCAACCTCAAATAACAAATCCTAATGTGATGGGTCCAGAGGGAAGATTTACTGTTGGTAACAGTTAGCACACTTGAACCCTCTGTGCCCCTTTTTTTCTTCTCATTCTTCTTTTACTTTTGCATCTGTATCACCAACCTCTGTTTCCTTCCTCATGTCATAGTTGTTTCATTGTGGTGGTGGTGCGGCAAATGGGATGGCAATTGTAACCGTTTTTCTTCAGTAGCCGTGCGGACTGATCGAGTGTTGTGGTTGACTACACTATGGATACAAAGTCTAAAGTCAAGCCGAAATGTCTCCCTGCTGAAATAAGTGTGGAGTGGTGCTCATTTTAATTACTGTGAGGTATTCAAAGAAATTCCATGTTCACTTGGTGGGAGCCAGCTTCTCCTTACTACAACCGCTGTTGATTTCCCAAAAAGCCAGACCTGTATGGATTCCACGTTACACTTGTAGGGCCAGGTGCATACGTTGTGATATTGCTTGGCTGAATTGTGTGTTTTATTTGCTAAGTAGTGGGGTTTTGTTTTTGTATTATCTGCGTAAGGGACTGGCTAATTGATGTGCAGCGTTGTGGGATGCAATACCATGAATGACGCTATATCAAATCAAATTACAGTCGACCCTTCTGCATCGCGACTTTCCCCATCGCGTTTTCGATCTATCGCGGGGTCGGCAGAATAAATTAAATGGGCATTTTTTGGGAGTTTTGCGAAAGCCGCAGACGACACACGAAGGCCAGCAGACGACACGCAAAAAGTTTAGTAACTCATAAATGCATAAAACATATGTACAGCACTGTATAATATTAACGTATTTAATCTTCTTTTAATACCAAATATATGCACAGTTATTTTTAAAAGTAACATTTTGTCAAAAAAATTAAGTTTGCTAAAAGAACGCGAAAGCCAGCAGACGACACGCAAAGGCTCATAGCGCCCCCCCCCCCGCCTCCGAACCCCCCGGCTGGAGGTGCTCGTTTCGTTCGCCAAGGGGACCCAAAACATGTCACGCGGTTTTTCCAGATCGCGGGGGGCCTGCGCCCCTAACCCGCGCGATGTGGAAGGGTCGACTGTATTATTATTATTGATGATTAAATGATGGTCTCTGTCCACTTCCTGGCCACCTAGTGGGCTGGATGCTCTGCAGGCCGCAGGGCGTGGGGCAGGCGTGGAGCTGCCCATCGAGGGGGTCAAGCTGAGCCTGCAGGACCTCATCCTCTACTTTCAGCCGCCCAAAGATGACCTGGAGCACGAAGAGCAGCAGAACCATCTGCGCGCGCTCAAGAACCGGCAGAATCTCTTCCAGGAGGAGGTGAGCTGGAGTCGCACGAGAGAGACGTCGGAGAGTTTAAACGTCGAGTGAGCGAGTTCTTTCTCCCCTGCTCAAACGAGTGTGGGGACAGCATTCATCTCGACCGCCACTTTGAGCCAGTGGTGGTGGAAATTCAATCGGCAGAAGCCAGTCTCCATCGCATGACACGTCAACTGTGCACTTCCCACAAGGCGGTATCTATTTTATTGTCCTTGCAAGGATGACAGGCTGATGTTGACTCCTGACCAGGATGTAAACCTGCGAACCTTGGAATGTGAGCTACAAACATTGTTGCCCGCTGTGTTCATCAAATTACCCATAGGCAGGTGCTGTTAAACCCGTATTATTACTCAACTTATAGTATGTAATCATATAACTTTTATTTAGCATGTACCGGTTGATTGCTTTGAAAATTACTTCTGTTTAAAAAAACATACAATCCGAAAACAAAAAAGGGGAATGATGGTGTCAAAGGTTTACATTCAAGTGAGGATAGCAGAGGTGGGTAAATACTGAGATCTTACCCAAAACCTACACTCAGAATGAAGTGCAATAATTTTTTAGGTTCAATCAATTTATTGCTCGTTCATTTTAAGGAAAAGAAATACAAATAAAAAAGCGGACATATGTTTACACGAAATCCACAAATTTTTCATGACATTATGCTCCTTCTGAGGGGAGCGGTGGCGCAGTGTTTAGCACACTGCACTGTGAATCTGGCCACCTCAGTTCAATTTCCGAGTTCAGATAATATTTGGGGTGAGCAATATGTCACGTCATCCCCATCAACCGGCGTGGAGTGGGGAAGCCTTCATCCAGCATTCAATTGAAAGAGGGGCTGTTAACTCAATTTCCCGAACACTTCTCCATAATAGATAACGTTTCAAAAGTCGACTTCGCCAATGGTTGGGAACACGGTTACACGGTGCACTGATGGGCACAGGAGAAAGTGGTTGCCACCGTTGGTTCGAGCACCACCAACCTCTCAGGATTCCGCTGAAGCAGTCAGAGGGGACAAATGGGTCACATGCGGTATTGACACCGATAATCTTGATGCTCTTGTTGACCCTCATATTAACTTTCTCTCCTCACGTTTCTGAGCCTGCAAAACTATTTGTGCGTCCTTCTCCCGTTTCTGCCAATACCCCGAACCTTCCTCCTCCTCCTGCTGATGCAACTGCTGCTGAACCCCTCATTCATGCCTCAGTCACTTCCCAGCCGATTTACTGCCGTTGCCTGCGTGGCACTGTGGTATGAGCGCTTGGCTTACGATTGGAAAGATCGCAAGTTCAAATCCCTGTCAGGTGTCAACTTAATCTCTCGTCCATTTTTCCGATGATTGCAATGATTGCAGTTTCGTATGAAGCACGATTTTAGTGATTCTATGGACACACTGGCCCCTTCCATCAGAATATGGAATTTCCGCCACCTGCTCGAAGGGCTGCCGGAATACATGAGCGCTGTCCACCGTCTGAGCAGAGAGATGCTTTGACTCGTCGTCATCATCATTATTCTTATTGATATCAAGGAAGGCATCTTCTTGGTTCTTTCGGTAAAGTCACGTAGAAGGGAAATAATAAAATAATAAAAATAAAACATAATGAAATAATTGTATTTTATTATATTATATTTCATTATATTATATAATTATGTTTAATACATTTTTTTATCATTTTATTATTTCCCTTCTACGTGACTTTACCGAAAGAACCAATAATATGAATCCCTGCAGTCACGAAAGCTTTAAATCGAAATCAAGGAAGGCCTTCTCTGCTCCGTGGTGTGGCACAAAGAGGCGGGGGGCGGTGGCAGTGCCTTTGCGTGCGTCTTAATCCCACCTCGGCGGGACGCAGCACTGCGGTTACACTTCCTGTGGGGCACACACGTTAAGTCTCCACCGTCCAGAAACAGGTGGCACGCTGTTCCATCACGAGGGAGTGGCAGTGCCGCCAAGGAGGGACGCTATATCGGGATGGGAACGGCTTATGCTGGAAGATTCTTGAAAACGATTGCATTTCTTGTACCGTCGACTGGCTAATGTTAGCGTCTCGCTGTTTTGATATATCGGTCCGAGGCTTTTGACCAACTTGTTTCATTGTGGTGGTGGTGCGGCAAATGGGATGGCGATTGTAACCGTTTTTGTTCAGTAGCCGTGCGGACTGCTCGAGTGTTGTGGTTGACTACTCTATGGATACAAAGTCTAAAGTCAAGCCGAAATGTCTCCCTGCTGAAATAAGTGTGGAGTGGTGCTCATTTTAATTTGTAACTGTGAGGTATTCAAAGAAATTCTATGTTCACTTGGTGGGAGCCAGCCTCTCCTTACTACAACCACCGTTTATTTCCCACAAAGCCAGTCCTGTATGGATTCCACGTTACACTTGTAGGGCCAGGTGCATACGTATGTTGTGATATTGCTTGGCTGAATTGGAATTACGTGCTATAACATGTTCCAAAATGCGCATGTTCCAATATATAACTTCCGATGATTCCTTGAACCCTAAAGCTCCGTCAGATTCCCTTGAGGAATCCCACTCCACCATAATTACCATCAGCTTTCCCTCTATAATGTAAAAGGTTTCCAGTCTTCAGGAGTGGCAACCTTTCCGAAATCAACAATATCCCAATTTAATTCTGCCAAATCCCGGTCAGGGGTCATCTCAGTCCTTCATTCCTGTTTTCAAAATTGTGGCCTATGGTGAAACTGACTGAACCATGCTGTGAGGAGAATGTGGAATTTCCACCACTGACTCATTGCCTCCAATAGACATGAACACTGTCACACACTTGACTGCACTTGGAGATGCTTTCACGTCGACTCTGGCTTCACAGTTTTGCTGATGGGACGTAATCGGTGATGATTCGTCAGAACGTATAAATACATGAGAATACTCTGCATCATCATACCAAGTTCTTATATCTCCTCCACCCTAACAGCCTGGTGGTCATGTGTGCTGCCATGACCTCAACCGATAAATTTCTTCTTGGGGTATTCCTGTGTGATGCGACAATATTTATATTGTAAATGTTTATATCACTTAAGCAGTCATTACGTAAATCAACGTGTCCATTTTTGTCATTTGGACAAATTAACAGCGCTCGTGTTGATTTATATGGTTCGGAATGTTAAACTTTTAGCGAGCTCAGCTTCTTTGCCTGGACTGTGTATTGAATTATGAGCGTGTCTATTGTTCTATACCATCAGCCACCAGTGCGCCCACATCCAGTCTGGGAATGCCCTCTGAAGATGGTGCCAGTGTTCATTCATGATGCACCCAACACTGTCACTTCCTCCATGCTCTGCGAAGAGTGGTTCACCTCATGCGGATCAATTTGAAAAAGTCAAAAACGTTTGCTCAAACGAACAATGAAGTCACATATTAACGATTGAAGGTAGTGGTAGAAATGACACATTTCCATGGTGGGGGACCGAACACTTCTTAAGACAGACACTTTTTACTTTCCCTCAAAAAGGGATATTCAGACTTTGTTGACCTCTAAGCTGATTTGAACTTAAGATGTCGAGCCAAGTTGTCTCGCACATTGCCATTCAGGTGGAATACACGGCGGCAATTTAACAAATACAACGTTTAGCCCTCATACTTAAGGCTAAATGGAGTGAAAAACAAAATATGTGCGATGGATTTTTGCGCACACTCATCAGTGGCCACTTTGAGACTGTCTATTGAACTGTGCTTGGCAAAATCGTTGCAATACAAGTGGCCGAGGCCTGGATTCAAATTGCAGGATTTTAGTGGTGCCACCTCAGTGCTTTGACGATTACATTAGCGCCCTGAGCCACATGGCTAACTCCTCCTTTATATCTATATATCTCTATAAATAAAAACACACATGGGGGGAAAAAAATCTATTATCAGTTTAATACCATAGAATTTATGAAATATGTAAAGTCTCTGTTATAAAAACGAATGGAACTAACATTTTTATGGAGCCCTAGATCCATGATTAATTACAAACATGCCTTCTCTTTACTAATACTACTTATTGTTATCGCTTCATCTATTTCCTGCGTATACAAACACTCTGTCTCACTGCCTGCCATAATATCCAGCAAATCATACCCACAAAACCTGGCTGCCAAACCATGCGCATTCCTATTAAAACTATTTGCTTTCTAATGGCCAGATGTTCTCCGTGTGGAACCGGCTGCTATATATTGTAGGTTTTATAGTTCTGCCTTTAACCAAATCACCCAGACTGCGCCGGAGCTCATAAGATTTCAGAAACTACACAGGTTGGAGTCTCTGGCGAGGCGTCTTTGGATTGGCAACCGCCATACATCGCAGGTGTCAAAGGCTTCGGGGATTCAACGTTGGCGTCAGAAAGCAGTGTATCAAAATCGATTTGTATGCTGTACGTCTACGCTCTGCCATCTATGCTCCCCACCATCGCCAAGCCTCACAGACTGCTGTGGTGAAATGTGGTTAACTAACCCCCCCCCCCCCCACAAAACCGCATGGCATGCAGAGGGCCCTCCTTCATCAGTGGATTGACAAAGAGCTAACAAAGTATGGCACAATCATTCTGCTGTTCAAAAATGGTGATCAGAGGGAATGGAATATTGAAATAATGATGTTCTTTTGGGCCAACCAACCATGCGTACAGGGTAGGTTTTAGGAAAGGTTTCTCTACCATGAACAACATACAGATTGTAAATCTTGTCCTAAAAGCAAGGAATTCATTCAAATGCTTGTGTGCCTGGCCTTTGCAGATGAGGAAAATGAATCATCCACGAATCAATGCCAAAATTAAATATATTCAGAAATAATAACAACCATTTATATCAATGGAACAGCAACACAGATTTCACAAAGGACATTCCAAAATATATAATATGAAGGCGAGTCACACAATGTGACACACCTTCGCCAAAGTTATTTACAAGGATATTGGAAAATGTCTTCCAAACCTTTGGCTTGGAGCCCTATTCGAAGTTGAATTGTCGCTCTGTTTCATCTCTCCGTGTCTCGTTTTACTTCTGTCAGTGTATTTCTCCCTCTCTTTGTGTCTCATATCTGTTGGTCCCTCTCAGTCTCCCTCTCTCTCCGTCACCGTGTGCTTGTGGGGGAGGTTGTTGCACACTTCTCCCTTCTTGCCCCTTCCCCACTGCCATCCGTAGTGGTCAAGTGACGTGGTTGTCTCGCGGTACCATAAACAAGCTTTGCGGATCTTCCTTCTAAAATAGGCGGGCAACTGCCTGAACGGGATCATCCGTGCAACAAACACATTGAGCTCAAACTCAAAACTCAGCCGTATTTTTCAAAACTCAAAGGAAGAGATCGTATTTGTAGCATCCCTGAGTGAAACTGCATACGAGAGGATAGCACTCCAAAATGTCCACCAAATGGCTAACAACTGCAGGTTTCCCTCGCTTTATGCATTCCAGGAAAAGAGTGCAACAAGCAAAACCCTATGAGACGGCTGCCTTCCAAGTTGCGCATAGAGTGTTGTCCCACATCAAACCGCACAGCCGCGCGTGATTGAATTTATGCCGCACGTAAGTGGATATTGCTTGGAAATAAGTTGGCTTCATTTATGCAAAATTGCACTGATCAAACCCGCATAAAGTGAGGGAAACCTCTACTTGCAATGGCCATTGCACCAGTGGTCATCCTCTGGAGTAGCTGGCCATAACCACCAATGATTCCTCCCTCGCATGAGCAGATATGCACTCGTGGAAATATTAAAAGATTTTGATTTGAAGCTTTCGTGACTGCAGGAATCCATACTCTTTGGTTCTTTCGGTAAAGTCACGTGGGTAGTAATAAAATAAAATAAATCACGACGTTTCGAACGCAACACAAGCGTCCGTCTTCAGGTGAAAATCGCGAGAGTTGCGATGTCTGCTGCGAGCAGCAAGATGTCCGCTCCCTCGTGCTGCGAGCAGCACGATTTTCACCTGAAGACGGAACGCTTGTGTTGCGTTCGAAACGTCGTGATTTATTTTATTTTATTTCTACCCACGTGACTTTACTGAAAGAACCAAAGAGTATTCACAGATTTACTTTGGACATTCTTGATGATTTCCACTTGCTAGTTTGTACCCGTCTCTTTTCATCTGCCTCATCGGACATCTTCTCATGGATCTCATCTCTACTGGACATCCGTGAAAAAGAGTTTCGTGGCTCATCGGAATTCCTCCAGGATAGATGAAGATTTTGATTCTGAGGCCTATCTCGCACTCAAGACTCCTTCAGTTAGGTATGTCTTGGGCCGTAGAGTTTTCTCTGCTGAGCACCATCCAATTGGAAGCAGTTAGTATAAGATGGAATCAGGTCAAACGTTTACAAACGATGTCAGTAAAATATTCTAAATGTACTCACAAGTGTCCAGTTCAGTTACTGCCTTCCACAAACTTAATTTCTAATCGTTTTAGATTGTGTTGCAACATAAAAAAAAAAGATTGTGTTATTTTATTCCCTTCATATTTTTAATATTTCACGTGTTGTAATTGGACAAATTGGTTATGATTTGATGTGAATCTGATGTACCGCCGTCATCCTGCCAGACCTCCCTTGGAAAAGTTCCCTGAATCTGAAGAGTTTTAACCCTGGCTAGCTAAAGAGTAATAATTATAATCGCAGAAGGACTTAATTTTTGATTTAAAAAATAAAACCCCAAACGTGATTTTTGAGCCCTTTGATCTCCCGACTTTAGCCCCATGCCCGGTTGTGCACGAGTTGTCCCTATGCTGTGCGTCGTGGGTCACGGGTGCGTTCGCTTCGCAAGGGTCGCGTAGGCCCCCATTGATCCCGCCACACGATACAGCTGCTCGTGACGGGCGCTGGCAACCCACAGGCCCCACCTGTTAGCGCCGATGTGTCAGCTTCCCTGCCGGCCCGGCCTGCTTAGCGTGATTAACGATAGAACAGCAGCTAGATTAATGAACACTTGCTGGTTATTTTGTTTTTGGAGGTTTGCTGCTGCCGTTGCTGATTATCTTGTGACCAAAATACAAAGTGTTCTTCAGCTAGGGGGGGGGGGGCGCGCTGTGGGTTAGAATCAACGCCCCATTCAACTGGTTCTGCTCAAATGAGTAATACTTTGTGGGAAAGCCAGCAGTGTCTTGTGGACATACTTGGCCCCCTTACCATAGGAGTGTGGAATATTCGTCGCCGCGTCACAGCCATCGAAGGAGATGAGCACGGCCCCATGCTGCTTTGGGCGATTTTATTGTCTTCGACTTGACTCGGATTTCGAGCACTTCAGAAGTCCATGTCGACCAATTTCCCCTGTCAGTTGTGTGTGGGGCGCATCTGTTGAGCAAAAAACGTTAAGTGAGGTTGTGCATTGACTGCGGTGAGGCTGAATTGACATCAGATTGCATTGGGAAAGGCATTCACTGTTTTTTACCTTTGTTTTTTCGAATTTATGTTTGCCAATTAATCTTGGGCTATGGTGGTACCAAGGTATAGTGAAGCTTTTGTTGTTGTTATAACACCCGGTGCTTTAGGGTATTTAATGAACATATTGCGTGAGGCTATAATTTATTAATTCCCAATTCCCGCACGTAAATAACTCGGTAACTTCTGGGTGGAATGCTCACTGGCTGTGTGGTTATGAATGTATGTTGACCTTTTTTCGCACCGTACGTAGCTAAGTACACCGAGCAAAACAACTTCCAAAAATAATAATTGGCATGACTATGACGAGATTAAATTACTAATACCCGATGTTTGATAGTTAATATGTGTAAGAAATGTATTTTGCTTGCATAAAGAAACGTGATACGATTTTTGACAGATTGTTATTCATGACAGTGGGGCCATAAAGCCTTGCTCCGTGTTTTTAGTAAAGTATGCCATGTGTATAATAATAATTATAAATATATACCGCCTTTCATCGTAATGAGCAGTAATGAGTCGTAAATCTTCATATTAATTCTGTAAATTAATAAAGAAAAGTTCTACTAAATATTAAAGAAATATAAAATGCACTTTAGTTTCGTGAAACACGATTTCACTAACCAATCATTAATGTTTGTTGACATTACCATTTAATGACTACTTGGTAAAAACGGTGTCTCCTCGCTCAGACCAACATTGCGAGGTGCTCATTCTTATTGGTGGAACCTGAGATAGTTCTGGAACATCCACATTCCCATGGCAGGAGCCACGTTATGCATTTTAGTCAGCTAGGGTTAAATTTTTATTTAAAGCTTTCGTGACTGCAGGGATTCATATTCTTGGTTCTTTCGGTAAAGTCACGGAGAAGGGAAATAATAAAATAATCAAAATACAACTATTAAATTCTCACAACGTTTCGACTGCAACACAAGCAATCATCATCAGGTGTGAAATCCACAGCAAGAAAATTTGAATAAGAATATCAGCTAGGGTTGTTAACTACAGTTGTTTACCCAGAAGCTGTCGACGTCTGACCAGGATTTGAATTCGGTACCTTCCATCGGTGATTTTGGGTATTTTAATAAATGTGTCACTCGGCTGGATTAATAGGATAGGTAACTTTGAAACGTAAGCATCCCGCTTCTCACTTTGTATTTGCGGTTCCTTCCTCCCATTGTATTACTCCCCACCATGAACTCAACAGAGTACCGGCTATGCCTGTGCCTCCTGGGGTTTTAGTATCAGACGCCTGGACTGATTTTTCTTTCTGTGTGCCATGCTGTGTGGAGCAGCATTGTCCGCTCTTGTTCTTGTTTCTACTCATCCTCGATACGTACCCCGAGGCCCATTCGACATTCCATTGTGTCATCCTAAGCACTTCCACATCTATATGTACCTCGTTTTCCCATTCTTGTCTCTTCCTCTCTTTGTATGTCAGCTCTAACTTTCCAGTACTTCCCCTTATCCCAATGTTCTCAATTTCCCTCATCGTTAGCTTTTCCTTTCCTCCAACACGTGTATCCCTCCAACATTCATATCCATCAACATCTGCCTCCCAGCAGCACCAATGTCTGTCTAGCGTCGATCCCCTTTCGACCTTTATCTCCTTCCAACACTGATCCCTGGACACCCTTGCAAACGAGATGTTACATATCAACGGATTTCCAGATAAAATATGTTTTATTCATGAATACAAAAGTGTAACAAAAAATACTTCACCCCTAAATTTCGATTTAAAGCTTTCATGACTGCAGGGATTCATCTTCTTGGTTCTTTTGGTAAAGTCACATAGAAGGGAAATAATACTGGTAGGAACGAAGTGGACCAGACACCAATAGATTATATCGTCCGTCCGTTTGTCCGTCCGTGTAGCAACATCGCCCCCTACTGCAAACACTTGGCATGACCCTACAAAAACCTTTACACTCAGTGACGCTTTCCTGGCTAAACAAGTGTAACATTCCCTTATAATTCCCTGAGATAGCTTTTAATTAAAACTTTGAAATTAAATATTTAAAACTGTTAAATTAAATAAAAAACTCACAGCGCCCTAAAGCCTACAGCTAGGCCTAAAGCCTAGAACTAGGCCTCACAGTCTCCCTTCGTATCGTACCCCCGCGTGTGTGAAAGGAAGTTAATGTTTAACAATGTTACATTCCCTGATGTTTTAAAATAGAAACATTTAAATTTAAAGCTTTTACATAAATAATAAAAACATTTAAATTAAACATTAACTCACAGCGACCTAAAGCCTACAGCTAGGCCTAAAGCCTAGACCTAGGCCTCACACTCTCCCTTCGTATCGTCCGATTAGGTGTAGCAACATCGCCCCCTACTGCAAACACTTGCCAGGACCCTACAAAAACCTTTCGACTCAGTGGGGCTTTCCTGGCTAAACAAGTGTAATAATACATTGTTTATATTCTTTGGTTATTCGTTCCTACCAGCCCACCCCGCAGGGTCCTGTTAAAATAATAAAAATAAAACATAATAAAAGAATTCTCACGACGTTTCGGCCACAACGCAAGCAGCCGTCCTCAGGTGGAGAACATATCTGTCGGAAAGACGGCGTCTGAATGAATATTTTATTATGTTTTATTATTTTATTATTTCCCTTCTACGTGACTTTACCGAAAGAACCAAGAAGGTAATTCACCCCTGTCACCCTGGGCTCCGTCACCAATCTACCTCCAAAGAACCAATCTTCCTCGAACACAACGCTCATGTTCCCTGCAGCACTCGCTTCCTTCCGAGAAACCGTCTCTCTCGCCAACAACCGGCTTTCCTCCGCACCGACTCTCGTGCCGGTCTCTCGGCAGGGCATGATCACGCTGGTGCTGGACTGCATCGACCGGCTCAGCGTGTACAGCAGCGCCGCGTACTTTGCGGACGTGGCTGGGGAGGAGGCCGGGGAGGCGTGGAAGGAGATCCTAAACACGCTCTACGAACTGCTCGGTATGAACCTGCAACACGCGAGTTATGACGAGTGGAGAACTGTTGCTTCCTACATTTAAACTTGCGGGCACTGCCGTTGGCAGTGATGTAGCGGCAAATTCTCTAAGAGCTTTTGCAACCGTTTTTTTTACCTACACTGCCGCATGAACTGAGCTTTGTACAGTAACAATGAAGATAAAGACAAACATGAAAAAACGATTTAGCAAAACGTGCTGACTGTAATATTTTTTTTGCCGCAGTGTAGAGTTTCTCCGCATTTTGTTGTTGCATTTATGATGCACCCATGTGTTGAACCTCGTCTATTTTTGGCCATCCGAACACACATCACTCATAGATGTTTGTGCTAGGAACATCCTCCTGACATTGGGTAAACAGCACTGATGAATTTGTTGCTCATGATTATCGGGAATGTTTTTCAGTGGTAGAGGGGAGGTGATTACGTGGGGGATCAGATTGGATGCAAAGCAACATAAATCTGGCAGCATTTTCCTAATCACCGTTTGTCCCGTATTCCCAGTGACTGCTAGCTATGCACTCGAAGGTCATCTAGCAGAATGAGTGATGACAAGTCCATGTCCACCCAAGGAAATTGCATGTTGCAGCCACTGTAACTAATTTGGCTTTTTCTGTTTTCTTCTTTAAATTTCTAGAAGTAGATAGTGCGGAACAAAAATGCATGCGTACACTGCGTACCAATACAACATTTTCCAAACTGTAGTAGTATACACGCAATTGCTGCAACTGTGTGAAATAACAAAGTGTGGCTGGGCTATATTATCATTAAACTCGTCAATTGTTCTAGCTTTTATCGGGTTGATTATTCGACTCGTAGGATAACACGAATATAGTTTTGTAACAAAAAAAGTCCCACCCCTTTTCTCCAATGTGTGCCACTGGACGGGAGGTGATGTTCAGAGCTTTGTTACATCATCCGCATGAACCGCGTCACATGGGCTATGGCTTAAAGGGGGTTTCCTGCTTTCGGGAGGCAGAACGTTCAGCCGGGCACCATTTTTGAATGCAAATTAGACATATACGCTGTGTAGACTAAGTATTGTAATAAGCCTTGGCCAGGAGCACTGTCTATAAGGGATGATGGATGGACGCGGCTGGTGATAGAATGGCAGCGAAAAGAGGGAAAATACCAGAGAGGGTGAGCACTGCACCTCCGCTCCTCCGATTAGCATGGTCGGATGCGTACGGTGCGAAAGAAGTTGAACAAACATGCTACGGAGAAGGCACAATAGGATCGGCTCATGGGCACAAGCTGGATGGATTGTGGTGGCGCAGAATCGTGAGGGATCGCGACGAAATGGGCATGCCTTCATCCAGCAGTGGATAAATCATGGAATTGTGTGCATATATATTTGTATTTCACCATGAGTGCGATACATAGTCACGGCTAACATCGGTGGCGAGTGAAAATTAGACCAGTCCTGTAACCTCCCCCCTCACCAACCCGCACTGATTAGCAAGGTGAAACACGGTTTAACAACAACAAAAACATGAATGACAGAACATCAAGCAATAGATTGACAAAAAGAGCTGAAACTGATTCTTATTTTAATTATTATCTTGCTTAACAGGCATTTTATTGAGCATTAATTGAACCCCGTGCCGTCACATTGTATTCATCGCCGACCCAAGGGCGCGACCAATTCTAAGTGTCTCCCTGCTGACACGAGTGTGGAGCTGTTCTCAGCCTGAGCCATCCGTGAGCATTCCACGTTCCTCTGACGCAGTGGCCACATTACTGTGAGGCTCGTAAGGCCCGCTGACGTATTGCTCACGTGCAATTGCATACACCGTATTCTCTCGACTATTAGATGCACTTTTTTTCCCTGTTTTGGGGGGCAACGGTATGACCCAGAGGTGTGGACTCGAGTCATGTGACTTGGACTCGAGTCAGACTCGAGTCATGAATTTGATGACTTGCGACTCGACTTGGACTTGCATAACAATGACTTTGTCCCACCTATGAGATGTGGACTCGAGTCATGTGACTTGGACTCGAGTCAGACTCGAGTCATGAATTTGATGACTTGCGACTCGACTTGGACTTGCATAACAATGACTTTGTCCCACCTATGGTATGACCACGAACGGAGGAATACATTGCCAACCGGGATATGAGCTTGCCTCCTTCCGGTTGGGAGTCAGGGTTCGAGTAAGCGCCACCCAAGCAGATCAGAATCAGAATCTCGATTTATACTGGAGGGATCCCATGAGCTATAAAGCTCTTTTTCACAGATGTCCAATAGCGGCGGGTAAGATATAGTGACGATCATTGTTAAAGTGGTGATGATCTATTGGGTAATGCCTTGTTCACCTTGAGCAATTGTGTATGAAACGTTGCAGCGATGACCCATATTAATGATTTATTTACACGGACGCGACTGCCGCGTTGTGCTTAACGACATACGTAATGCATCCGCAGACAACGACACTGTCATGTCCATGTAGCTGTTGGCCGCCTGACTGCAGCAGTCTAATTCACATGCAGGGTGAGGGTTAATGAAATGCCGCACTGTCTGGCTTATTAATGAGTTTTTAATCATTGGTATGCACTTTTTGAAGCTCAAAGTAATGTAAAAACTATGGTGAGTCCACTGCTGCATAGAGGTCTCCCCGAGCCACCGACACCACTTATGATGCTGCGATGGAATAATCCACCCAGCACCTGCACATGAACTGATTTAATTGCTCCATCTCCTTGGTACATGTCCGCGCGGAGACAATCAATCCCTCGGCTGCCACTCCGTTATTATGCTTGACCATCGGCCATCGTCGTAATAAATCATGTAATAGGTTCCGTTCGGTGCATATTTCCTGTGAACGACACAGCAAACATGGCTGTTTACAGTGTGGGAACGCGAGTGGTTACATTTTAGTGGCTGTATAATTAATGAACCTTACACTGGAGTCGTAGGGGAAAATCCATGTTTGTATTTAGAAAATTACCTAACGCCGGTGGTGTCTGGCTGCCCAGGGGGCTAATGCCTGTGTCACGGTACAAGAGTCGACACTTACGTGATCCGGGTTGAAGCCCCCGCGTTTCCGCTGGGGTTTTAGGAAGGGTCCTCAAGCGTTGCGGCATTGTATGGCTTCATCACAGCGAGCCGCGATTCGGTACACACTGGTTAATGGTGCATGTTCTATTCAAGCGATAGCCCAGCTCCCAGGTTATTGCAATGCAAGGTCAGAGCCAGAGCCAAGAGACACACGGTCGAGTGCGCGGAGCTGGGAAGAGGCGATGGAGTCGGTGTGGTGTGTGGGTGGTCAAAAACACGAGGAGATGGTGTTGCCAGTGGTGTGCAAGTCCAGAGCAACATATCTCATCACTCATTGCCACGAATGTTGTCTGATGCTGCAAAAAAAAAGGAAATGTGTAGGTAAACATGTAATGGTCAGCTTTGAATACCTTTTCACATTCGTTATTTTGGCATATTTGAGTACTGAAAAAACGTCATCGCAAAATCACGAACATGGAGGGGCTCGACATATACACCAGCCACCGGCCGCATGTTATCGTTTTTTGTTTGTTATCTTGGCCACAAGAAGAGATAACTGCAGAGCATTGCCTTAGGCTATGCAAATCCTTATATCCAATTTTAATCCGATATGAGGATACTCGACATACACGGTATTGTGAGACTTTCCTAAGAATACCATTGCAAGTGGAATCGACCGTGCAAAGCAATGTGTCCACAGAAACACGCTCAATGCATACACAAACCAGCGAAGGCAAAGGTCCCCCTCGTAGCCTTAACCGACTCTCGGGGCAAGTGCCGTGAGTGAGCACCTGTGAAGGCCAACACGGCACCACGAGGGGCGTGGGTGGCCAGGACTTCCACCCCCACCCCCCCCACTTGATACAGATTTTTTGCTGTGACAGTTTCACCTGAAGACGGAAGCTTGTGTTGCCTCCGAAACGTCGTGATTTTATTTTTTTTATTTTTTATTAATTTAAATTTAATTTTTTACCTACGTGACTTTACCGAAAGAACTAAGAGTATGAACCCCCCCCCCCACCCCGGCTGCCATTGTTTCCTCGGTGCCAATGTTCTCACGCCGCACCGGGTAACTGATTTGAGGCCGAGTCGACCGACAAACGAGCACCCGTGCGCGCTACAAAAACAACCACGCAAACCTTTCCATCGTGTTGCAAATCAGAACGTCGCCACTGTTGTTGCTCCTCAGCGCAGCGGGTTCCGCCAACCTTTTCGAGCGTTGCGGGACCACTATTGAACCTCCGAAATATTTCGCGGACCGCCAACACGCTACTACTTGTTTGAAATTGTACATTTCCTCGGTGTGGATGCCATTAGTATAAAAACGACAAATTCCCGGCGGAACCATCCCTGTAGTCGTAGCTTCGCGGACCACCAGGGGTCCGTTGCTCCAGTGCTCAGGTGTACACCCGTGGACACGTGCTGTAACATGCGCATGCTCATTGTTAGGTTGTGCAGCGTAACATTCTAATTTTTTTATGCTAAATTGTATGCTTACGTACTCTTTGGTTCTTTCGGTAAAGTCATGTAGCAGGATAACGTTGTTTCTATCTACGTGACTTTACCGAAAGAACCAAAGAGTATGGATTCCAGCAGGCACGAAAGCTTCAAAATCATGATTTATGCTACGTATTTCATTGCCAAACTTGGACAAAATATATAAGCTCTGTATGTCGCTATTGGTAAGATGCGTGCTAGGCTTCATAGTGATTGAACTAGCAGGGTCATCTAGTTTTCCTGAATACACGTTCAGACCGATGAACAGGCAGTTTTGTATGGATCTTTATACGTGACTTTACCGAAAGAACCAAAGAATAATTTTGTATGGATGTTGAAATTCTTTCGCACCGTACGTAGCCAACCGCGCTAATCGGAGGTAAATGTCCCTTCTTGAGAGGACTGCTGCCTCTGAAGAAGGGACATTGCTCGCAACGTTATCCTGCGACACGTGTTACAGCCATAAGGCAGGTAAGGAAGTTATGAAAGTAACATAACAAATGAACCTACAAAGAATAATGGCGAGGCAAGTAAGGTTTTAATTATGAGAATATTCACGAGCTTTAAAATGTATCAGAACTATCAACATTTGTTTGACATACGAGTAAAAAAATACGCACCATATTCCCAGTGAATGAAAAACATGGCTGACTTTTCAGAGGTTAAATATTTTAATAGATATTCTGAAACCGTTTTGGCCACTCCTATTTCCATCGAAAGTTGACTGAATCATTGCTTGGATGTTAGCTAAAGTCCAGCGGTGATTGAATATGGATCTCTGCCAAGATGTATAGCTTCTGCTGTCCGTGAGGGTTCTGCCGATGCAATAGAAGAGTGCTCGGTAATGGACCATCGTAGCAGAATTCGTAGAAAGCAAAGATAAAACAAAGCTGATGGAGCAGCATTAATAAGGGGAAGTAGTTCGAATTACCTAACGTGGGAGTGCTCAATGTCTGGTCCTGGCATTCCAGACCTGGTCTCATTTTCACGTCGCCCGGCTAACAACTGAGGTCATTGCTCACCGCCCGACCAGGAGGCTTTCTTGTGGAGTGCTCGACTCGCATGTGGAAGGTCGTAAATTCAAATCCCAGTTGGGCATCAGCACAGCCCATCATCGACCTTGGGGCTGATAAAATATCCATCAGCGTCGAAACTCAACAGTGTTTGTCAAATGGATGGACATATCCCTGTCATAGTAATGTGACGTTGCCCCCCAATGATGCAGGGCTACCAACAGAAATGAACACTACTGTATTTTGATTCGGGCATGAAAGCACTTTGGCTTTTTGGAGAATGTTGGTTGATGTGGGAAGATGGATTGTGGAGAATGTTATCACCTATTCCTGAATAAAATGTATGCAACGCTTGTTTCTGAACCACAGTAGTAACAAGCCTTTGATTTGCACTGCTGGTTTCTGCGCAACATACTTTGACTTGCATCTTGCACTCTTTGTTCTGTGTCACTTTTCCCCATGTCCCTGCCTCCAGCTGCCCTGATTCGTGGGAATCACAGGAACTGCGCCCAGTTTTCCAGCTCCCTGGACTGGCTGGTTAGTCGGCTGGAGAGACTGGAAGCCTCGTCAGGTGCGCAGTGCTAAAACAACCCACACCCGTTCACAGCAAGACACTTAACACTAATAATGATGTTTAATTTTATATAGCATCATTCATGCAAATCGCATCTCACGATCACTAAGGAACCATATACCAATCTTGTAGGCCGCCAGACAGTGAGCAGGCACCAACAATTGCCCAAGCCCTGCAGTCCTCGATATATTAAGATGTTTTCAGCCAATAAATATGTGTTTATACACGTGGGAGGAAACAGGAGCACCTGGGGAAAAAAACATGTATGCATGTGAGGGAGCAAAACTGTTTCATATAAAAGAGACAAATGATATGTCCGCATTTTGCTGTTCCGCCTTCTCCTGACGAGCAAGGGCATGGCACTCTCTCGACGCCCACTGGAGGGGAGTTTCACAACATTAGCACGTTCTACCAACCCTCGCCTCTGCAAGCAATGGCCATCACCACCCAGCAGAGCTTAACTTGGTGAAAAAAATGATAAAAAAACGACACTCCATTAATCATGGGGGAGGGCTTAAAGTGGGCTTGGCCATCATGGTTATATCTATTACTTATTGTATATCAAATTAAATGAAATTAAGTCCAGTGTTGAACGATTTATGTCATTAATATATGCAATGAGGAATGGCTTATGTTATTCTTTGTGAAAAATAGCGTGAAATTTTACAGTTGATGGATGATCCTTGTTGTGGTCATTTTTGTTCATTGCTCTGAATGTTGAGGGCCTAATTCTTATGTCTTTGACTTTACATTATATCCATGCTATATAACATTTCTAGAATGTAGACGTAAAGTATGGTAAAATATAAATGTGTACCTTTCCGTTTGCAGCATTTTATTAAAAAATGTTACACGTAAACTTATACATTATGTTTAAGAAACATAAATTAGGATACTTTGTTTAAATTGAAATGGATTGTAAAGCTCTGTTTTTAACAGACAAGCTAAATGGTATTCAAAATTTACTTTGTTTGGGAGACCAAGGTTCGAATACAAATAGTGCCAAATATAGGGTGAGGTGACACAAATGTAAGTTTAGAACATACAAATAATTTGTAGTGAACAACAGCATACAGTATTTAGTTCAAAACTGTGTATTAAATAATGTAATGACATGTACAAGTACAATGATACACAATTTAAACGGTTTGATTATGATATTCATGCTTACATTTGTTATGAATTAATCATTCAATTTTTTCACATTGCAAACAAAACGAAGTATGTTAAACAAAAGGAATTGGCCATAAAATAACTTTCTAGCAACAATAATAATTTCTTTGCGAATAATGAAAAGTAATGAGCCCTTTTATAAACATCATATTGTTCGTGAAATTGGTTTCAATTTTTAAATCATTACGGCATGCAATAACGTTCCCAATTGAATGTGCCCGCTGCTCAAACAAACATTGTAATAGTGCTCATCTCCATTGACCACCTTGAGCCAATATTTACAACTCCACATTCCTATGGCAGGGAGATGGTCTCTCCATAGGACAACCAATCACAGATTCACAAAAGGGTAGTGGCTTATCTTTTAATGAGTCTCTGTATTTGTCCACCGCTCTGCCTTGTGCTGTGTGCTGACGTGTGTGTGTGACGCTGACTCACAGAGTAGACACGTCCCCAGCTCCGATGAATCATAGCGCTTTCAGCGCTTTCACCTCCTCCATTGCCAGCACAAATCTGTCTATGGTTCTCACAACTATTAAATGTTGCAGCTGCACCTTTGAAAATGCCACCGCAATGAATAATTCACACGAACGTGCACTGCGCTGGCAGACAGACAAAGGCCATTGTGGTGGGGGGGGGGAGCATACGCGGGGAAATGAATGGCATTGGCGTGACATGCCTGGAGGTCTGCACCAGGGTAATGGAGAATGTTTGGCTGCCAGTCACTGGCTCCTGCGACTGCCCAAAGGGGTGGTCTGATCGATGCGTGGTTGAAACGCACACTTTATCCAGCAAACACTGGATAATGTTTGATTCTCCTTAAGCAAAAGCCATGAAAAATTCAATTGACATCATACCAATATGTCTTGTGGAGTTTTTTGTTATGGAGTTCGGGGATGGAAACAGGGATATATATTTAATATTAATAGATTACACTATTTGTACATTGCATTATTAAAAGGTCTAGAAAAATATGGATTTACATCCCTGAACCATTTGTGGAGGTTCCATATTCCTATGATGGGTTGGCTACATAATGTACAAAAGAAGTTCTACATACATACAGGACAACCAATGTTGATTTCCCCACAAAGTGGTACTAGTTTTAATCACCCCAGAGGGGTGATGGGCTGTGTTAATTCCCAACCAGGATTGTGAGCCAGTCACTCTACCACTGAGCCACCTGGCTGATGTATGTGCTGTGATAGGAGGGCACAAATTATATTATCAATGCAACTATAAAGTGTCAATACTGTGTTTCATGTTAACATCACAGCCAGCCCTGAGGGTTTATATATGCTTTTAATTAACAGTTATACAATATATGTATGTGCGTGCTTACATTTTTTCTTATATATCTGTTGTGTTTGTAAACAATAGGAATAATTTGGTTCATGTATTATTTGCCCCATTTTTTAAGTGCAAGGTGATTACTATAAGCTTTTTATTTTATTTTACCAGATAAGGCCCATTGCGTTACATAGCTCTTTTTCAGCGACCTCGCCACACGATAGCTCAACGAAGTAGCCTATCATGTGGGAATGTATAGCAGCCAAATAATCTAAGCGCATGTTTCTAAACGTGGAGGGAATAACAGAATACCTAGATAAAAATCCACACGACCATTGGCAGAACATGCAAACTCCAAATATACAGGTGTCAGGGGCAGGATCTTACCCACGACGTCCTCCATACCAGGCGAAGGAGTAAACATCTGACCACCGTGACGAGATGTTTCACAGATGGGTACTGTTTGCCAGGAGGGTGCAATGTTGCTACGTGGCCTTACCCAATGAAGTAATTTCTTGAGCAGTTTTTCAAATTTGACTAATTTGAACTGGCACGCTTGGCCTATTCCCTAAATAGTACATGTGCCTGTATATGCCGCGGGGAAAAATAATGTATGTATATAAACGATATGCATTTTGGTAAGAGAATTAAAACGAATATAACATGCACTTTAGTGGACCACCGAGAAATTTAGTTTGTGCTTAATATAGTTGATGTTATGTGGTAAACTCAATAGGACATCGTTTTGGCGTACTAAGAATGTATTTGTATTGTCGATGGATGCTCGCTGTCAACTTCGAAGGCTGCTGCACAGGGGAGGCAACTACATCATTTGCAATATACTACAATGTGCTGGTGTTAAACAGCCTAATATATTCAGTACTCAAATAGGTTATGATTATTTTTTTAAACACAATAGTGTTCTCCCATGTAACTATTGACACTGTGTTCGTTCGGCCTTGTAAGTTCAGTCACCTGATTAGATGAATGACCTCGAATCGAATGATAAAATTGCCGTAATCTTTTTCACGGCCGTTAAGAAACTCGATGTGAAAATGTTCTCTACATCAATTATACATCAGCCTGCTCAGCTACATGACACTAACCCTCCTGGGAGCTGCAATTTCACCCATCCTCAAAAAGGGAAAAACCCCGAGCACCTCATAAGCTTGCACCACTGTCGCATTCACCACCTCTGAGAGCTACTGCTGTGGTTCAGCAATGGTATACCTGCTGAACTTCTGTTGTTTGCAGAATCACTCACACTTTAACAAGAAGCCTAACTGGCGTGCCATAGTCCAATATAAATATAAATACTGTAGCCTTCTTCTTGGTTCTTTCGGTAAAGTGACGTAGAAGGGAAATAATAAAATAATAAAAATAAAACATAAAAAAATAATTCTCACGACGTTTCGGCCACAACGCAAGCAGCCGTCCTCAGGTGAAGAACAGGTCTGTTGGAAAGACAGCATCTGAATGAGGTCTGTCTTTCCGACAGACCTGTTCTTCACCTGAGGACAGCTGCTTGCGTTGTGACCGAAACGTCGTGAGAATTATTTTATTATGTTTTATTTTTATAATGTTATTCTTTTCCTTCTACGTGACTTTACCGAAAGAACCAAGAAGATGAATCCCTGCAGTCACGAAAGCTTTAAATCGAAATACTGTAGCCTTAATCACATAGTGGGTGATTTATCTACTCCCAAACATCTCTTCTTGTTGGCATTATCTTGTGTGTTGACTGCACCTGTCACCTGCATTTAAATAAAGGTCTTTATCGACGCAACACATATTGTGTTAAAATTAACGTGGCCTGCTATCGTAGTTTCTGTGCCATTTCGACAAACGTTGCCCGAGCCACAGCATGGCATTACATTAACTGCTCTACCAGGCCCCAATGGGCTCCTCTTCATCACCACCTCCACGTCACTCTTCGTTTGCTGCTGGAGAGAGACTCCCTCCCTCCATTGCCTGGGTTAACTGCTGAGCCTTAATGCACTGTAAGTGGAGACCCTTGACGACACTGGTTAATGGTGTGGTGCGATTGTGGTTGTATTGAAATGAAGGAAAAGTCATGAATTGAGCAATGAGTGCTATATTTTACTTCGTTTCCCGGGAGGAATGTAATGCAACAATGCTTTCACTAGAAATCAGCATTCGGGCCAAGTGACTCCAACTACTTTTGAATACAGTAATTACCTCTTCCAGACTTCTGCTTAATCCCATTTACCGGGCCGTGTGTGTCATGCTCATAAAAAAAAATCACCTTATTGCAATGTTGCGTATTGATAAAGATGTGGGTGTGCGCTTTGCCGGATAAGATATATTTTAGCCAGGTGAGACACGGTGGAGACATTCAAGCTTTTTATACAAAGGAAAGTAGAGGTTGGCAAATGTTCTTCTTATCGTCATCATAAGACGATTCATATTTGTGTTGTGAAAATTCCGTCTATTGCTGTTGATTTTTATAGCCGTAGAAAACTCGTGAGCCTTTTTTTATTGTATACATTAAATCCAGACATAATGTGCCGTGTGTCCGATGCTTATTTCATGCGACATATACGTCTGTAACCACCTTCATGCTATGAAGAGTGAGAATTCAACATTGAGTGTTCCCCTGGAGAGACAGCCCCCGCCATATAAACGTGGAATTTCCACCGCTGCGATAGAGATGAGCACCATTCTCGGTGTTTTATTGGACAGTCCCGTGCATCCCATGACATAACACCAATAGTGCAATCGCAATTTTTGAGGAAATATAATCAAATAGGTTTTGCTTACCTGTCTCATTTTTGCATTGCGACTAAATATACCTTTGCAAAGTGAGGGAACAAAGAACCAAATTTCACCCGACAATTTGTGGACAGCTAAATGCACCGGTTAGGATTCAGTCTGCGCACACGGATGGAGTTCAATATTTCGATGGAGACAAAGCGGCACCATTGTGCTTGCTGACCTTTTTAAAAAAAATAAAAAAACCGCTGTTGATCGTCGCGATTCCCAAGTAAAATTCCTTCAATGTCGACAAAATGTATCCCGCGCCAGGCATTCTGGAGGTGCTTCACTGTGTCCTCATCGAGAGCCCCGAGGCGCTGAACATCATCAAGGAGGCTCACATCACCTCCATCATCTCCCTCCTGGACAAGCACGGACGCAACCATAAGGTGCCGTTAGTGGGGAGTTTGCGGCGCGTGTTGCTTCGTGTCGCGTAGTGAGAGCCTGGTACGTCAATCAAAAATAACGCATAACTGCAGAGCACCGCAGTTCCCAGTGAAAATAAACAAACACGTAGCGTGTCTGCAATGCAATGGGGTGATTGCATCGTTTTACTGTTGTTTAGATTTGCTGTGGAATATCCCGTGGCACGTTCGCCGGCTGTGGTGGTATATGCGTCTAATAAAGCGGTGTTCGTGGGTCATGCAGATTTCTATCAGGGGGAATGAGAGTCAAAATCTCTTGGGCTATGGCTGTGGGCAATCTATAGCAGCCTCAGCGAGTGGGTTGCTGATGTTTAAAACAAAAATGCTGTTTATCTCCTCGAATGTACAGGCACTCCGTTGTCATTCCACATTACTCTCGAGGGAAACGGGCCAAATATATTGAAGTAGGACCCTCCTGAAAAAGAGTCTTGAGACTCAGCGTGGATTCACACGCTAAATATAGGTTTACTAGCCCTCGTAATATTAACACTATTTATATCGCCACCTGCTCTTTCGAAAATTAGATTTTTACAGTACCCCAACAGGTGTAGCCACAAGCTCTCTTGCCAGCGCGTGCCCTTCTTGCATTTCCACCCGCACGTTGCCCCTTGCCTCGCTAACGTCGGCCACCGATGTTCATCTGCCGCTGCGCTCACGCGAGCGTGGCTCCGACGACACCTCGGAGCGCCCTCCTACCTCTCGCCCGCCTGCCCGGCCGTCTGCCTCGCAGCTTCGCTTTGCTGTCTGCGAGCCTCGCTTCAGCAAAAGGCCGGGCCCCCCCTCCCCTCCATCCCTCCCGGGCAGCGCTGTTACAGCCGCATTGTGTGTGCGATCGTCTGTGTTGAGCACGCGCGACTCCTGTGTGCGCGCACGCACACGCGCGCGCCTGCGTGTCTGTGCGTGCGTGCGCGCGCCTTCGTGTGTGGAGGCTTCCGACGGGCGGGGCAGGCACCCCGCAGCCGCAGTGCCGATAAATCCTGGGACTGTAGCTGAGCGGCAGCAGCACTTAATCCACGCGTGCCATGCCTGCGTTATGTCTTCCGCATGATAACCATTTTTTTCACTCCAGCCCCCCCGCCGCCCCCCGTCGCTCTACTCACAACCGCTCCTAACCCAAATCCCAAACCCTCCAGCTCTCTCTCTCCTCCCCCACCTCCCTTTCCCTTCTTGCCTCCAACAACCACAACAGCGGCGAAGCTCCCGTTACGGATGACTCGCGCAAACAACTCAGAGTTGTACAGCAGCGCGGCGCGTTCTGCTTCGGAGAGAATGCTCCTGCGAGTGCCAATTCCGGATGGAGCAAAAGCAATGAAAATTTAAAAATTCCCAACGGAGTTGACGCCTGGAGAGTAGCGGTCGTGCATTTCAACGCACAACCAGGGGCGTGTGCGTATGCGGGAATCTCGCCACTCACGCTCACCGTTGAATCCATTGCCGAGGTTATCCATGCAGCACCATCGCTGCGTGTGACGTGCAGTTTAATGTGCCACGCCATGCACAGACTCGGGGAATGTTCTGTAACCATGTTGTTGAATTTGTGATATTTGGTTTTCTGTTCATATTTATTCTACCACTGCACTATCCCTGTGGCTTTGGGATGAAGCACGCCGTGTGTGTTGCTGGCGAATGAGGCTGGCTTTCCACGTGTCTCTCTCTCTGCACGCAGCACTGGTTACATGATTGGGGGATGTGCGTGCTAAATTGCATTTTCGGGAGATGAGAGTTGGGATGGGCCCCACCACGATAAGGAAAAGTGCTGTTAAGCTACGCTTCGTTGATCCCGCGTGTTTTGCACTCACAGTGCCCGTGCTGCGAGTGGAGAGACACTTTAAATCAGCAATTGTGTTCCATTAAGCCACATTGGGTGTTTTCACACCCCCCCCACCCACCCCCCCTCCACCGCTTGCACCTGGGGCGGATTTTTTGCGCGTTCCCCCCAGCATGAAACTAATGGCATAAAGAGAAGAGAATGTATAAAGAATGTCCATAAATGAACATCACGGTTTAGAAATGTGCTCACACGAATTGATAGCACACTTGTTAAGGTTGTTCTTCTATGAAAGGTCCGTGTTCAATAAGGTTTCTGGATTCAAGCGAGTCGGCATTATAATGTAGTTCACAATGAGGGATGCTTTTTGGTATGTCTTTGAAAAAGCCACTGTGGGTGTAGTCGGGAGGCTGAGAGCTCAGAGTACCGAGCGACGCAGTCAGAACACATTCCTGCTGCGGAGGGAGCTGGTAGCAAGGTTGGGTTGCTCGCTCAATGGCCTGCAGGGTCAATGGCGGCGTGGTGTATTCCGCAAATATGCCCGACTGTGAGGGCGGGCACAAGCCGGCGTGAGTAGGTTAAACGTTGAGTTTTATAAGGGCACCACGGGGTGACCAGCCCCTCCCTCCCCACCCAGCCCCACCCCTCCCACCCCCCATCCAGCCCCACCCAGCCCCACCCTCCCCACCCAGCTCCTCCCCACCCAGCCCCTCTCCACCCTCCCATCCCCACCCTCCCCTCCCCACCCAGCCCCACCCTCCCCACCCAGCCCCTCCCCACCCAGCCCCACCCCTCCCACCCCCCACCCAGCCCCACCCAGCCCCACCCTCCCCACCCAGCTCCTCCCCACCCAGAATCCCTCCCCTCCCTCCCCTCCCCACCCAGCCCCACCCTCCCCACCCAGCTCCTCCCCACCCAGCCCCTCCCCACCCTCCCCTCCCCACCCAGCCCCACCCTCCCCACCCAGCCCCTCCCCACCCTCCCCTCCCCACCCAGCCCCTCACTCCCCACCCAGCCCCTCCCTGCACGACGGACACAATAATCCCCTGTGGGCTGGTGTAACCAGGAGGTTCCTACCAGTATAATCTGGATTTGAATCCAGATAGCCGCCGGTGTAACAATGGGTTGATGAGTCTCAGCCTGGTTTTACCAACAACTGCACGAAAATCCATCTCATTAAACGTGTCTGGTAAAAAATTAGCACAAGGAATTAAAACTAAAACATTAAAAGTCAGACTTTTTTATACTGCAGATAATCTCATAGCGGAGTGCATGGGATTATCCAGAATTGCACCCAATGACACATGCAGTGCAATTCTGCGTGAGATTTCCGAATTGATTCTTTGTCACTTGAACACGACGCCGATAGTACAATTGGAATAAATTGGGGAGAGAGAGAAAAAAAAAGTGAAGCAGATGGAACTGAATGTTGTAATCTGTTAATTCAACCAAACAACTCAAAATTACGATTATCAAGCCGATGCAATCAATGATTGGGCGTATTTATTATCTTAACACTGCGATTATATCTGTAAGAAATGTTGCATTGTCACGGCAAGGGCAATTTTCTTTCTGGGCGAACCAATGTTGGCTTCATATTCTTAGGTTTTTTCGGTAAAGTCACGTAGGTAAAAAAATTAAATTAATTAAAGTAAAATAAAACAAATTAAAAAATTCACGACGTTTCGGAAGCAACACAAGCCTCCGTCTTCAGGTGGAACCGTCACAGCCACGACAGCTGTATCAAGTAAATGAGAGATCACAAGAAATACTACCCCGTATATATAATGGTTGAGGGGGGAAGGGCCATATATACGGGGTAGTATTTCTTGTGATCTCTCATTTACTTGATACAGCTGTCGTGGCTGTGACGGTTCCACCTGAAGACGGAGGCTTGTGTTGCTTCCGAAACGTCGTGAATTTTTTAATTTGTTTTATTTTACTTTTATTAATTTAAATTTTTTACCTACGTGACTTTACCGAAAAAACCTAAGAATATGAATCCTTGCAGTCACGAAAGCTTCAAATCTAGAATCAATGTTGGCTTCCCACAGAGTAGTGCTTTTGTTTTATCAAACCAAAGTTGATTAGCGACTGATTCGACCCCATCATAGCCCTTCCAGTTGTGAGTCAAGTGTTCTGGATGGCATGTCGACCCCGAAGGGTGGATTCGCATCGGACCGTCTATCTGTGGTCACATCGATATTTGCTGTTGAGTGGCAGAGCCTGCAATGTGGTATGTAGAGAGTTGTGATGTGTGGAATTCCTGTCACCTTTGCGTTGCTAAGAATAGCTTCACTTGATTGTGTTCAATGCTGCTATGAGTCCGTTCATAAATGACGTCACGCACCTAGGGGGGGGGGGGTCAGACATTTGTGACGATGTGTGACGAGGGGGGGGGGTTGAGAAATGTGACGTCACGTCAAAATACGCAACTTTAAATAAATATAGAATTGTTACAACAACACTAATTGTTATGTAATGCGGGCGTAAACGACCTTCCGGATGTGACGTCACGGGGGGGAGGAGTTACGTCACGTGGGAGAAGGGTTCGGGTCTTTAAGGGGAAAAACCGGAAGAGGAAGGGAGGTGGTTGGAGACTGGACTAGGGTGAGGCCACGCAGGGCGAAGGCTGGGAGGAGTGGCGAGATCGCCACACACACACGGAGAGCGGATTGGCACCGTCGGCCAGCGGTGACCAACCCAGGGAGCAGCGGTGAGGCTGCAGCGAGGGCAGCCAGCGAGGCTGCACGAAGAGGCAGCAGTGGGACTGTTCAGAGAGAGAGAGCAGCGGTGGAGCTGCAGCGAGGGCAGCCGGAGAGGCTGCGCGAGGAGATCAGCAGCGAGGCTGCTAGAGGCTACGGGAGCGACACGAGGAGATCAGCAGCGAGGCTGCTAGAGGCTACGGGAGCGACACGAGGAGACCAGCAGCGAGGCTGCTAGAGGCTACGGGAGCGACACGAGGAGACCAGCAGCGAGGCTGCTAGAGGCTACGGGAGCGACACGAGGAGACCAGCAGCGAGGCTGCTAGAGGCTACGGGAGCGACACGAGGAGACCAGCAGCGAGGCTGCTAGAGGCTACGGGAGCGACACGAGGAGACCAGCAGCGAGGCTGCTAGAGGCTACGGGAGCGACACGAGGAGACCAGCAGCGAGGCTGCTAGAGGCTACCGGAGCGACACGAGGGGATCAGCAGCGAGGCTGCTAGAGGCTACGGGAGCGACAGCAGCGTCGGCGCCGAGCGGAGGGTCTCAGAGGGAGAGAGCCGTGTGGGAGAAGTAGACGAACCCGAATAAAGGACACCAAGCCAGATACCGTGGTCGAGTCTTTCATTACAGTTATAACAACACTACTACAACATCACAGTGCAGCGTCACATTAAATACGCACTACAATGACAATAGTTTAAAGCCATTTGAAGCATGTTTTATTTTAAAAATGGAAATGTTTTTTTTTTGGGGGGGGGGGGGGGGCATAGCTTTGTGACGTCATATTTGAGGGTGGGTCTGACTTTTTGTGACGCCGTGTGACGAGGGGGGGTAAAAAATCGTCCAAAATCGCGTGACGTCATTTATGGACGGCCCATATGGTGGTCACACAGGCGATGTGAAATGGCACTGTTGTCAGGGCAAGGCGGAGGAGTTGTGGTTTTAATCATAGCAAATGTTTTTTCTGGTCCTTCGAGATGTAAGAAAACAAATGGCTTTACAAAAAATGCACAGTAGCACGGTTTTCGTGGAGGATTTGTATACGTATGAATGTTGATAAAGTAAGATGAAGTAAAGCATCAGTATATTGCTATGTTTTCCCCCTCTCTAAATATCGTAGCTCTATTGAGATGCACACATCTCATTCTAAATGAGGCAGTGCATCATGCTGAATACATTATACTGGTAGGAACCTCCTGGTTACACCAGCCCACAGGGGATTATTGTGTCCGTCCGTCGTGCATTCAAAAATGGGAGGGGTGGGGCTGGGTGGAGAGGGGAGGGTGGAGAGGGGCTGGGTGGGGAGGGTGGGGAGGGGCTGGTCACCCCGTGGTGCCCTTATAAAACTCAACCTTTAACCTACTCACGCCGGCTTGTGCCGGCCCTCACAGTCGGGCATATTTGCGGAATACACCACGCCGCTGTTGACCCTGGCCATTGACCGAGCAACCCAACGTTCCTACCAGCTCCCTCCGCAGGAATGTGTTGGTGCAGGAAGACTAGAATATCCACCGCACTTCTAATTGAGGGGCCTCAATTAGAAGTGCGGTGGGTATTTTAGTCTAAGAAAATCTTAGGCCTAAATATACACCGCTTAACAAAGAAAATTGCCACATTTTGTGAAGTGTTCTGTTGAAACTGTATAAATGAAAATATTTCCACACTCAAATAAGCAATGCTGCTTATTTCCTCACCTACGATTAGCACGGTTCGCTACGTACAGTGTAAAGGAAGTTCAAAATCATACATACATTTCGGCTGTCGCCCGTGAGGCCGAAGTGCAAATCCTACTTGGTCACGGCAGAGACGAGTGTTTCCACAAGTTCATCACTGTGGACGTCTCAAAAAGTGGCGGAATGGGCACACTCAACCGCTGACTGAGATATGAAGTGGCCACCTTCTGCAAGCCTGGCTACAGTGCCACCCGGCATGCTCATTATCGTCAAATGCTTTGACTTGTCGTTGAGGAGGCGTGAATGAGTTCTCAGACGTGGGAGCCTAGGACCTGGAGGTGAGCTTTGTGGACCTCCAGCTCACCCCACACCCCATTCTAACTCGGCGCTCTGCCACGATACGCACCGCCAGTTTTCTCAGGGCGGCTGTCACTTACCGGCCGTGTTAGCTGCGGGCTCGAGTCATTATTCTGTTGGCGAGAAGTCAATGTGGTGCCCAGCGGTAAACGATCGCTATAATTGCTACACGCTGGGCTACCCTCCCCTCTCCCCCCTCCGTGCTTTGCTGTTACACCTCTGTGTCCCTTGTTCCCGGAAAGTAAACATACCGTCAGTGATGATGATTGTTTAAAATAATGTAGGTGAAAAGTAAACAGTTCAATTTATTTATGATGGCACTACTCGTATTGATACGACGTGTCAATAGTAGAACACTTTGATTGTTGACACCTCCAATTGAGTGGATGCGATAGGGTGGTTCCAAAGGAAAGTGGAGGTGATGTGACCGATGATGTAAATGATAATAAAACTGAGGATGTGTGGAGGGTAATAATTGTCACGATACGGCTGATGGTGAACAAGGGTACCGTTATGGATTACGGTAATGTGGCACATCGGTGTTCATGGCGAGGGTGCAGGTGATGACAATTGAGATAATGGTGGGATTGGAAATGTTGAAGTAGTTGGAAGGCGGAATGAGTGGATAGTTTAATGAGGGATAGGTGAGGGGACGATCGCAAGTGGATGAGGTGCAGGGTACGGAGGAGTGCCGAGTGGGAAGTGTAAAGGCCGGAAAGGCGATTTGGTGGGATTGGGTCGAGGTGTAAATCAGGAGGAGTGTGAGGGGCACAAAAGGAGGAAGCTGGGGGATGACCAGAAGCAGAGGTCGAGAGAGCAGCGTGATAACGCAGGGCGCCGGGCATCTGGGAGAAATTATTCTCGTGGAGAGTTAAAGGAGAGGGAAGACCGGTTATCGAGCTGTCGGGCAATCCGTGGCAATAAAGAAGTGCTGTACTCAAATCGAATCTGTAAACGTTGGGAAAATCCCCATCATAACAGAATGTGAGTGCAGGCTGGAAAATCCACACATTTCAAACAACACGCAGACACGTGTGTAAAAAAAACGAAAGGCCTCAACGTATATGCAAAAACTATCGGCAGTTCCTGAAGAAGTGCATTCTGGTCCTCTTGTCTTAGATCATCAACAACATAGATTTAAGCAAATGCGACCTACTGACAGGCAGCAGTGATACGTAACTAAACAACCATTGACCGGTGGTCGTTTTCTAGCCCTGTATCACTGCTGCCCATTCGTCAATCACATTTGCTCGCATTTGATTAGAGAGAGAGAGACGGTGTCTATGGCAATTGTGGAGTCCTGTTTGTCTGAACGCGGTCCATCGTGCTGACAAGAAGAAGGCCCTCGACGTGCAGCACCGATGTATTTTCCGCCGCTGTAGTCAAGATGTAGGGGTGTCAGGGGAAGGATTTTCACCAATAGGAGGGTTAGTGGGACGGGTGATCGAGGAGATATAAGGGGAGAACGGGCGGGAAGAAGGAGCCTTTGGCGGGAACGATATTGGGAAGGCTGGGGACAGGTTTGGATGGGAGAAAAGGATTAAAAGACGAAACCCCTGCAATCTTGTGTCGGCTCTCCTTTACAAATCTAAAGAGCTTCTTCACCTCAGGGCAAAGCCTCATGGATGCCCATAATAGACCGCCATTGTTTTTTTTTGCTGAAGTCAGCGGAACCTTGGCAAAATATTCCATTTTACAGCTAAGCAACACAAGCAGATAAAATACATAAAATATCATAAAAAATTTCCCATATATTTCTGCAGTCCTTTTGTTACTTGAAATTTAAGGGTTTGTACATTTTATGTTAGAGCACTGAATTGCACATTTAAATCATTGCAGTGCAAATTCAGATCAATCAAATTCTCATACTCATGCCAAGAACATCTCCCCTGGCTGTTGGTGCTGTGAAATTGCATCATTCTTTTTTCTGCTTGGGACATCTCACGAAGTCACATGTCCTTTTCTTGCTGTTGGCTCAAGAGGCAACAAATTACATGTACGAATTTTTATTTTTTAGCTCATTTTGCTTTGTAATTTTTTCAAATGAATTACGTCTGCATTTCTATCTTGAAACTATCTGCAGCTCAAGTGAGCATTGTAGGAATTGTATTGATTTATTGCCAATATGTTGCTGTGCCAAAGAAAACGACTCGTGCGAGTGTGTGTGTTCCAGTACTGACTACAACACAGTACGATCCAAGCCACCTCGGTGTAATTCCTGGCCATGCATGCAATTTGCCAATTTGTGGTCCTGGTCTTGGCCACTCCACTAAGTGCTATATCGGCCTAAAATGACTGCTTTATGTGGTGTGAATAATATCAGCATTAGGAATACCAAGGTGGCTGGGTATCCATGGCACTAGCCTTACCACTCTGCGGTTGGCTGGCCTTAATAGGTACTTGCCCAATGGGACTTGCCTCTAAAGTATAGAAGGCTGAATAGGTAAAATATATAAATATTTTTAAAAAATTCCCTTCATTTTCTGGCAACTTTGCTATTAGCTTCCTATAAAGTATGCAATCTGAATTTATATTATTAGTGTCGTTTTGGCCGTGTCAGGGCGCAGGTGTAACGCATTTGCCGTTTGGTGGAAAGGTTGACAGTTAGAATTAAAAAAAAACACCCTAATTATTACTGTGGGTGTATTAAGGGTGAAAATACATTCCCTCTGCTGCACAGTGGAATTATACGTAAAAATGATTGCGTATTACTTCGAAAACCTGGTAGGAACCTGAAAAATTTGTCATGAGACTCTGTGAGGCTTCCCGCCTGAGTAAAAAGTGCCACGATATATTTTTGTTTGAAATGTCATTACGTGATATGTCCATTTGTAACTCTTGTAGATCACAGTGCCATCACCCTTTTAACAACTCTCAGAACTAGAACTCTCCGTCAAATTAAAAGATAAATCTAATTTAATATGATGGGGGGTGGGTGGGTGGTTTACAGAGCAGTTGGTGATGTGGTTGAGACCATTAACTCACTATACAGTGATCCCTCGTTTATCGCGGTTAATGGAAACCGGAACCCCTCGCGATAGGTGAAAATCCGCGAAGTAGGATTGGCCCCCTAGGAATTTCCGTATATGTGTGTGTGGGTACCAGAATGTTTAAAATATGTATATTTATACTTTATATATATATTTTACTTAAATCTATTTAATTACAAAACCTTAATATTATACATTCTCTCTCTCTCTCATACGATACGTATTATGGTGTTCTACACTCACCAATGACAGTAGTATCTTGAGACTTGACTCCAGTAATGACGACGACGACGATGATAATGACGATGACAATGACGGCGATGACAGACCTGTGCAGTTCGATGAATGTGATGATGAATGATGATGATACTGCACAGGTATAATGAGGCCTTTATATCAGTTCGAAAAATCCGCGATGCACTGAGGCCGCGAAACTTGAACCGCGAAGTGGCGAAGGTTTACTGTACTTGAGAACCTCAATTAATCACAGGTGGCTCTCTGCTGGATTCGAACCCACGATCTCAGCAGTGATCTCAGTGCTCTGACGTCTGTGTGCCACCCAGCCATCTAAAGATACTTGTTTTGTTTTATTATGTTTTATTTTTATTATTTTATTACTTCCCTTCTACGTGACTTTACCGAAAGAACCAAGAAGATACTTGTTTTCGTTTTTGCACCTGGTACATCTCAGCACGTTTGCCTGCCTGTCTCCGCAATTTGCGCACACACTCAAATAAACTTGGGAAGTAGTGTGCACATCTTTCTGCGTGCGTGTGTGCCTCTGTCTTTGTGTGTGCAAACGCTCTTGCAGGTTCTGGATGTGCTGTGCTCACTCTGCGAGTGTAACGGCGTGGCAGTCAGGGCCAACCAAAACCTTATCTGTGACAACCTGCTGCCTGGACGTGACCTCCTGTTACAGACCCGACTTGTGAACAACGTTACCAGGTGGATTGAGAGGCACACTTGCACTCACACACACCAGGGACACCTTGGTGATGAATATTACACGTGTTTCATATTGCACGATTATTAGAATCCACACATGCTGTTAATGTAATCCTAAACCCATGGTGTTGCTTCGTGTTTATCAGCTCAAAATTCATGGAATTGGGGGTGGAAGAATGGCACAGTTGTTAGCGTACTGCGCGATAAACCCAAAAACCAGAGTTAAAATTATGGCCACAGCTACCGTTGATGGTGAGTGATCCTGAACTCATCTTAGGCTTTCATCTTCTTGGTTCTTTCGGTAAAGTCACGTAGAAGGGAAATAATAAAATAATAAAAATAAAACATTATAAAATAATTCTCACGACGTTTCGGCCACAACGCAAGCAGCCGTCCTCAGGTGAAGAACAGGTCTGTCGGAAAGACAGCGTCTGAATAACAGCGTCTGAATCAGCAGACCTGTTCTTCACCTGAGGACGGCTGCTTGCGTTGTGGCCGAAACGTCGTGAGAATTATTTTATTATGTTTTATTTTTATTATTTTATTATTTCCCTTCTACGTGACTTTACCGAAAGAACCAAGAAGATGAATCCCTGCAGTCACGAAAGCTTTAAATCGAAATTCATCTTAGGCTCTTCCTTCACCAATCCACTCTGACCAGCATGGTGGAGTATGGCCAAACAAACCACCATGACTGACACGGAATGAGGGAACCCTTCGTCCAGCTGTGGATTGACAAAGGGCAGTATATCGCACCTCGGAAATTCCTTATGTGTGCAAATGAAAAACCTCATCACCTTCATTATAATAGAAGAGCATATTTAGCAAGCTCATTTTCCGTGCAATGACCCTTGTGCAGGGCCTATTGAGGGCGTCGAGGCTGACTGATTTTAAATTTGTGATATCGCTTTACAGCCTTGAAAACACTGAGAAGTGAAACATTTACATATTGTACCTTAGCAGCGCTCCCACCATGTATTCTCAGCAGCTCTTCCGCGATATTTCTCACCTGATGACGATTGCTTGTGTTGCGATCGAAACGTCGTGGTATTGTTATTATTTGTATTACTTAATTTTTTTTTATTTGACCTATCTACGTGGCTTTACCGAAAGATTCAAAGAATATGACATATTGTTTGAACGTATGTTGAACTTCTTTAGCACCGTAGGTAGCCAACCGTGCTAATCAGAGGTGTGGAAATTACACGTACAATTTTCATTTGTTTACATACATTCAAAAGCATTAATAAGCAAACAACAGTAAAATGTTGGTTCCTGAACAGATTGAAAATGCATTACATGTATACATAGATATGTATAAAGTGGCCTGTACAGAACTGAGATCGCCTTTCAGATCAGATGAAAAAATATTCATTCATAATTAACATCAACATGTGTGCGAAACGAACGCTGTGTTTGGTTTCTAAGGGCTTTGGATGCATGGGGCGGACCTGCACTCACGGCATTGTCCCAGAGGATGGCCACATCCCAGGACTATTGCAACTTATCTAATTAATTACAAGATTCCCCCGCAGTGTTCCCAGTCGACTCCTGGAGGTCTCTGGAGCAAATCTGCACGTGCAGATGTATTATCCCACCACCCACAGAGCATGCGACTTAGCGTCAATTTTTTTTTTCTTCAGAAAAACAAAAAAAAAGAATAAGTTTAATTACCAAAAAGAATATGCTTCATTATAATGAGCTGTTTCAGAATGTGGAAAGTTCTGCATACCCATCATTTAAATGTTCCCTTATATAAGTGTGTCATCTCGAAACACAAGTTGATGCACGCTTAATGTATAGCCCCCTGAGCGAGATCACTAAAGATAAGCAACTGCCACATACATCGCTAAAGCGTAAATCATCATCATCATTATCAGCCATCACCTATTCACTGCTGGAGGAAAGCTTCCCGAAGCCATCTGCCACCTTTAGGTTCATGCTCTGCAACAAACGCAACGAGTTCCTGCACGCGAGCAGAATTCCATCGCCCCATACATGTGGTGGACATCGTCTTGGGTGCGTTCCACCCTTTGGCTCTCTCAGTTTGTCCATTTGAAGCGTGGAAACACTGACTTGCGAAATGTCCATTGAACGTCTTCAAAGCTGTATAAAAGCTTGCAAGATTTGAGACACTGATATTAATCAACTTGAGCCAGTGTCTCAAACCCTCCTTGGGCGCACAGCATTGTGGGATGATCATCAAATGATCGCCTCCCATTTAAGGGGTGCCTGCACCGAAGGTTTCCTGGAATTACTGATGATCCTTTTAAATTTCAAACAATGCACAGAAGCGTGTACAGAAAGCATTTGGCCCTTGTTCATTATGCAAAAACAAGAAAATAATCAGAAGCTCCTGAACAACTCCATTGTGGTCGTCTTGAGTGATTTTTATGCATTTTTCTGCGTGGTCTTTGAAACGTACGGTTTTCCAGCCTGATCTTTTTTTGTGGTGGTGGCTTTTCTCATTATTTTACAGATTTTGATTGATGATGCTTTTGTACAGATGTACAGATCACATTATGTCACTATTGCCCACCCATGATACATAACTCCGTGAGTAATCTCCAAAATCAAAGTAAAAGGCAGATTATTGTGATGCACTCGACTTAATGGTTGCAGTCCTGTGTAAACGTTTGCAATAAAGCAAACGACAGCTCCTTGTAAACAAGCAGTGTGAGGCTTAATGAGCCCGCCCTGAATAATGGCTTTCACACAGAAAATAAGATATATACGTGCACATGCTCACCAGGTTCTCTCTAACTCTCACGTGGCTGGTTAAAGATCAACACTATTCAATGGGGCTTGAGCATTTAAATATGGAAACGTTTAGAATGTACGTTTAGATGTATCAACAGAGCTCAGTTTCTGCCTCAAATAACCATTGGCAAGAGGTCACATCGCCTGATGAAGCTGGTTGTAATCACCAGCGAAACGTTGCCCTCAAATTATAAATGTTGTGGGTTTACTTTCCAACTAGGTGGCACGTTTTGTTTACATGACAAACCTTGCTAATTGGCTGTGTTGGGTGGTGGTGGATTAACGACACATTTATATTTACGCGATCTAAGCCAACAATGGTTTTATTATGCATAATATTGCTCGAAAAAGCCTACGTGTTAAACGGGTTGTGTTAATCCTCATTGTTGGTTCTGAACCAGTGGTGTGGTTAATTCCACATTTCCATGGCAGGCACCAGATATACTGCTGTATAGGTGCGATAAGTCAAATAAAACCAACGTGTTTGCCTGCTGAAATTAATTTTGGGCAGTCTTCATACTTCACCACGCTAGTTAGTATGGGAGGGTGAAGGTCGGGATTTGTGAGGATAGAGGTACAATACAACAGTGAATTTTGTTATACTGTCCCCTGCTGCCCACTGCATATTCCTGTTTGCCTCTACATCTCCGTGTGTCTCCCAGTCTCCGTTTGTCTCTTTGTATCACCGTGTCTCTCTCTGCCTCTCTGTTTGTCTCTTTGCATCTCACTTTGCATCTTTCATTTATATTGTATCATATCTATTCTACATACGTACGTACAAACAACGCACAAACAGATGGAGGGACAGACAAACAGACGTACAGCCGGGCACATCTAATGAATCAACGCTCGCCACCTCGATTGGAAAGCGTCAACAAAATAAGCTTCAATGACAACCATCTCTTGTCGTTCGCTCTGCCCTCTCTCTTCTCTCCCTCCTCCGCAGCATGCGGCCCAACATTTACCTGGGGGTGAGCGAGGGCTCGGCTCAGTACCGCAAGTGGTACTACGAGCTGATAGTGGACAGCGTGGAGCCCTACGTGACGGCGGCGCCCACACACCTGCGCGTCGGCTGGGCCAACGGGGAGGGTTACGCCCCGTACCCGGGCGGCGGAGAGGGTTGGGGCGGCAACGGCGTCGGGGACGACCTCTACTCCTACGGCTTCGACGGCCTGCACCTGTGGTCAGGTGGGTTGGGGAGGCTCGTGGCGAGTGAGCGCACGCGCGCACACGCGCGCACGCGTCAATCACAAGAGTTAGACGCCCATTGGAGACGCTGTGCGTGTGAGTGATCAAGTGAGTACTGGGGGGGGGGTGGGGTGGCGGAGGCTGTACTCGTTTCTCTTGGTCGCTGTAAACCAGTGGAGAATAAATTTCGATTTAAATTTCGATTTAAAGCTTTCGTGACTGCAGGGATTCATCTTCTTGGTTCTTTTCGGTAAAGTCACGTAGAAGGGAAATAATAAAATAATAAAAATATAACATAAAATAATTCTAGATTTTAAGCTTTCGTGACTGCAAGGAATTTTATTTTCATTAATTTTGATGTTTTACCTACGTGACTTTACCGAAAAAACCTAAGAATATAATAAAATAATTGGAGAATATTTCTCATGACTGTTGACTCCCCACGAAGTGGTTCGGTACTTATTTTATTGGCCGTGGAGTAATGATGGGTTCGGTCAATTCTCAACCAGGATTTGAACTTTTGTGACCTTTCAATAGTGAATGGAGCTCACTGTAAAGATAGTTGCTGAACAATTACGGGATAATATGACCCGTGTATCCTGCTCAGGTTGTTGAGGCAAGTACTATGAAGTCTGAAGCGGCGCACTAGTGGGTTGTATGGCAGGCACCGCTCCCGACCGCCTTTGTCTCCCCATTGCCGATGTTTACTCAGTGCACCAGGTACTCATATAAGGCTGAGTCGACGTAGGGGAGGCCCACAACCGGTCCAGATATTTGTCACCGATGTTGGCCGTGAGCGGGAATCGAATTCCTGTATAAGCACACACACATGCATACATTGTGGAGTGTGCTCCTTGATGGAACATTGCTCGCTTGTTTTTGCACTCCTACCATGTTTTTGTGTTGTTGTTGTTCTAACTTTCTTACCCGCCCCGACTGGACATCTGTGAAAAAGAGCTTCATAGCTCAATCAGATTCCTCCAGTCTCAATAATGATTCAGATTTTTTTCCCTCTCTGGGGTCTTTCACCGGCTGCTGTCACCGTCTCTCACCCCCACCCCCTCCGCGCCGCGATGTGGCGGAACAGGGCGCATCGCACGCGCGGTCGGCTCGCCCAACCGGCACGTCCTGAGCGCGGACGACGTGGTGAGCTGCCTTCTGGACCTCAACATTCCCAGCATCTCCTTCCGCATCAACGGGCAGCCCGTACAGGGCATGTTCGAGAATTTCAACACGGACGGCCTCTTCTTTCCCGTGGTCAGCTTCTCCGCGGGTGTCAGGTGGGTGCACCGAGGGAGCTGCTCTTGACTTCGTCTGGCAGCTCGCCACAACTCTTGTACATCATCATCATCGTTTTAGAAAGGATCTCTCTGCCAACCGCGCGCACTGAAATAAACTTGAAGACTAGCATCGCTTCTTCGCATTGAAGAGACGCTTTTATGAAAAAAAAAATTTTGGTTAAGCCGTGGGCAGTGTTTTTATTTGCGACAGTGTTATCATTTGAATTGTGGCGAAGTCGAACCAAATGCAAATCGATTTCCCTTTCGTGAAAGCGCTCGAGGGGAATAGACGCGCACGCTCAAGAAACGTACATGAATGCACGAAAGCTAATAAATGGACATATTGGCGGTACACCGGTGCAGCATAACACACCGGTCCTCATAATACAATCTAAAATAAAAAATGTAACTAACATTCCTCTTTCGACTGCTTCGACATCACGAGAACTGATTTTGACGCACCCCACAAGATTTTCTGACTGGGCTTGCGAATCGCGGGAATTTTTTTTTTTTTACAAAATTAGCTTTTTTATGTTGCCAATACGTTCAAATACAAATTGCAGGAGATGCACAGGCAGTGGTGGGAAACCTGCAGCCCGCCGGACACATGCGTCCCGTGGTATTTCCAGGGTGATGCTTAGTGCACAAGGAGAGTTTCAAGCCTGTGGCCCACTCGAGGAGAAGGAGGGCCGCTCACGTGGCCCACCGACTAGTCTGGGTTGCCCATCGCTGTGCAAAGATGTGCAAAGGTGTGCACGTAGACCTAAGGCATGTGGATATAGAGAGAGAGAAGGAGGCTTTGGCGAGACAAGTCAACCGAAAGAGGCAAAGTAGAGATTCGAAGAGGGAGCACGAGACAAACGAGGGGATACGAAATGTGAGAGTGGTCCCTTGAAAAATGAAATGGGAGAGAGAAAAGGCAAGGAATTAAGGCAAGCAATCTGTAACCTGGAGTAAGAGAACCATGTTCATTTTCACTTGTCTCCTTTGTGGTTCAACACTTGTTGGTTGATGAAATGACCCCTCCGTGATTGAATTGTATCTCCTCTCGGCCTGTGCTTTCCCTCACGGTTTCCACAACCATTTCACAGCCCAGTTTCCCCCTCACCGTGCTCATTTGATGACGGCTGCCAATTCCCATCGTGCATTATAGAACAGGTTGCCCTACCACGTTTCGAAGCAAGTTCCATACTGCCTCCTAAGCTCTTATGAAGTGTACGGGCTCTTGTTTTTTTAGAGGGGCGAGCGGGAGCCAGGCTCCCGGCCAAGTTCGTTATGATGGCGCAACGCAGCCAGCAGTAGTTTGGCAGCACGATATCAATGTTTAGTTGCCGGCCATGGCGGTGTACCGTCTGTAGTCAGCACTCTAGAGGCAGGGTTAAAGGATCGCACAGAGATCATCATCGTCATGTTTGCGTGAGAGACTCCCAAATTGCTGTAGACATGATTGCACATGATAATTGTTTTTTTACCCTTCTATCTGGCAACAAAACTGACACCTTTTTACAAGGAGTCATGTTTGCATAGACCGCAATACCTGCAGTCATAATACAAACAAAAGACATAACTCTGATAATGTGCACTGTCCTTGAAGTTGATTGGTCCACACCCGAGACAGCTTTCCTTAGAGCCTAGTCTCACATGGTGTTGGACCAGACTAGGCTCTAAGGAAAGCTGTCTCGGGTGTGGACCAATCAACTTCAAGGACAGTGCACATTATCAGAGTTATTTCTTTTGTTTGTATTATGACTGCAGGTATTGCGGTCTATGCAAACATGACTCCTTGTAAAAAGGTGTCAGTTAAGTTAGCAGATAGAAGGGTAAAAAACCAATTATCATATTTTTACTGGCAAATGAGGTTCCCATAATGATTGCACATGTTACATGCAGTGGCCTGAAATTGTGTTTTTATTTTCTCTCTGAGTTACATCTTTCACATGCAAAGAGACTCGCTGAGAAATTGGATACATATCCCATGAAGGGACCTCCTGAAAAAAAATACTTTGAATAGTTTGAACAGTTTATTTAGCTCAATTGAGGCTTAAGTAATGATGTTTGCCACGTGCACAGTGTTACTTCATTGTGAGTTTATTGTGTTTTGGTTTATAGTTGCACATTTTATTTCATGCGTGAAGAACGTTAAACCAATTATCAGCATTAGTTTCGGTGTTGTTTGTAGTGATAGTAGTCTCAAAGATCCTGCATAATGTATTTTTCTAGAATACCACAGCAATTTGTGAACTAGAACATTTGTCAGCCTTGAATGGAACTGAGGTGTGACCGTAACCGTCGAGTATTCATTATAAATGGTTCTTGCTGATTTCTCTGCATCTTTCCAACTTGTTTTGCAGAAATGTCAATGCAAAAAACCAAAACGAGGTGAAATAGTTTAACAGAAAACCCTGCCCAGTGCCTCGGCGACTTTTACTGCAGCATTTGGCAGCTTCTGTGTCTCAGTGGGATGCCCTTGGGTTATAAATAATTAGTGAGCGTCTGTCGACTGTCTAACTTACAAATCAATAAAGAGCTAATAACCTATATTTTTTTGTTATTTCGTAATTGGCATTAGCCCCAGATTATACATGAAATGGGGAATGCGTATGCTTGCGAGACCCATGAAAGGTGTTTTTTATGTAAGATAATGAATTCAAAAAGGTATATTTATTTGATAACACATTCCTATTAACATCCTCTCTGCCCAACACGAAGACTCCAGGGTCCCAATGCAATACCCACTGTGGCCGTGAAAGTGCACTTAATCAATTCCCTTATTTAGAACCGTAGAGACGCCCCCCTTCAGATGAGCCATACCTTTTGCAGAAGTGGAAGACATTCTTATCAATATTCCTGCAATTTAATTGCAAGTCATTTTTTTCATTTATGGATTTTGGCCACAGCAGTGGCACTCAATGTCCTTTTGTGAATGGCATTGCAACGTTCTTGCCATTCACCTTTTGGCAACATGCTGTATGGAAATAGTGGGCATATTTATTGTATAGAGAGAGTCCCAGGCAAAGGAAAAACCCTTGAGCCTTGATTGGACTTGCAATCAAGGGAATGGTGTTAACAGCACAGGTGGCTTGGGAACATGCATGCAGACAGCATGCTGCTGTAAAACCGTGAGAGTGGTGGGCTCCCAACTGTCAACTCCTGCACAATGCCTCCGTATAAATATAAGCCTGGCAGAAATGTTAAAGGCTGCCCTAAAATATTTTACATATTTTTTTAGTTGTTAAATAGTAATAACACTTTCAAATATGTGTGTACAATGGATACATTTAACACGTGAATGCACCAACTGTCCAGCAGTGCTGCGCAGTACATAATCTGGAGGAGAGCAGTATTACATTTGCTGCCCCCCTGTTAGAAGCTGCAAAGGCGTTACGTAATAGGAGTGGTTATTATATTGCAATGTGTGAGCTTGTTACTACGGTTTATAAATATGTTATTTTTAGTTGATAAAAAAAAAAATTTTGATAACAAAACTGTAACCAATAAAGTATTCATACTGCAGTTTAGATTTGTTAGTCCATTTGAAAAGCACCCTCGAGATATATATATATACATTTAAACTCTACGATTTATTTGCAAATACAGAGCACAACAGAGGCGTCGATTGATTTCTTGAATGACTCACGGAGCAATCGCATCCTGCCGTGCACGCGGGCCGCGGTGTTTGACCCCGCGCAGTGTGCGGTTCCTGCTGGGGGGCCGTCACGGCGAGTTCAAGTTCCTCCCTCCCGCGGGTTACGCCCCCTGCTTTGAGGCGCTGCTGCCCAAGGACCGCATGCGCGTGGAGCACGTGAAGGTGTACAAGCACGACCACGACGGCACGCGCGACCTGCTGGGGCCCACCGTGTCGCTCAAGCAGTCCGCCTTCACGCCCGTGCCCGTCGACACCAGCCAGGTGATGCACGCCGCACGATAAAATTAACTATTGCTGAAACTTTACCTTTTTTTACTTTACCAGCTGAGTCCCACTTGAGCTGATGTGGCTCTTTTTCAGAAGCGGCCTGGCTGCAAATGGTAGCTCGACGAAGGGGCTGATCACGTGGAAATTTATAGCGGTCAAATACTTCAAATGCGTGTTTGTAAATGTGGAGGGAAAATCCGGAGGGCCCGGATAAAAATCCACATTTTGTTGTCCTTCCCCTCAGCTCCGATTAGCATGGTTGGCTACGTACAGTGCGAAAGAAGTTCAACATGCATACTTACATACAAACATGCAAATTCCAAATATACAGGCATCGGGGTCGGGATCGAACACGCAACCTTTTGTATACCAGGTGAGGTAGTAAACATATTGCCACCACTGCACGTTATTACCAATTTGTGTTATTGGCCAATTACTTTCTTAGGATGCTCACCACGATGGTAATGGTGCAGTGCTGCAATTTCTTGCTCACATCACTGCTAGTGGAAGGTCTTCCAGAATGAGAATCTATATTTATACTGGAGGAATCCATTACAGCGAGCTTTAGAGAGCCCTGCTAGAAAGTAGCTTTGGAAAGGGTTAATGGCCTATTCCTCTTTGTTCAACACATTACAGCCTAAAATGCTTTTTGTTTAGGAGCCTTCAAATATGGCATCTGAACTCTGCGATGTTTTACTTAAAAAAAAGCGGTGTTCCCTTTTAACTTTGGAGGCTTGCTGACAAGACGCTACTGCACGTACATATATGCACACTATGCTCGCAGATGCAATGACAAAAATGCGCGAATAAACATTTGCAGTGACACCGATGCCTTTGTCGAAGTAATCAGATAAATGATCTCATTTCAACAAATGGCACCCAAAACCCCATCCGTGTTGTGGTACGATTATATTTGTTATGCCACTAAGTAGTTTATTACTTAACAAGATGAGTGGCAATTACATTCTCATCGCTGTCAAAGGCTTTGGCAGATGGCGTTAACCTCTTGCATCTAGTTTTGTCCACACGCCCCACAGCTCGTGACCAATGCTACGTACACCATTGCCAACCAAAAGCAGCTTTCCCTGCTTGTGAAGTTGCATACGTTCAGACAACACAAACATGCACACAATGCTCACTTTAAGTGATGCACGTGCACTACATTGCCAGTGATGTTTTGAAAACAATCCATATATAATACACAAACGTTGGATGGTAGTAAAACAGATTTTCACATGTACTCTCTTCTACAATATTTTTGTCAGATCAACACACAGACGTGCACATTTCAGAACTATTGGCATAAAATTAGAGCTCGCTGCTCACTATCTTTCCAGCAATTCCACAAAGCAGGATGGAGCTTTGTCACTTTACGTTCTAAATTCCATGACCAGGTTTTTGAATTGTTTTCTGGGTTGTACCGAAAATCGTTTAATTCCCCTCGCATTATCCAGCCGGGTGATGCTGGTGGAAGAGCGTTTCACTCACAGTCGCTGGGTTGTGAACACTGTAGAGTCATCCCTCTGGGAATAAGAAAAATGAGCACCATTTGGTGGAAATTCAACGAAGGTTTGTCCTCTGCAGAGGCTTGTCACTGCCATAAGAATGTGGAATTTTCACTTGCTGGCTCAGCAGGGCTGCCACTGGACACGATGCTTCCCTACGAATAGAGGCACTCTGGATTTATAAATGAGCAGACAATATGTCGCCTTCATGCATCTGTCTCTCCACATAAAAAAGCTGCACAGCCTTCTGTGAGTGCATAATCTCAGCAGCATTGAAATGATGACAATCAAACCCTGGTCCGATTTCGACTCGCAGCGTCTCATCAGCAGCCAGGCCTGCCCGAATCAGTGCTGGAAAATTACCGATCTTACAGACGAGGACATTCTCTTCACGATAATGGGTGTCAGTTCAACGCAGTGATGCTTTTGACTTTGAATGATATTGCTGCAGATTGCGCTGCTGCCTCATCTTGAGCGCGTTCGGAACAAGCTGGCCGAGAACATCCACGAGCTGTGGGCCATGAACAAGATCGAGATGGGCTGGACGTACGGCACGGTAAGAGCAATGGCCACTTCCAGCCGCCAGCTCTCATCAGCCCAGCTCCTCCGTCCATGTTTGCAAGCCCAGCCCCCTTTCATTTAAATAAACAGCCCCATGTATTCACGAGCCAGTGTCTCCTTGATGTGTAATTTTGGAGACAATTGGTAAGATTTAAATCTTGGACCGTGGATAATGGTTTTGAGGTGAGAAATCGTTGAGCTTGAAAATGTTTAAGAAATCATGCGTGACAACAAGCGCCGTGTATTCAGATTTCGCAGTGTGTTGGTATGCACACAAGCGTTCATTATTACCTTAATTTTCACGTCCCACTCAGCACTGCTTGTCTGCTCATGAAATATTATGATAATTTTAGCAGTGTGCCGGTGTACTCTAAAATATTGACTGGGTGTACCATTATGGATGGGATGGACAACTTAAAAAAAATCATCCTACCTCTGGCAAAATTGTACAAACCGAATTCCGCGTCCCTAAAAATTACCGTAATCCATATCTGCCCAAAAGCCTTTGATGCCAGGTCCCTTAGCCGCAGCAGACACCCACTTTTCTTATCAGTGTGTGTGTTTTACAAATACTTTATTTGCCAACTGGGCTCGTGTTCGTTTCCACGTTTGGGGGGTTGAGGAGATACACAAACCTGCACCCGCGTGCGGTCAATAAACGCCGCAGTGGTTGCACTGTGCCAATCTTGTCTTGGTGAGAGGGCTAGGTGGCAGTCGCGCGGGCGGGGGGCGGTTAAGGCACGCAGGACAAGAGGGTGCACATGTCTCACGAGTCACTCGCTCACCATTCCGCCTGTCCGTTGTGAATGTGGACAACCAGCCAATGTGTGAAAGAAATAGGTTTTAAGTATACAGGAGATCTCACTGGCAAATTGCTATTCTGGCTGTCGAGTGATGAGACGTTGTAATTACCGGCGAAACGTCGTGCTCGAATTTTACTCGAATTGTAAATGCTGTGGGTTTACTCTCCAACATATTGTTGTGCTGAAGTAGTAACTAGTTGGCACGTTTTGTTTATGTGACAAACCTTATTAATTGCCTGTGTCGGGTGGTGGTGGTGGGTTTAACGACACATATTCTTTGGGTGTTTCCATAAAGTCACGTAGAACACATTTTTTAGTTCTACGTGACTTTATCGAAAGACCCAAAGAATATGAACTCCTGCAGTCACGAAAGCTTCAAGTCGAGATTTAACGACACGTTTATATTTACGCGATCTGACCCAAAAAAAAACCTCCTATGGCAATTGCAAATGTATGCGGTGTCGATTTTTTTATTTTAAGTGCTGAGTGTAGCTCTCTTTAGAATTGTATTTGCGTGATCGTGACTCTTGTGCTGGCTTGGAGATTAAGTTTGCGATAGTGGTCGGTCGGTATTTGAAGGTTGCTTGCTTGGTCTAATTTTCTATTTATGTGGTGCCTGTTGAATTGGAAGAGAACACAATCAGAGCTGATAATTCAACCTTAACTCATCCTTCCCCAGTTGGTGATTTTAATCACCCTCGCTGCAACAACACTCGGTTTATTTCCAGCAACAAGAGATTTAAATTGGTATGAATAAAGTAGATAAGGTATAAACTAACCTCAATGAGCAATGCCACCTTTCAGCCTTTAGCTATAGTTTTATTGAATCCTTAATGATTAAAAGTTATTTTAACATGTTTTATTTTTGGACCATATCTGTGTATCTGCCCATTTCACTGCTACAAATCAGCATGTTGTTCTAATTTTTTGTTTAAACTCGCCTAACCTCGCAAGATATTTAACCCTTTCAGAGTCATATACTGTACATGTACAATGGCGGTCTCGTATGCATGCTGCTGATGTTGTTGCATTTGTTATTTAGTTGGCCTCGCGAAGCGCGATACTAATCTCCGATAAAAGTCGAAATGGCTTGGCAGTGGACGGTTATCTGTCATCTGGTGTTCATCTAGGTCCGTGATGATAACAAGAGGCAGCATCCATGTCTGGTCGACTTCCACAAACTCCCTGAGCAGGAACGCAACTACAATCTACAGATGTCCAGTGAAACTCTCAAGTAAGTAAGCTCCACCAACAGCGGAGCACATGGCCTGTATCTCAGTCCGACATGCTATACTCTCCTTTCGTTATCTTTTGGGTTAATGTGATAACCTCTCCCAGAGTATTGCTCCATTTCCAGTGCCTCTTGCAGAAACGGTTGGTGCATTCCTGTGGTAATCTAGGACTTTAGGTCGAGCGGTTGGTGGGACATGGAGATTTTCCTACGTGTGTAATGCTCCCTCTCTACTGGGCTACGAGGTGGCCAGATGGAATGTGACAGGTGAAGCAAATGGGTTAATGACCCCAACGTTATGGGTGTTGTCTCATCAAATGTGTTGATTTTCTCCGGGTACTCTGATTATACTGGACATGCAACATGGTTGTTAAGGACATGGCCTGACGTTGGAATCCTCATGAGAAAAAAAAGTCATGAGACTTTGTGAGGCTTTCTTCGAGTCTTACAATATGTCAACATCAGTGTGGATGTGTGCTTTCAGCAATGTTGAGAGGCTCGAATTCCACGTGGTTAATTCTGATTATTGAATGAAGTTGAACACTGTGTGTTTGTGACGCAGTCTACTAGATTCCAAATGTGAAAAATATAACAATCAAAATTAGTATGTTTTTGGTAAATCTTATAAGTCAATATATATAAGATGGCTTAGCAGAGTATGAGTAGTATATGCATAATAAATAGTTAAACAAACACGTGTTTGTGGGTTTCATTAAATTCTCCAAAATGAAATGATATTTAATCCGTCCACCAAAACGCCTGACTGGACCACCGGTATCAATCACAGAGTCATCAGCATGGAGTGGCCTCTTAAGTGACTGGTGGTGTCATGCTCCTCGTGTTGTAGCCTTGAAACGAGAGAGGTCTGAGTATGATTACACAATGTTTTCCCTTTTCACGTATCTATTATTGTCCAGAGTCGTGATCCACTTCAAAGTACACCAGGCAACACACGTGTGTCTCTTGATTAATGCCGTTTTAGAAGCCCCATTGGTCGATTCACTTTTTTTACACCCGATGTTGAATGAAAACTCACCAAGTGATAAAAACGAGCCCCGTTTCTCTACCGGCTCAGATGTCCTCGCCCCATTCTTTGAACACGAATCGGTCATCTCTAGCTTAGTCAGAACACGGGCCCCAACGTAATTGCATCGTGCTGTTGTAAAAGTCCGTGACCTGGACGCGGTGGTGCAAGCTCCACTCTTTGCCAGCCTTCCGAGACGTGATAATAACGCACCACTGAAACCGCACGGCTTTTTACATTTCAATTATTTAATTTAATTAATATCGTGCAGCCACTGAGGATGTGGTCGAGCCTTCAAAAACATCAAATCTCGTTATTGCACTGGAATTGACCTCCCAACACTCGGACTCACGAAGCGCAATCAAATATTAATGTGCATCAGCAGAATGCTGCTGGGCTTGGTTTATGTGTTTTGGTTTGATGGGCTGCGTGCTCTGTGTCGTCGTAGAAAGCACTCGAATAAATAAATAAAAATCGCCGGAGAGAGCGCCAGTCTTGATGAATGCATCCAATTTGTATTTCCATTTTTTTCCAACACGATCCAGCTTTAGGACCTTATTGATGTCTTCACTCCAGTGGTTATTATTGTCACAAATATAAAAGTGTTAACGTTGTTGTTGTTGTTGTTTTAACGGCTTATGAAAGATGATCTTAAACGGGGCAAACAGAAAGGCTGTTCAGACGTTCAATTTACGTAGAAGCTTTATCAGTCAACATTATATATGGCTGTGAAAGCAATGTGTGTCTCTGACAGTCAGACACTTCATTGGTTTAAATGCTCACAAATAAACACATGCGGGTGTCTACCATGTGGTGGCTGAGTGGTTTGGATTGTTCTAGATTAAGGTTCAAGACCCACGTATCTGCACCGGCTCATTCCCATCAGCTTCCGTGTGATAGTGACCTGCTGCAATGGGCATTATAATTATGCCGTTAATGTTGTCTTGATGATTTGAAAGATGTTTTTTTTATTTTCCCCCAATTAATAATATTGTCACCAGCAGAGTGGTACGATGTTTAAATTCTCGATTCACGATCAGATGGTCAATGGTTCAAAACCAAGTCGATAAAATGTGTAGCACTTAGTGGGAAGTCAACAGCGATGGTAATTTGGATGTACTGGATCGCGTCATGGGAATGTGGGATTTCCATAAGTGGCTCAGGGCTGCCACCCCATTGCTTGTCTGAGAGTGAAGTGAATCTTGATGGGTTTCTTTACATAGATACAAATTGTCTCTTTGCGGTATGCTAATAATGATAGAACGAAGCTGCCTTTGCTATTGGAATGGTGCAAACCAAAGTCACAAAACACTTCCAATAACACACTTTAGACTTCCTGGATTAGTAAATGTCAAAGGAAGACAACCAACAAGAATGAATTAAATAAGTGCTGTACTTGTTTTCGCCAATCAAAAGCAATTTCCTGTATGCACACCCAGGTACACGGGCAGTTCCATGATTTTGGACATACATTTCAGATACTTGAAAGATCTGGGTAAACATTGGTTCAAGCCAGAAAGTGTATTTGTTATTGACTCTAATTCAGATTTATTTAATTGGTCCATCTTTCTTGATAAGGGAGAAATGGTCATGAAATACAATGTATTCAAATGTACTCGATTTAATTGACTTGATCATCTATGCTGGGCTGCTGATTGTGAATTTGTAATCATGTACATGTCAAACAATTAGCTCGTATAGATATACCATAATTTCTATCACCACGGATAATTTCCTTTGGAACACCAGCCGCATATGCATTATTAGGATGATTTTGAAATATGGACAGTGGCGTTGCCTGAAGTGCAGAACTATCCCACCACAACGCTTTGAATTCAAAATGAAAACACACGTACGAAATGTGACCTCCTCCTGGGTCCATCTATCGTCCTTCTCCATGGCCTCGTGTTGCTGTGTGCACTCAGTTCCCTGCACTTTGCGTCGTCTGTGTGCTGCTCCCTCCGCAGGACACTCCTCGCCCTAGGATGCCACGTGGGAATTGCAGACGAGCAAGCGGAAGCAACCCTGAAACGTTTCAAGCTCCCCAGGAAGTAAAAAAGGCCCGCCGTCCGTGATCTCAAATTGTCACAACAAACTTAAATGATGCGATTGATTCAAAGGGTTAAATTCAAACAAGAAAATTTGCCACCGATCTAGTAGGTTCACAGGTTGATTTAGTCTATCGTTTAAAAGTTGTTGTTTTTAAAAAATCTTAATGTTTACTTGTATTGGTGGAATCCGATGAGTTATAAAGCTCTTTTTCACAGATCTCCAGGAGGGGCAGGTCAGAATGTTACAACGCCAAACAATACAAAAACAAAATAGGAGTGCATAGTATAGGAAAGGTAAGCCAAGCTAAAAAAAATTACAAATAAAACTAAACTATTCATGTTTTACCAGTTGAGGCCCACTGAGCTCTTAGCTTCTTTTTCAGACGTTATCTGGCCACAAATGATAGCTCAACGAAGTGGCTTATCATGTGGAAATTAATAGCAGCCAAATAATCGAAATAACCTAAACGCCATGTTTCCATATGTGCAGGGAAAAACCGGACACCATTACAAATGAGATTATCCATCTCAAAGGAGTTTTTTAGGTGAAACATATTAATTAAAAAATAAACAACGGTTTCCAATAATCTCTCCGTGTCGATATAGTGAATACAACTTTAGTGTAAACTTAGCAGCGGTTGTCCTATGAAGATACCGGCTCCTGCCGTAGGAATGTATAATATCCAACGCCTGGCTACGGTTCCACGAAGAAATATGAGAACTGCCGCATGTTAATTTGAGCATGGAGACACTTTTGGCATTTCACGCGTGCCAAAAAAGTGTGTTACTTAACATTACAAATCGAGTGCACATTAAAGGCTCTATATTTGGGTGTTAATACGTTGACTCCTGCTGAGTCAAGAAAAGCCAGCCAGCTGGGCTTAAAGAGGCTTCTGTGGCTGAAGACATCTTGATTATAACATTCTTGCTTGTGACCCTGTGATGAGAAAACAGCATGTCACTGGATGCCAGCAATAGCTGAGTGTAATGGAGCTCCGTAATGGCTCTCATCCTTATCAGGAGCTTACCCATGTTGAAAACATCCATGTGTTGGGGGCAGGAGTGGTAATTCATTGGTCGCATATTGTGCCAATGTCGCTGCACTGGGCTAGCAACATTTGAGGTTCGTGCTTTTAAACGTGGGTTTCCTACCTAAGGTTAAACTGTGCTTTGCCATTGATATTTTTACACGACATGCAGGGTATGAAATAACATTCTGTAATCTCTTCTGGGGGTGGAGTGGTGGCACAGTGGTTAAGTGCACGACACTCGGAACCCGGCAGCCTGAGTTCTGGCCGCTCTAACCAGTGTGGTGACGTTTTGGCGAACAAACCCCAGGACCAACATGGCGTGGGGAGGCCTTCATCCAGCAGGGCACCAACACAAATAGCAGTTCGGACCATTCCCTTTTTTGTGCTCCTGGAGGTTATGCAATCCTGTATTTGACGAACGTAGTCTATTTAAAGAAGTCTGGAGAGGACTTGTGATGTCACTCTTAAGCCGTTTTGTGACTTAACATTTAGCCTTTCTCTCGTAAAGTCAATTCCGTTCGCATTGCCATGGACCATGCTCTCCATTGAACAACCACTCTTAACTTTCCACAAAGCATTATTCATGTGATCAACCCCTGAGGGATGATAGGCTCATTCGACAGCCGGTGGTCATTTGAATTTGCGACCTTCCAAGAGGTCCCTCGCATCCTCTAGCCACAGTGTCACATGTCCAGATGGAATTGGAAGAAAAAAATTCATTTTCAAGCATTCACTGAAGCCTTCAGGATATCACTGTGCCCCAGTTCTGGTGTTGGTTCCATGCATGCCTTGCTAGACCTCTATTGAGACCCAGCTCCCACACTCTCCCCACTGGAGACTCAACATAAGTCCGCTCGCCACGTGTCCGTTTGTGTGTGTGACCCAGCTACCTGATGTCCAGCAACTACAAGCCGTCTCCTCTGGACCTCACCAACACCAAGCTGAACCCGACCCAGGAGGCCCTCGTGGACCGCCTGGCGGAGAATGCGCACAACGTGTGGGCGCGAGACCGCATTCGGCAGGGCTGGACCTACGGCATCCAGCAGGTGCGGTGGCACTGCGCCCTGTCTCGTGGGGAGCATGGTAGTGTCGTGGTTAGTGCTTTGCGGTACGAAGCTGGCGACCCGATTTCTATTCCCCCGCTCACAGCCGACACCAGTGACGAGGACCTGAACCGGTAATGGGCCTTCCCAAGGTCGACGCAGCCTTAAAAATGAGTACCTGAGACAAACGTGGCCGGGCGTGGTGCTGGCCACCCACTTCCTCGTGTACCGTGCCGGCCTTCATAGGTGCTCACTAACAGCACTTTCCACAACAGTCTGTTAAGGCTATGTGGGGGATCTGTGTCTTTGTCCTGTGAGTCGTCCAGGTTCCCCTGCCACCAGGCCATCGCTTTTTTTTCACGCGTAATTTAATTTGCCTCTGTTCAGAGTAAACACGTGCGCGCCTTAATGTAGGAGAATTAACGTGCAGTTTAATAATACGGAAATATAATGCGGATAAGCGTTTAGGGGTGGTGGTGGTGAGCTCCAGTTGGTCAAGCGACTTGGGGAGTGGTGCCGGATTGGTGACCTCCACCGGGACCAGGCCATGATGGGTGTGAGATCGAGGGCAATGGGGGTGGTGTGGAAAAACGCCTTTTGACTTGCCTGTGCAAAGTGCGAGTGTTAGTCTGTCATATGCGTGGGTTTTCTTTGGGCACTTTGGTGTCCTGAAACACAAGTACAGTGATCCCTCGTTTATCGCGGTTAATGGGGACCGGAACCCCTCGCGATAGGTGAAAATCCGCGAAGTAGGATTGGCCCCCCTAGGAATTTCCGTATATGTGTGTGTGGGTACCAGAATGTTTAAAATATGTATATTTATACTTTATATATATATTTTACTTAAATCTATTTAATTATAAAACCTTAATATTATACATTCATTCTCTCTCTCTCTCATACGATACGTATTATGGTGTTCTACACTCACCAATGACAGTAGTATCTTGAGACTTGACTCCAGTAATGACGACGATGACGATGACAATGACGACGATGACAGACCTGTGCAGTTCGATGAATGTGATGATGAATGATGATGATACTGCACAGGTATAATGAGGCCTTTAAATCAGTTCGAAAAATCCGCGATGCACTGAGGCCGCGAAACTTGAACCGCGAAGTGGCGAGGGATTACTGTACTAAGTTAGGAATTGGATAAAGTCTTCAAGCAAAAGCCTCCTTAACATGAGTCCCTGTGACGTTTGACTCGCGATCAGAATGTTGCGATTTCAAATTCCGTCACCTCACCTCATCATTCCCTTGGGCTCTATAAAATAAGTTCCACTGGGAGCGTTAGTTTTCTTGTGGAGATTTTGGCTTCTGCCATTGTAATGTAGAATTTCTACTCCAGCCTCGGGGCCACCAGAAACGATTAGCCTTTCCCTATGTTGGTTTAACTTCGGGGACAGTTTTATCTTAACATTTTAAGTACTGGTTTTATATTAATTGAAATGCAGGCCTTTGCAGGTTCATACAGCGCTGTGAGTTCATCAAATTATCCTTCCAACTCACTTCTCCGTGATCGGCCAGGACATCAAAAACCGACGGAACCCGCGGCTCGTGCCATACGCCCTTCTAGACGAGAGGACCAAGAAGTCGAATCGGGACAGCCTGCGCGAGGCTGTGCGCACGCTGCTTGGCTACGGGTACCACATCGAGGCACCAGACCAAGACCCAGGTGAGTGGGTGCAGCCACGCGGAGGCGGTTCTCGAGTTCAAACTCTCACTCACGACATCTGCGTCCGGCTGGTGTGAACAGCGCACTTCAACCGCTGAGGTGGCAGGTACAAGGCAGGTTAAAATAAACTTTCTTCTTCTGCATCGTGGATGACAAATTCAGAATGAACGAGCGAGGAAGTCGGTTGTTTTTTTTGTTTGAGGAGATGTATGATACATAGTTAGGATTCATACGGAGGCCTTAATAGGACTCTGAGATTTGAGGATTAATGTTGAACCATAAGTCACAACGTGGCTTTATTGCACTCAAATATTAACTCATAACCCGACAGGTCTTAAAGGTGTCAGTATAGATCTGCAAAACCGAATAAATAAATTGCAATGCTAAAATTCTTAACATTGACTGAGTCTACCTCTGCAATTCTAATTCTACTCTATTATTGTCAAACCTTGTGATTAATTTCCATTGCGGTAACTTGTTCTTGATTTGGGTACGCTCAGGTTTTAGGTAATTGTTTACGCGTGTTCTTTTCATACTGAATATTCTAGCAGCTGGAGCATTGGCTTAGTCAGAGTGTGTTGTGTAGACAGTGCAACTGTCCAGGAGCCCGCCTGTGGCACGGGCTCAGGCAGGGGGAATTAGACAGGGGGGGGACCCCATTTGATTCCTTACACTGGAGCCCATTGCCAATCACGCTGTGGCAACTGAGCGGGAAAGAGCAATTGCATTCACTGCACATGCATTCTCCGCATTGTCATCCCCACACATGCATGGCTTTTGTGTGCATCCCAATAGCTCGCGAATAAATGTCTCTGTTTCCCTTCTCTGAACTAGCGGCGTAACATCGCCTTACTTCCCCCACGCGACACAACACGCCCCTGACTTTGGCACACATTTCGATGGGCGTGCAAAATTGCCTCGGGTTGTGACTCCGAGCCACAACACGTAATCATTTTTTAAAGCTTGCTCGGTGATTAAATAGTTTCTTTCTTAATTTCCATAAAACGCAATTACAAAAAGGTTAAACTGGGCTCAATAACAGGTTATTCAATTACGGTACGATTTTGAACCGTTCAGCCCATGCTGTGAGTGGGAGCCATTGATTTCACAAAAAATTCAAATCACGCAAATACAGTATGCACAACCACAGTGCCTCGATGTTTAAGGTTGTATTCATAAGACTTAAGTAGTGTTATAGAAATTAGCAACCACTTAATACGACTCTTGAGGTCAATGCTAAGCTATTTATGGCATCACATTATATTTGCATTCAGTGATCATTGCTTTGCAAAGTCAACGGTGATTTTACTCGTGCTGTGTAGCACAGTGCACAAACCACTATACCACCACTATGCCCCATGCACACAGACGCAATACAGACGTGCACCAAAGATCTCCGGTGTAGCCTTTAACATATAACCGGGGCGGCAAATGGCAAATGCTGTCATCGGGCACGTATATGAAAGCCTGCACGGCACAAGAGAAGGTGGCGTGGCCAGCACGACGCCCGGCCATTTCTCATCTCACCGGTGCTTATTCTCACACAGTGCACCAGATACTCAATTAATTCTGAGTCGGCCCAAGGTAGGCCCCTGTGTCAGTCCAGATATCAATGGGCACTGTTTTTAGCAAATGACAGGGAATCGCACTGAAGTCGCCGACGCTCTCGCTCCTCACAAATGAAACAGACATGCACACGCGCACTTACAAAAATGCAAAGGTGCAACTCTGTATTCATTGCTCTTTGGTTCTTTCGGTAAAGTCACGTAGGTAGAAAAATAAAATTAATTACAAAATAATAAATCACGACGTTTCGATCGCAACACAAGCGGTCGTCCTCAGGCGGAAAAAACTATCCAGCAGTGGAACTGCTGAACCAGCGAGAGAGCTGTTACAACAAGAGGTTATTTACGTGGCGAAGGGCAAGCAGGCGGGGTCTGAGCTGGAAAGGAATTCCATCCCCGGACGCAAGCACGTCAGTTGTATTGATGGGGGAGATTAGGGAGAGAGAGATTAAGGAGGGAGATTAGCATGAATGAGCTTCCGTCACCGCATAAGAGCATCGTCCCCGCATATGCGCACAGCAGCAGTGTTAATGGGAGATTAGCACTATGTTGGTGGGAGAGATGAGGCTGTTTTCATTGTTTTTGCTCATGCCACTGCTGGCGGAAGCACCTCCACTGCAGGGAGTGCCCCAATCGAGAATATTTTAGACTCTTCTTGCACCCCGCAGGAGGTGGGAGTATCCCCCATTTACCCCACTGTGCACGTGGCTACTGATCGACTGGCTTGTGGTGTACCCATTCATAGTGCTCGGTGGAGAATGTACATATGCACACGTTGTATCTCGAGTCTGCCTTATTGCCAGGTGCGTTTTTGGTCTCGTTTCTATTTGTCAGGCTTACTTTTTAAATGGGGCCACTGCACATTAGAAGACTGCACCCGTTGCTCCTTTAACGGGACTTTTGCTGTTGGCTATTTTTAATCGAGCACTCTGAGCCAATAAATCTGTACGTTGTCAAGCGCTGCATACATGTTTAAGGCTCCGATTTCATTCCGAGAATAATATTCAAGTTGCAAAATGGAAGAAAAAAAATACATCAAGGGCAAAACTAAAATAATTTAGTTTAATGTAATTCATAGTTAAAGGTTTTGCTTGCAAAAAAATACAACGCATTTTTAAGCTTTAAAAACCGTGTTACTCTTCAACTTTGTGACGGGCATTGACCGTCGGCATTCCGAGGTTATTTTATTCTCCTGTAACAGCAAAGTTTAATGCTGATCCTACGTAAACACTCATGTAAGCTTGAGCTGCTCGCCCATTTGGTACCGCTATCCAATGGTGCTGACCCAGTAAACATGTAACGTTGGGACGACGCTGGGATGCGGTTGGAATCGTGAGACGAACGTTGACCCAACGTTCCATGTTTACGAGGGATATACAGTTTGAATTTGATCCAGAGACTCTCTCTCTCTTACCCTCCCCCTTTTTGGCCCATTCCTTGCAGCCGTCTCTCACCTCTCTCCTCTTCATCATTCCTCTGTCTCTGTTTATCAAATTGTGTTGCTGTGACACATGCTCTACATTTCTCTGCAGGTCGACTTATTTTTGGGCCTGGTCCAGGCTGTTTATGCAGCTGTAACTATATGTTTCAAAGAACGTGCAAACGTGTACAAAAAGCACTCGGCCTAATGCAAAAAAAATCGTCAACAGTTTCTGAAGAACTGCACTGTTGACCCTCTTATCTTCGGTCACCATTAAATTAACTTGAGCAAATGTCACGACTGACTGACAGGAAATAATGAGACAAACACAACAATGTCGACCATTATCAAGAATGTTATTGTTTTGTTATGAGGGGTTTTGTCTTTAATTACAGATTTGATTGCTGTACACATAGACAATGACATTACGAGCCATGCCATCTGGAAATGTGTTCAGAAGTGTATTTTCCTGCTGTACAGCAAGGAAGAACAAGCTGGAAATATGTTGTGAGATTTGCCTATGCAAATGCACGTACTGGTACACATCTTGAGCATGGCCGTTTATGTCAATGGATACCTTATATCAGGTACACACACTATTTGCACTCGTATATAGATTATTATTTTTATAATACACTTTTTAGAGGATATTTAATTGCCGTTCTTGTCCAAACTCCATGCAGAATTGAGCATTTGGTAAGCTACGTGCTCAGTCTCATAGCAGTTGCTGCATGGGAGGATTTAATACTTTTTTGTGAAAATATGTGAAGTGCCCTCAGATGGGCAGAGGGACACGATATTTCTCAGGCATAGCAATAAGTAACCCAATAGGCTCCCTTAACCAATGTGAAGAACAACACGTGGCCATTGCAGACCAGACAGTTTGTTTTAAATACCCCAGGGAACAGCCCTCTCTTTGATAGGCAGCTCATTCCTCAATATGACTGCTTTGGCCTTGTGCGTATTTTATCAGGATTATCGTCAACGAATTTGATAATTGCGATAACAAGCAGCCAATGATGAGGCTTCTCACCTCCACAAATGAATCTTCCATTTAAAATGAAGAGGTGGCATTGGAAAACACAACATGGCATTACCGCCAACGTGAGCATCGCATGTCCTGTTTTTATGAACCTTTTTTTACCTGCACAGTGAAGTTATGGCTTCTCCTGCGTCTGATATCCTTTACATGCCCGTTTGAGCAATTATGCCTGTGTCTTAGAACAGCAGTCTACATTTTTTTGTGTTTTGTTATTTGGTCAGTTTTAAGTTTGTCTTTCTGTCCTGTCTGGCTCCGTGTCTGTATTTATGTTTATGTAGCGTGAACAAATATTATTGCTCGGTCCCTATAATCTTTCTTTTTGTTCCACTCATTCTCTTCCTTCATTGGATTCACAAGCTTTGCCTATCAAAGACAAAGGTCCCCCGTATAGCCTTACCAGACTGTTGGGGCAAGTGCAGTTAGCGAGCACCACACCCAACTGCCGTTTGCCTTTGTCTCCCCAGTGAGAATATTTTTACACACCGCACCAGGTACTTATTTGAGACCGAGTCATCCTAGAGGAGGCCCAGGACCGATTCAGATAATCGTCACTGGTGTTGGCCGTGAGCGAGAATCGAACTCGGGTGCCCGGGTTCGTAGTGCAGCCCTCTTAACTGCGACACTACAGCTCCCTACTATCACTCACTTAATGATACACATTTTTAGCATGACTAAAATATTCTAATGAGCGTTGGTAACGAGTGCGTGTGTTGTCTCATTCCTTCTGAAGTTTAGACAAAATTTCGTGCAATAAAACGCGATCCAGACCAATTCCGTTTGACATAACATTGATGGTACAATTTGAAATGCTGTTACCCACAGTGCAAAAATTCTATTTCAAACGATCGTTTAATCTATTTGCTGACAAATTATGACTTATTACTCTGTTAAAACATTTATTGGGGTTGTGAAACAATTTAAAACACTGTCATTATTTTAGTTTTTTTGCCTTAAATAAATACAATAATAACAATATCAAATGATAATTATACTCTATTCGGCTTTAGTCTTGGCGTAAGTTACTAGACGTCAAGGGATACCATTAAAAACACAATTGTCGGGGTACATATTTTTAGTATACCATTCTTCAACCTCGTATTGTTCCCGATGTATGTAGACATAGTGAAGTAAAATTATCTCCCTACTTAAAACGAGCATGGGGTGACACTCATCTCTGTTTGGTGGCTCTGAGCCAATGTTTGGACATTCCACATGGGTGTCGTTCAAATCTGACTATGTGACAACTGTCGTTGATGTTTCACAATGCCGTGCTCGTGTTGTCGAGTCTGGGGAGGTCATCGAGTCAGTCGAGCAGGATGGGTGGCAGGGCAGAGGTCGCAATCGGGTACCCGATACCCGTACCCTACCCGATACCCGGCTACCCGTACCCGGCCGGGTACGGGTACCCGTTTGCGACCCTGGTGCGGCCGGGTACGGGTAGGCCGTGAGTCACTGGTGTCACTCATTTCCCAACGTCTTGTCTCTTCTCACAATTCAAGTTCCTAGAATCAACCCACCCGCGCCTGCAACATGGCTTCATCCCAGAGGTCGCGATCGGGTACCCGATACCCATGCCCTACCCAATACCCGGCTACTCGTACCCGGCCGGGTACGGGTAGGGTTCGGTTACCCGTTTGCGACCCTGGTGCGGCAGGGTACGGGTAAGGAATCAAAACCCGTTTACGACCTCTGTGGCAGGGTGGCGTAGTGGTAACGCTTGAGCCTGACAACAAGCCGGGTCCGGGATCGATTCCCGACTCGGGTGCCTTCGTCTGTCGAGTTTGTATGTTCTCCACCTGTCCTGCGTGGTTTTCCTCCACATTTTCCGGATTCCTCGCATCGATAAAAACCCCGTGATGTAACTGACATTGGCCAAACATTCTAAAACAGTACTAAATTAATTCCTGCAAATTACTCAATTGGGATTACACATCGCAGCAATATCGCCCCCCTCCTGTGAAAATGTGACAAAAGAGTCGTGAAACAGTGAGACTTTCCTGGGTAAACAAATATCATCATAAATAATCATTCAAATGTGCAAGCTTCCAATGGTGAGTTCAGCGCTGTATCACAGCGCCACCCAATTGTTATAGCCTTGAAAATGTTTTTAGTGTTCAATGTTGTGACCTCTTGATTACCCACTCCTAACGTAACCTTCTAGTTATAGAGCCACAGACTAACATCAACATTTGCTAAAGGTCACAGGCAAAACACTGAGCTTTGTAATCTGCACCCTAAAGAGCAGGCCCTTTGTGCAGAATTGCTACTTGTTTACAAACAGTGTTTATCTGACCAGCTTTATGTGTGTGAGTGATCATGCTGTGTGTATTGAAAGCGCTTTAAGCTTTAATGCCACCGTTATAATGTATTTATGCGTGTACAATCCAACCACCTGTCTTGCACATAGTGCGTTTGAAAAAAAAACCTTTCAGTTGTATTATTTGTTTCTTTCGGTTAAGTCACGTCTAAAGATAAAATAATAAATTAAATTAAATAATAGAATACGACGTTTCGATTGCAACACAAGCAATCATCATCAGGTATAATGAAATAGCGACATAAAATCTAACCAGAAAACTATAGACAGACATATTAGCAGACAGATATCACCAAGATACATAGCGAGAGCAACACAGGTAACAGAGAGGGGTGATCGTCTCTGTGTGGTGGCCTTAAATAGACAGAGGGGGGGGCGGAGGCAGAGAGAGGGAGGAGGGTTAGAGAAAAAATTAGCATATCAATGAGTGGTCAACAGACGTGGTGCTGCGAATGCGATGGCACGGCAAGCAAGCCTGAAAATCAGGAGAAGGACACACTAAAATTAAATAACCTAGTAAAATATCGAAATGTAATGTAATACAACACAGAGGGTCGGTCAACACACAATTAACGCATAGCCTGGTTGATTACGTATTTCAAAGATTGCTAAGTTAGAATTTAAGTGTGAACAATCTAAAGAGAGGACACAGGCAGTTGTAAACAGCACAAAAAGTGCCTTCCGTGAAAAGCACTCAGAATAAGGATACACTATTAATTTGTTTCACTTTTACGCGTTTTGGTAATGCCGGTGGCTTCAATCAGGATGTTGGTGACATTTGCAACGTTGCACTTGGCGGTCCCAGTTGGTTGTCGGCTCAAGGTTCTCATCGTTTCGAGCAGCAAATAATAAATGGGTCGTCCTCTGGGGATAGTTGACTCCGCCGTGGGGATGCGGAAATTCCCACGCCTTGCGCGGGGCTGCCAGTAAATATGTGCGCAGGCCCATATTCGTTTGAGCCGACAGACATTGACGTCTGTGGTCAAATAGCTGCCCTCTCGCTCGGCCTTTCTGTGTGCCTTTGCCTCATTCAAATGCCCTCAATACCATACAGTTGTGCAATGATGTAACAGCTGTCTGCGCTCACTGCCAGCTTGGAATAAATGGCAGTGATATAACCGGAATGACGTCGGGCAAATCTTATTGTACGGCACCGCTGTCAGATTTGTAATTTTCTCTCTGAAAGGCAACCCTTTTGAGTGAAAGGTTTCCTTTCTGATGTAAACCGGAGAGAGCGATTACAGTGCTGAAAGTTCCAGGCTGGAAACTGGTTTGCTTCCTGTAAAGCACAAAGTAGAGATTGGTTCAAATAAAAACTATTTAAGGAACCTGAATTGTATACGTTCCTTGGGTCACGTGATTTAGTGATTATGGTTGCAATGTGGCACGACTTGCCCCCCCCCTCCCACCATGGTAATGTGGAATTTTTACTCGTGGCTTGTGGCCGCTAATCGAGGTAGCTCAAGGCTCATTTGAACATAGGGACGTGTTGAAATTTCAGTCAATTTTGTTCAACGAATTGCTAGCTCGCAATGTGTTGTTGTTGTTGTCCCCGCTGCTCCCATTCCTAGCCTCCCTCGTGTGTTTTTCATTATTGTAATGGTTGTACTCAATGCAAGTTCATTTGTTACACGTAAATTATTATCTCATTTGAAGAAATGTCCTTTGTTTATCACAAAAGGCCTCACCGAGTCTTTAAAACATTTTTCAGGGGGGTTCCTGTTACTTTGGGATATTTGATCAAGACCATGAGTGAGTGTTTTGCTTCTGGGAGGAAAACGGAGTACCAGGAGAAAACCCACACACATGATGGCATGACACTCCACACAGACAGAATCCGAAAGCCAGTTTTTGTGCAACCAACTCCTGGCCATCTTGCAGTCCAGGGAGTTTTAGAGTTTCGCAAATATATGTGGGTCTTCAAACCCTTGTCTCAAAAGTATTGGGTTACAGGAGTGTGCCACAATGCCTGGCTCATAGCCACACTGTGCTAATGAGCGCCACGGTGGCAAGATATTAACTTCCTCGCCTGGTATGCAGGAGGCTGTAGGTTCGATCCCGACACTACCGCCTGAATTTTTGGAGTTTGCATGTTCTCCCCATGGATGCGTGGATTTTTCTCCTAATCTTCCAGTTTTTCCCCCCACGTTTAGAAACATCTATTTAGAGCATTTGGCTGCTACAAATTTCCACACTATAAGCCACTTCGTTGAGCTAGCATTTGTGGCCAGGTCTGTTATGAAAAAGATCTATATAGCTCAATGGGCCTTAACTGCTAAAAAACAATGATAGTTTAAAATGAATATTATTGTACATGCACCACAGTGCGATATGGTTGTTTAAAATGGCTGCCTGTGACAAACCTGTTCTTTTGGGTGGATATGGAGGGAATTTTTTTTCAATCTCCACGAGGACAGAATACATGTAAATTATACCCTGGGGTGTGTGATTGCATTCACAACCACTGTGAATGCTCTGTGGAGGACACTGACTCTTTCCTTGGAAGCTGGAATTTCCGCCACTGGTTCAGGACCATAGGTGAAGATTAGTGGTGTTTATATTCTTGGTTCTTTCGGTAAAGTCACGTAGAAGGGAAATAAAAAAATATATATTAAACAATAACATTCTCACGACGTTTCGACTGCAACACAAGCAATCATCATCAGGTGTGAAATCCATAGCAAGAAAATTTTAATTTTCTGAGAATTTTATTGTTTTATATTTATATTATTTTATTATTTCCCTTCTACGTGACTTTACTGAAATAACCAAGAATATGAATCCCTGCAGTCACGAAAGCTTTAAATCAAAATTAGTGATGTTTGTTTGTCCCTTTGCTTGTTTGAGCAGGGAGACAATTATATTTAGCCATTTACTTTTTAAAGTGACTTGTTCAATCCTTAAATCTGCCTATGTACAGATCTTCATGCACATTTTGGAGCCAAATAATTTTTAGTTTTTCTTTTAAAAGAAAAAGATGTTGTTGAATGTCAGTGGAATGTCACCTCGATATATATTTTAAAACAAATTGTGTTGGAAAGTGTTCCGTAATCTATGCAACTGCATGATTTATCTTACCTTGTTACTTTTCATGTGTCCCAACGAATTTCACCCATACCCCCCCTCCCGCCACCTCACCCAACCCCCCTACCCTCTTGCCCTTTGACCCTCGGGCGGTGTGACTGCCCGCCAGCTACCCGGGTTGACGTCCACGGCGTCCACAAGCGGCAGTTCCGCACGGAGCGCTTCTACGCGGTGCGCACGGGCAAGTGGTACTTCGAGTTTGAGCTGGTGACGGCCGGGGACATGCGAGTGGGCTGGGCCCGGCCCGGGTGCCGGCCCGACGTCGCCCTGGGCTCTGATGACCAGGCCTTCGTCTTCGACGGCCTCAAGGTAACGAGTCGCCCTCGATTTAAAGCTTTCGTAGACTGCAGGGATTCGTCTTCTTGGTTCGATCGGTAAAGTCACGTAGAAGGGAAATAATAAAATAATAAAAATAAAACATTATAAAATAATTCTCACGACGTTTCGGCCACAACGCAAGCAGCCGTCCTCAGGTGAAGAACAGGTCAGTCGGAAAGTTTCATTCAGACTCATTCAGACGCTGTCTTTCCGACAGACCTGTTCTTCACCTGAGGACGGCTGCTTGCGTTGTGGCCGAAACGTCGTGAGAATTATTGTATTATGTTTTATTATTATTTCATTATTTCCCTTCTACGTGACTTTACCAAAAGAACCAAGAATATGAGTCGCCCTCGCTTGCACAGCCCTTGTCAGGAACCTTCTTGCTTAGTTTTTATTCCTTAGGTTTCATCTTTTTGATTGTAAAATAAAGAAAGAAATATAACCGCTTACTCAAAGTTCACTCTTTGGGTGACTTTCGGGAAGAAGTTTACCCCAGCGTTCACATTGCATTAGTCCGCACGCGTTCTCTTTATTTAACCACGCAGCAACCGACAGCAGTTGTTATGGGCCCCATGGTAACATTAAGCTTGACACGTCCGAGTCCCAATTCAGTTTTGGCTTCTGAGTGAGTGATGTACTGCCGTGTAAGCTTTCACAAAGAAAAAACCTATTTGCGTTTCATTCGGTGCCGATCCTCCACGCAGAATGGACTCTTGAGGTTTCTATCCCACACGTGGAAATTGCGTTACATTAACGGCCAACCGTGTGGCTGGAAATGCTCCTGGGCAGTTTCGCGAAATTAATAATGTTCCAGTGGTTCCACAGTCGCTTTATTTTACGTGTCCCAAAGTGCATTGGGTTAGGAGTTTTGAATGTTTCGTGGAATAAATGCATGCGAATTGAGTCAGCCATGCAAGACGTTGGTCACTTGGAAATGTCAAGTGCGAAAGGGTGGCCTGGGGAGCTCACTGCATTAATGGCCACATATGGATTTGGAGCCAGGATCACGTACACCTGTGATTCAATTTCCACTGCCATTTGGAGCAAAATGCTGTACGTGTATTGAGTTTATCGAGGCCGGGACGGTCACAGAAAGGCGGCGCAAATCAAATATGAATTTGAAAGTATTATACCCTTCCTTAATTTGGCAACATTGTGTGAGAACAGATAGAAAAGCAGATTAATCTACATGGCTACGTTGCACGGTCTGGTGGACGGCTAAATGTGCTTGAAAGAGATATTAATCAATATCTTATTTTGTGACCTTTCCTTCTGAGAAATAAATAGCTTTGTTGTCAAGGAGTGGCTGCATACGTAATTGTACCGTGTGTTACAACTGAAGCAATAGCAATTTGTATTGCTGTTGGTGTATAAATTACAATCTAAAGTGTATATATGTTGTACAATACAACAGGGGCAGCATGAAGTTTTGCAAGGTCTGGTGACTTCTAATATTCTGTCGTAAAAGGGTAGATGAAAATAGATATTTTATTTTAAATGTTGTTTTCGTGCCCTGGAGATCAAGATACAAATGCTCCGTGTTGTTTAATTTCCAAAGCACTATGCCGCTGTACTGTGCTCAACTGTTCATAAAGTCTTTCCATGCCTCGGGAAGGTTTCACCAGCTGCAAATTCGATTTGGGCCATTCATTAGGCTGCTCCGTATCTCCTGGCAGCGTCAATAATACACATGTTTTGATTTGCAAACCGAGCCTTGAAGCCCAGAATCCAGTTCTCAAGTCGCTGATCCTGGCCTTGTGTTTCGTGGCCTCTCACCTCCCCCCCGCACAAAACTCCCCCCCCCCTTACCACACTGGGGGAATTTGTGCAACGGAGTGGCTCTTGTAGTCGGGCAAATAATAAACACTCGGCATCGCAGATGTGAGGACTCGCACGCTGCATTCCCTGGGGGAGCATTGCTGTGTTCTACGTTACACTGCGCCACATCTCCCTCCTCCTCCTCCGTAGTATGGGTGGGTTTCTATTTCCTGACTCCAGCTCGGGCCAGATGCCTGTGCACGCAGCTAAGAGCTCGGATTTGTATGCTGCCTCCGTGCCAGAACACCAGCACACGTGGGGCTGAACCTTTGCATGCATCGCCCATTAATGTCATGGTGTGAATTAGCATTGGCTTTCATGGGCGTAGGAAATAAAAATGAATAAAGGTCTTAATGAAAAAGAGGCAAGTTGTTTTAAATGCAGTGTATATAAACTATATTATATATACTCACACACACACACACATGTACTGTGCAATAATAATCGTATATAATTTCAGTTTGTAACACGCACAGCATTTGCTCACTCTCTGCGAGAGAGACTGACACTCGGAGGCGCGAGGAACCAAAAGACGAGCTGGAAAGCAGCCACGCGGTGAGCCGCTGCCAACGATTTCCAAAAAGCTCTGTGGTCCTATTCGTACTCGTCTCATATTTCCTGAGTAGTGTGGTATTATTGGTGTGAAAGCGTTGGGAGCACCTCTCTATCACCTTGAGAAAATCCGGTGCTTTTCTGCTGTACAAGTTCGTCCGGTCACACCGTCTGCTTCGTCTCGCTTGACGCACGTGCATTTGTGCAGATGACCACTTGCCAGTGCCCCACTGAGCATCGTGCCGTAATAATTATTGGTTAACAATAAATAAATAAATCATCTGTTTTTGACGGAAGGCGCCCTTCACAGCAGCCGGACGTCTCGGTGTGCTTCACACGTGATAGGAAAGTAACTGATAAAAAAAATCTATACAAAATTTCGAATGAGTTAAAATAGCTTACAATTACACAAGAGATAAACTAAATGAAACCCAAACTGCTGCGATAAATGTGATGTGGAGGGGAGGCGTGGTAGAGGAGTAAGGGCAGGGCAAAGGGTGGTGGGGGGAATTATGGGGAAAGGTAAGGGGAGAGGAAAGGGTTAGGGAGAGGGGGGGGCCGTAGGAAGGAAGGAGGAGGGTCCCTCTGGCCTAGGGACGGTCGATTGGAGGTGGGGGAGGGCAGTGGGGGGGAGGGAACGATAAAGGGAAGGTGGAGAGAGTTGGCGGAGGAAAGGGGGCCAGGGGGGAGACGAAGGTGGAAAAATATATTTTGGGGACCGCGAGGTTCCCAGCGGTCTCGACCACGGGACGCGGGGCGATGGCGGGCGGTGGCCGTTGCCTTTGAAGACCAGTGAGGGTGGGGGGGGGTTCTTCGGGATGAGATTTGAACGCCGGGAGGCTGTCAGTTTGATGGCTACCAAAGAGAAGAGGGGAAGGGAGTTCCTGGTCCGAGGGTGCCGAACGGGGAAATGGAGCCCACAACGAAGGGATAATAGATTGCATTTGGGTTTGAATAGGAGCCATTTGTCAGAGGACTGCAGCTGTCGGGAGGAGGTATGGAGGGATATTAAGGAAGATAGGGGGTGCCAAGGCTTCAGAGGATTTTAAAGACCACAGTTTCCATATTATAGGAGACCCAGTGAAGGGAATGGAGGATGGAGCTGATGCGGAGCACGTTTACGTGAGCGGGTGAGAATGCGGGCAGCAACATTTTGGACCGTCTGGCGTTTGTGGAGGAGGACGTTAGGGATGCCGTAGAGGAGGGAGTCACAGTGGTCGAGTCGCGAAGTGATGAAGGCGGGCAAAGCATCTCGGCAGCAGAAGGTGTTAGACATTTTGAAATGCGGGAGATGTTGAGTAGGTGAATTTGAGAAAAATGTGAGGAGTCGGAGAGAGTTCGGGGGTCAATTGTGAAGCCGATGTTGGAGACTGGTGAAACAGTTAAAACGACTATAGTTGAGAAAGTGAATGCATTTGAGTGGGATTAAGAGAAGAGATTTCCTTCACAACCCTCAAGACCTCGTGTTTTTGTTTATAAATATATGTGAGTTGGAGGAGGTTGTTGAAGGTCCAGCAGGAGACAGGAGAGAGAGATGAGCAGATTGGTTGGGAAAAAGTGTCAGCATCAGAGGGTGTCAAAATAACTCTAGAGCTGTGTGTCATCAGCATAGAAGTGATGAGGGATATTGACGCAGGAGATGAGTTTGCCAAGGGGGGGGGGGGGGGGGCGGAGATGGTTGATAGAGAAGAGAAGGGAACCTCGGAGAGAACTTTTGGGGGACAACGTAGGGAAAAGTTGTAGGTGAAGGGGATTTGCCTTGGATAGAAATAAAGAAGGAGCAGTCAGAGAAATAAGAAAGGAACCTTGGAATAAAACAAAGAAGAGACAAAGGACAAAGACAGTTCGGAAGGACCGCGTGATTAATGGTGTCAAACACGGTAGAAAGATTCTTGAAGGAGAACCACGAGACGCTTTAGGCCCAGCATCAATGTTGAGAAGAAGACGAACAGCTCATATTCTTACGTTTTTTCGGTAAAGTCACGTAGGTAAAAAATTAAAATTAGGTAAAAATTTTCAATTAAAATTAATAATTTTAATTTTTTTACCTACGTGACTTTACCGAAAAAACCTAAGAATATGAATCCTTGCAGTCACGAAAGCTTCAAATCTAGAATAAGAAGAGCATTGACCACTCACAGACGAGCAGTTCCAGTAGTGTGCAGTGCAAAGGACACGCAGATGTACTTGAAGTCACATGCGTGTAACCAGGCTGTTTTAATTGGTGGATGAGGGGGGGAATCTTTGATCTCCACAGGTCACATGCAGTGGACAAAGGCCCCACATTTATTTCCATCCATTTGGTGTTACTGCTTGGTATGCGACGGAGCAGCTAATTAAACAGACTGCACGACCAACAGCCGTATTGATTTGATTCAAATACTTTTTTCGAACGTGTAATTGAATTGAGTAATGGGTGTCATAAATTAGGCAGGCTATCGAATTGGTTTCTCTTTGTGCTAATTATAAACAATCAGATATTGGGTAATTAAACCTTTGACTTTTATCAACATAATCAATGCAAAATAGAGGGTTTTTTTGGGGTTAGATCGCGTAAATATATAAATGTGTCGTTAAAACCCGCCACCACCCGACACAGCCAACTAGTAAGGTGGGTTTTCACGACACATTTATATATTTACGCGATCTAACCTAAAAAAAACTCTATTATGGATGATTTTGGTCGCGAAAGCCTGCTAACGTGTTAAACATAATAAACGCGTGACTTGTTCTTGTAGGCCCTGCACGCGCACAGAGTTACACTGTGCGCGTTGCCTGACAATATCTGCTATTTTGTTAAATATTCAGACTTGAACTTTGCACCATACTCATTGTGGAATACACGAGTTTTTAAGGATGTAAGCCTGTTGTGAAACACAGACACCACAGCCCATGTTGATAATGGGAGGTTTGGTGGCGCAGTGGTTGGTCCACTTTATATGAACCCGGTGACCTGCGTTCGGTTTCTCAGCCGTGGCTGACATCACTTGTGAGCGATATCTGAATCAGTCCCTGGTTCCCACTTCACTGCCGATCAGCGTGGAAAAGTATAGTCAATAATCCCCATTACTGGCACGGTGTGCGGAGGACTTCATAACCCAGTAGACCCACAAAGAGCGATTATATAATTGTAAAATTAAGATGTTTTTGTTCGGGCATTTAAACTGCTTGTTTAACGAAATTATATGTAATGACCTTTGTAATAAATCAATTTTCATTTCTAAGAATAGATTTAAAGGAGATTTCCCATAACAAAATATACACCGTGATGTAACCACCAAGTTAGTTACAGTGACATATCCTCGTCTCTCCTTGGGGTAACGCAGCATTTTCTTGAGAATATTTGTGACATTCCTGAGCGTTTCTGGGTATTTTGACGTGGCATCAAGTCGGTGTATGTGGAGGCAACAGAAGCACGACACGGGAAGCTGAATCAACCAGTGCCTCTTCTCGTGGTGGTGCTCTATGCAAGGCGATGACGATTTCACCGGAATATTTTGATGAAAGAAATTTGGATTGGTAGCCAAAACGATTGAGTCTCTGGGCAGTGCCGACTGCGACATTGCGATTGTGATGAGTTAATTTGATCCTCATTAAGCTAAGAGGGGCATTCTTGAATTAGCCGGACGTTTTGGAATTTATTGGAGTCGCTCCAACGTATGCCTCTAAAATAAAGTTGATGCCCGCGCCCGGGTATTACTTTACAGACGTAAAATAAAGCTTGCAAATGGCATCTAGCCTTTTAATTTACTCCATTTTTATGTCCCCTTTAGAATGTTTAATCTGGCTGGGGGTCCCATTCGGGAGAGCACCCGGATTAAGGTGCCAGTCGGGGTCTTAACTCTGCCGATCGTCGATTAAATGAGCGCCACTTTAATTGTTTCCAAACGTAATACTCGTGGATTGGAAATAAGCTCACGTCCATTTTAAATTAAGCACATGGCATTTGAACCATTCACGGGCACTCCCCCTTTCACCAACCTTCACCGACTAGCGTAGTGAAGAAAGAGAAAAAGCTTTAAAACTCTTAGAATTTATAGACGTGATTTCAAATGTCTATGTTACTTCCCAAGGTTTAGTACAGGACTACAATTGGAAAACATGTTCTTTTATTTGTGATGCCTCTCACACATGGAATTATATTGCATCCTGCTTCCATTGCATTTGTAATTTATTCCATCGTTTCATTAGGCTCTTTGTCATTTTTGACGCTTATGAATGCAGGTTGGTTTTGATATGCATCTTCTTGTTGTAGCCGAAACGTCGTGAGAATTATTTTATTTTATTATGTTTTATTTTTATTATTTTATTACTTCCCTTCTACGTGACTTTACCGAAAGAACCAAGTAGATGAATCCCTGCAGTCACGAAAGCTTTAAATCGAAATTTTGATATGCATGTTAAATACGTATCAATTATCGTTATGGTGAAATAAAATGTGTTATTTAATGTGTACTCTTAATTATATTGTTTCATAATATTGTGTTTGTTACACGGTTTGTTTACACGCTGACTTTGTTTGAAAGCTAATTTTTTTGAAAATAAAGGCCTCAGGTATTCATGCGCCGTTAAAAAGGTAACGGGGCAGCCCTGCAATTGCTCACTCACGCCGCCGCTGATGGAAAGACCTCGAAGAGAGAGAGCTCTAGAGAGCCCCCTCGCGAGGATATTTGGCCTACACCACCACGCTGTGGATGTAAGTAACGAAAGTAAGTTAGTAAGACTCGGTTTAATATCGCGCCATTCACACCAGCTCTCGCAGCGCTTGATATCAGTATCCCAGTAAAAACCCTTAACGTTAAAACCCTACACAGATGGATACGCAAGAGAAAGTAAAAGTGTTTTCAGATGGGCCTGAAAAACCTCGACTGATGGAGCGTCCCTAACGGTCTGGGGCAAGGAATTCTACCAACGCTTTACCCCACCACACATGGCCCGCTAATCGACTAACTGTGTTCAACCCATTCATACTGCTGGGTGGACAGAGTTGGGGAGGAATTTTCGAAATTTGGAACCTTACCTGATTATGAATGAAGGTCAACTATCTGTCTTACTTTCTGGAAAAGTCAACAGTGGCAGTCATGTGGATGAACGGGCCCTCTTCCCTTAGGGATATGGAATTTATAACGCCGGCTCGGGGTCACCAACGGAGAGGAATGTCAGCCCATTGGTCATCTGAGCAAGGGACACTTTTATGAACATGCGCCCACACTATTTATTGGGTGTATTATTAATGAATGGCATTTTAGTTGGTCTTAAAAACTAAAACTAAACTTTTTTATTTTACCATTTAGCTCTTTTTGAGAAGTGACCTGGCCACAAATGATAGCTCAACGAAGTGGCATATCGTGTGGAAATTTATAGCGGCCAAATACTCTAAACGGACGTTTCTAGATGTGGGGGGGGGGGGGAAACTGGAGAACCCGGAGAAAAATCCACGGGACCATGGAGAGAGAGAAATTCAAACTGCAAGGGCCATACTTCATCACGCTGGGTTGGTGAACGGGAGGAGGATAGGAACGATTCTGATAGCCGTCGCCACTGATGCTAGCCATGCCCTGGAATCAAACCCAGTGTCACTGCTCTTGTTTTGAGCGTGTTATTGGGATGGATTTTAGTTCGTGTTAATCGTTGTATATACCTAAAATATGTGATATCATCATAGGTACGATGCATTGGAATATAATTAATTGTTTGTGGTTTCCATTGGAATGTGTCATTACTTGTTTACGTGTTATGATAGCAAACAGGAGGAGAAATGTATCTGTAAATTACATTGAAACTAAGGCTCGCTGTCAGATACTGCAGCACGATCGTTTACTTGTGTTGCTTTCACTCATGAGACCAGGTTGGGCCGTGGTTGCCGATTTTGTCCGTTCGTCTTGCGTGGAATAGCAGAGACCTTTGAACCAGTGGCGGCTCCTGCAAAATCTCTCAGGGGGGGCAAATGTCTGGATGATTGATAAGGATAAGGTCCACCCATGCAATGGATAAATTAACAGCTTAAGCATGTAAAGGCAACTTCACTTCTTTAATATTAATGAAATATAAAGTGACTCTTACAATACATCTTGTTTGTTTCTATACTCACTATTAATATACAATCCACTCAAGTTTCTTTTATTAAAGATTCCACTAGGTGGCGACAAATTATATTGTTGGATGAAACGTGCTTACGTATGATGACGTAAGCACGTATGATGACGTAAGCACGTTAGGGCGAGCCCTCCCGGAAGCCATAGAGAATGCATTGCAGCGCCCCCGTTCGAAAAAAAACATCTTTGAATGTAAGTCTATGGGACCACTCGGGGCGATTCTCAGCTGGAGGGAAATCGCCCAAAAAGAGGCGGTACTCCACAGAACGTAGCATGACGCTGATTGGACTATATCCAGAGGCACAGTGACGGCTAGCATGACTCTGTGGTTGAATGACATTGGTGGTGCGTCGCCCAATCGCCCTAATGAAGAAACCGCCCCTGCTTTGAACACAGTTCATCTAAGGGACCAACAGTATTTGTTTTGCATGCCTGACCGATGAGAACAAGAATTGTGATACCAGTCTTGGATCGGCAAATGCTGCTGGTTAATATAAGTATAGACAGACAATTAGCCGATGCACTATTGTTTGTGTATGTGGTAATGGCAAAATTTGAATGAGTGAAATTACCCACACTGTTCCACTTTGGTGCGTCATCTGCTTTTATATAATATTGCTGTTTGGCTTGACAGCCGATCGTTTAGAGCAGTGGTTCTTAACCTGGGGTGCGCACGCATCCCCTGGGGGTGCGAGATGTGCCGGATTTTTCTTTAGAAGGTGAATCATCGGAAACACGAATTAAGCACGGCCGCGCAAGTACAATTACTTTATTTCATCAAACCTATGTGTTTGTTAACATTATGCATGTTTTACCGATCGAGATCCAAAAGTTGCAGGCTGCAGTGATAGTTAAGAACCACTGGTTTAGAGGGAGGGACATCACCGGTAACATCTGATAAACCGGAAAAATGTTTTTCAAGTGTGAATGCTCATGAGACCCAGAGTATCTTAGCTGACCGAAAGCCGCTGGTTAATCCTAGTCTACAAGGTCCGCAATATGAAAGCCTAAAACATTTGTATTAGGTCGGGATGGGAACATCAGTCGATGTATGACATCCTCTCCCGGCAAGGGAGACGCCGCAGCAGCTGGCAGAATTCGAGAACAGTTTGAGAACACGCTTCAGTGTATACATGGAAACAGCCGGGCAAGTGAGGCATTGTGGGTTTTCCCATGATGCCCTGTGGCCTAAATATATTCCACTTTAGCATGTCGTGCTAACATTAACAAGTTTGGGAAAGTCATCACTACGCAGGGATTATGTAACGCTTTCCAACATGTGTTTGTACTCGGAGGTATTTAATTACCAGTGCAGAAGCAGACTGTTAGCTATCAGGGCAAATTGTGTTTCCATTTTGGCACAGTCCTTTGTGGTCTTTGTTTGTTTGTCCAGGGTTTGTGCAGCTCTGATCAATTTGGACAGTTTTTCAAAAGGCTAACGTCAGAACTGATGCATACACACTTTCATTCTGAGTTTGAAAGTGTTAATTATTGATGGCAATCAAACACTTGATGGCAATTATGATGGGGAGCAGTGTAGAAAAGTAACAGATACTGAACACGTACTATATAGTGAGAAGTACGGCATTTGTTGAAGAGTTTAATTTAAATGGTATATTTGGCCCGAAGTATAATAAACAGTGTATTGTTTCTTAGTACTCAAGCCCACGTATTTTTTGATAGTGATACATTGTACACGGCACTCTCAAAGCATTCAGCAGCAGTTTGAGAATGCGTCTTGTAAACTCTTATATTATACCCCCGATCGCGCTGTTTGTTGCTGGTCGCTTGGTGGTATGGGCCTTTGGGCCTGTGTGCTCGGCAACCGTAATTAAAAATGTCGCTTGGATCTGTCGCGCAAAAAAAAAGTGACAACGAACCTCAAATGCCCGTTGTTTGGTTCGTCGGCGGTCGTCGATTTGAAGGTACGCTTTCACCCGTCATCGTCGTCACCCCCCCCCTCCCCCTTGTGCATCGCAGTCCCAGAAGTGGAACCAAGGGGGCGAGCACTTTGGGCGAGCGTGGCAGCCGGGCGACGTGGTGGGCTGCCTCGTGGACCTGAACGACCGCATCATGATGTTCACCCTCAACGGCGAGATCATGCTGGACGATTCGGGCTCCGAGTTTGCCTTCAGCGAGCTGGACATCGGCGAGGGTAAGTTTGAGTGCCATATTCTGAAAAAACTAAAACTATTTATTTTTATTTTACCAGGTAAGGCCAACTAAGGCTACCTAGCTCTGTTTCAGAAGCGACCTGGCTATCACAAATGGTAGCCCAGTGAAGTGGCTTATCGTGTGGAAATGTATAGTAACCTGTGACCGTCAACACCAGCCAGGTAATGCACACCACGTGGTAAACTATTACAGAAACAATTTTTTAGTTTACCAGTTAAGGCCCAGAAGCGACCTGGCCACAAATGATAGCTCGACGAAGTGGTTTATCTTAATTTTAGAACTTTCGTGACTGCAGGAATTATTATTTGGTTCTTTCGGTTAAGTCACGTCTAAAGATAAAATAATAAATTAAATTAAATAATAGAATACGACGTTTCGATTGCAACACAAGCAATCATCATCAGGTATAATGAAATAGCGACATAATATCTAACCAGAAAACTATAGACAGACATATTAGCAGACAGATATCACAAGATACATACATAGCGAGAGCAACACAGGTGACAGAGAGGGGTGATCGTCTCTGTGGGGTGGCCTTAAATAGACAGAGGGGGGGCGGAGGCAGAGAGAGGGAGGGGGGTTAGAAAAAATTAGCATATCAATGAGTGGTCCAAAAGAAAACGTGGTGCTGCGAGTACGATGGCACAGCAAGCAAGCCTGAAAATCAGGAGAAAGACACACTAAAATTAAATAACCTAGTAAAATATCGAAATGTAATGTAATACAACACAGAGGGTCGGTCAACACACAATTAACGCATAGCCTGGTTGATTACGTATTTCAAAGATTGCTAAGTTAGAATTTAAGTGTGAACATTCTAAAGAGGACACAGGCAGAGAAAACAAGTCGCCAGAGAGAGAGAAAAAAGATAAGCTTAAAACTTCCCCGTAGAAGTGGTTCAATCTTAATTTTAGAACTTTCGTGACTGCAGGAATTATTATTTGGTTCTTTCGGTTAAGTCACGTCTAAAGATAAAATAATAAATTAAATTAAATAATAGAATACGACGAAGTGGTTTATCATCACGTGGAAATGTATAGCGGCAAAATACTCTTTAACGCATGTTTCTAAATGTCGGAATAACTGGAGAAAAATCCGGTGAACCACGGGGAGAGAGACACGCAGACTCCAAATATACAAGCGTCAGGGTCAGGATCCAACCCACGACCTCCTGCATACCAGGCGAGGCAGTTGACATCTCGTCCCCACCGAATTTGACCTCAGGGAAGCTTGTATGTGGAGCTCTCCACTCGCAGTCTTGTGGTCGCGAGCTCACATCTCAGTCTCGAAAGCACGAGTATTACGTGTGAAGGCAACAATCGTTCTGTGGAGAAATGTTATTGTTTGTTAAATTTCCACCATGACTATGAGTGCCCACCAGTACCAATTTGAACATGCACACGCTTTGAGATAAACGTACGATACAGTTTGGATTTACACAGCTTCTAAATGCAACTACATCGAAAGACACTGTACAGAATAGTGAGACATGGGCATGCTAGACAATTTTATAAATGTATTTTCTCATTTCTTATCGTCAAATAGATGTTCAGGCAGAGGGAAAAAGGAATGACTTGAGCCGCACGCATGGAGTGGACAGCATGGATGGCTGAAGGAAGGGAGTTCCAGAATGTGGAGTGCAGAGTGTGTGGAGGGGTGTAGAGTGAGATGAGATGAGAAATGTAGGCAGGGGCCAGTCCATGGAGGATCTGGAAGACTATGAGTGTGATCTTGAATTTGGTCCGTGATTGCATGAGGAGCTTACTAAAATCACATTTCCCCTGTTGATGAAACCCAGTACAGTCCCTCTGCCATTATTCTGCCATTCTTGTGCCACATGTTACCAGCAGGCTCCTTTTGCTATTATTTTGCAGTGACAGTAATCTCCTTTGTGACATTGCTGCAGTCCGTGGGCGCTAATGATCTTGCGTTACTTTCGAGAAGTGTGGTACATTTCTGGATACAAAAAATGTCCCGCACATATTGTTTTTTGATCACGCATTTGTAGAGGAAGAAAAGTCCTCTACGTTTCACCACTTGCACTTCTGGAAATACTGTTCAACATCACAGTGCTACCTGATCAGTTAACATTAGTATCTAAGGGGCTAACCGTGCATCTCTGTCACCAGCACTCTGTCTCTGTGTAATATATTTGGAGATGGCCATAAAATATCTATGGGTTCATCTTCTTGGTTCTTTCGGTAAAGTCACGTAGAAGGGAAGTAATAAAATAATAAAAATAAAACATAATAAAATAATTCTCACGACGTTTCGGCCACAACGCAAGCAGCCGTCCTCAGGTGACTTTACCGAAAGAACCAAGAAGATGAATCCCTGCAGTCACGAAAGCTTTAAATCGAAATATCTATGGGTTGATGGTAAACATCTACAATTGCACTAAATTGGTCTTTGAAGCATGGTTTATATTTACTTAAGAATGAAAATCAATTTTATTTAATGTAAGGCATTGTTTAAGGGACATTACCTCATGCTTTATACTTGATTTGTCTGTTTTAAAAGTTTATGCAAACAGTGCTGGTTCCTGTCAGTCTGGCCTTGGAGGATTCTAATGGATTGTCCATTTTCAGGGCAACTGATGGGCAAATATAATTTGACAATAATGTCCTTTTTCCAAGAAAGTGCCACTGAATCTCGAATAATGTTTGACTTTGGGATCCGTAGATAATTCATGTTTCATTTGTTTGCCTACAAAAAATACTTTCAGGATTTTTCTATTTAAAGCTTTCGTGACTGCAGGGATTCATCTTCTTGGTTCTTTCGGTAAAGTCACGTAGAATGGAAATAATAAAATAATAAAAATAAAACATTTTAA